>NC_136999.1:42003250-42283250 GCF_032717465.1 Coenobita brevimanus | reverse complement strand
CTAGCATATATTCAATATGGATGGTGGGCGTTAGCACCGAATTGGTGATATGTGGAGATGTAGGAGGACTACTGGGCCCTAAGGAGGAACTGGGACTCGGGAATAGATCCTGAAGCCTTTGCCCAGGTCGAACACTTAAAAAAATAAATTGAAAAAATATATATATATATGTATGTATAAAACTCAACATGAGCAAGAACAGAGGCATGGCCTGCGAGGCCATTTCTAGGCCAATACTGTTATGGCCTCGAGACTGCGATGATCAGAATTGCCCATTGGAGGCCGAATTTGTGGTTAGCCACTGAGACAATTTCAAAAATTATCTTTAGATCCTTCTATTTTCCATTTTTTCCTGATGCAATAGCTTGAGCAAGCGTGTCCATGTTCATGTGGTGGCAACGATTCCTGAGGTCGACCATTTCCGGTGAGAATGGCATGGTCAGCGGTCGTCTCTCATGGAGCAGCATGCTCAGAGGTAGTTGTTATATATATATATATATATATATATATATATATATATATTGAGACAGGCTTGTTCTGAGGGAAACGCAACTTATACAGGAAAAACAATACCAGTGTTGCAACGAACAGCATAGTTATTATGTCCAGACTTTTTGACATATTCATCAATGTCATCTTCAGTGGATCCAAAAAGATGAAAAAAGACCTGCAAGGTGTTTAAAATCCTAAAAGAACTATATGAGCATTAGCTCATCGTACCTACATAAAATAGAAAACGTAGTGTTAAACTATAGGGGAGATTTAATTGCACAATATATTCAGAGAGACAGCAGACAGACAGTTGTTTAGGGGGGGGGGTTTCGTTTATAAATATGAATGGATTCTAGTATTCTTAGATTCATACTGGTACACGTGTCTATTATACAGAAATTCTTGGATCAACAGAAGTATTTCAAATATATGAATCTTCCATTACAGCTGAGTGAGGAGGGTCTCTCACTGGGAGACCTGTCCTGCTCGACTGACCTCTATGCTCGTCAACCCATAGCTTGAAAGCTCGCATTGTGCTTCCAATATACCCTGTATGGCAACTAGGGCACTTGTATTCATAAACGACTGAAGAGCGGAGGGCAGTCGGTAGTCAGTCTTTGTAATGAAAAAATGATTGAATCTTAAGATCATTCTTATGAACAAATCGGAACTTTATTTGAGGATAGAAAACAGAAAAATTATATTTCAGCGCCCTCTCTATCTTTTCTGATACAGTACCAAGAAAAGGCAGAGAAAGATACATTTCCTCCTTACTCAGTACATACAGGTTGCTTTGGACTGTAAATTTCGGCTAAGAATTTTTTTAACAAAGTTATCAAAAATACCAGTGCTGAAACCATTGTTAGCAAAAAAATACTCAAAAATGAAATCTCTTTATGGAATAGATTGTAGGTAGAAGTTAGGTTATAAGCTCTATACAGAAGTGTTCTAATTGCATTCACCTTAAAAATTAATGGACAGTAACTAAAAAAGCTGGTGCCCAAACCCGAGAAAGTACGCTTACGATATACAGACATAACCTGAGTGCCATTTAACTTCTGTAATAATAAATCAAGAAAAGGGAGTTTACCGTTAACTTCACATTCCATGGTAAAATTTATGTTCGTATGTTGTTTATTTGGGTAGTTTTTAAAAAGTGGAGCATGGCTTTCATCTTGAATTATAAGCAGAGTGTCATCCACATTTCTACGATAAAGGATGGGTGTAAAGTATGGAGGACAATTATTCATCTATTTCTTTTCCCCAAAACAGAGATAAACATTAGCCATAGTCGGACCCAGAGACGAGCCCATAGCCACACCGTCTACCTGTTTATATACCTCGTTATTAAACATAAAATGACAGTCCTTAACACAAACAGAAATCAGTTTTTTAAAGAACTTTTTACTCATACCCATGACTTTGTCCATATCCTTAAATACTGAATTAACACATAACTCAATAGTTTCATCCAAGGGAACATTTGTAAACAATGAGGTGACATCAAAACTACACATGTAGGAGGAGGTTGGTAGTCTGAATTCAGAAAGTTAAAGAGCTCATATGAATTTTTAACCGTATATTCATTGATTGTTAAATCCGAAAGGATGGAAACTAAAAACTTAGCTAATTTAAAGGAGGCAGTTTTAAATGCAGCCATGATTGGTCTGAGAGGTATGGATTGTTTGTGAACTTCAGGTAATCCATACAGAATAGCTGGTGATGAGCCACTAGGTTTAAAAGACTGAATATTCCTTTGAAACGGTTCCTTTTATAACCATAGATTTTAATAACCTGTTTACTTTATCCTCTATTTTCATGTTCAATTTTATTAAATCGACATGAATGACTTTAATGAATTTAGTGGAGTCCTTCAAAATATCGTGCATTTTCGTTATGTAATCAACTTTATTGAGTAGCACAACCCCTCTTCCTTTATCTGGACGACAGACAACCAACTCCTCATTCTTACCCAAGTCTTTCAAAATGCTAAAATCTTTCTTTGTGAAAATAGGTGAATGTACTTTAGAACTTTTAAACCCACAGTATTCTTTACATGCTATATTGCGAACACATTGAATAACTGAATTGAAGCTATGCCCTTCAGTGAGCTTATATCCTCTAAGTGTTTGTATCATACTCTCAAAAGCAGCGAAGTACTTATAGAAGTTAGGCCGAAACACAGGTAGGTTAAATTCTAAACCGAAAGATAACAAAAAAGACTCACGACTGGATAATTCTACATTGGAGTAATTGAATATAACTTTTTGAGGATCAGATGATTTTAGCTCAGATTTAGCCCCAAACCGAAGTAATTTCTTTCCATGAATTTTGCCAATATTTGTACGTACTCTATTTACTTTTCTCTTAACAAAATACTTTAAACAGTAGAAGTCTAAACTGACACCATGGAGCTTAAGGATTTACATGACTGACTAAGTGAAACTTTAAGGTCCCTAATTTCTTTTTCTTTAGTTCTTATTTCAATGTTAAGTAACTTATTTTGCCAAGATTTATACAGCTCTGAGTTACAAAGAGTTTTCCGGTACAACTTGAACCTAAGAAACTTGGGAAACACATTGTAAGTCTTGCAACCTAAAAGAAAATGCAGATCAAGTTTTTTTTTTTTTTTCCCAACTGGGTTGACAGCCGTTCGTACTTTCGGAACCCATGAAGTGTAGAGGGTCCATATCTACTGCGAAGAATTATTGAGACATGCTTGGTCTGAGGGAACCGCAACTTATACAGGAAAAGCAATACCAGTGTTGCAACGAACAGCATATTTATTATGTCCAGACTTTTCGACATATTCATCTATGATCAGTGGATCGCTGAGTGAGGAGAGTCGCTCACAGGGAGACCTGTGATATGGACAAAGTCATGGGTATGAGTAAAAATTTCTTTAAAAACCTGATTTCTTTTTGTGTTAAGGACTGTCATTTTATGTTAAATAACGAGGTCTATAAACAGGTAGACGGTGTGGCTATGGGCTCACCTCTGGGTTTGACTATGGCTAACGATTTTCTCTGCCTTTTGGAAAAGAAATCGCTGGATAATTGTCCTGCATACTTTAAACCCATCCTTTATCGTAGAAATGTGGATGACACTCTGCTTATAATTCAAGATGAAAGCCATGCTCTACTTTTTTAAAGCTACCTAAATAAACAACGTAAGAACATAAATTTTACCATGGAATGTGAAGGTAACGGTAAACTCCCTTTTCTTGATTTATTAATACAGAAGTTAAATGGCACTCTGGTTATGTCTGTATATCGTAACCGTACTTTCTCGGGTTTGGGTACTAGCTTTGTCCATTTTTTTTTTAAGGTGAATGCAATTAGAACACTTTTGTATAGAGCTTATAAACTAACTTCTACCTACAACCTATTCCATAAATGGATTTCATTTTTGAGTATTTTTTTTTGCTAACAATGGTTTCAGCACTGCTCTTTTTGATAACTGTGTTAGAAAATTCTTAGTCAAAATTTACAGTCCAAAGCAACCTATATGTACTGTGAGTAAGGAGGAAATACATCTTTCTCTGCCTTTTCTTGGTACTGTATCAGAAAAGATAGAAAGGGCACTGAAATATAACTTTTCTATTTTCTATCCACAAATAAAGTTTCGATTTGTTCATAAGAATGATCTTAAGGTTCAGTCAGTTATTCATTAAAGACCGACAACCGACTGCCCTCCGCTCGTCAGTCCTTTATGAATACAAGTGCCATACTTGCCATACAGGGTATATTAGAAGCACAATACGAGCTGTCAAGCTAAGGGTTGACGAGCATAGAGGTCAGTCGACCAGCCCTCCCTGTGAGCGATCCTCCTCACCCAGCGGTAAGGGAACAGTCATATAATTGAAATACTTCTGTTGATCCCAAGAATTTCCGTATAATAGACACATGTACCAGTATGAATCTTAGAATACTGGAATCCATTCATATTTATAAACGAAAACTCGCCCTAAACAATTGTCTGTCTGCTGTCACACTGAATATATTATGCAGCTAAGTCTCCCCTATAGTTTAACACTACGTTTTCTATTTTATGTAGGTACGATGAGCTAATGCTCATATACATTAGTTCTTTTAGGACTTTAAATATCTTACAGGTCTTTTTTCATCTTTTTCGAGCCAATGAAGATGACATAGATGAATATGTCGAAACGTCTGGACATAATAAATATGCTGTTCGTTGCAACACTGGTATTGTTTTTCCTGTATATATATATATATATATATATATATATATATATATATATATATATATATATATATATATATAAAACTGAAACTAAATGGAGAGGCGAGTGTGTGAGAGAATGGGAGTATGGATGGGGTATATGTGCAGAAGTAGGTGAAAATGACAGGGCAAAAGGAGTATGTATAGCTGTGAGTAAAAGATGGAAGAAGAGCATAAGAGAGTATGGATCAGTTGGGCCAAGGATTGTGTGGGTGAGATTGAAAATTGGAATACAAATGTGGGCGAATGTGTGTGTATGCGCCATCGCAAGATCGTGAAAGAAGAGTGAGAGAAGAGTTCTGGACAAATGAAGAAGTGTGCATGGAAAAGTTTGGAAGGAATGAGAGAGTGTTTTTGGTCGGTGATATGAATGGTAAAGTAGGGAATGTGAAGGTGGATGGAATAGCTGGTGAGTGGGGTGTGCCTGCTGAGATAGATGAGAACGGCAGTGCGTTAATGGACATTTGTGCTGGGAGGGGGTTGGTGATTGCCAATTCCGTCTTCAGGCACAAAATGATCCACAGGTATACATGGCGAGTGATGAGAAGGGTGGGTGGTGAACTGAATGAAAGGAAGGCAATGATTGATTATGTACGTGTGGATGAAAGGATGCAAAGGTGTGTAATGGATGCAAGAGCTTATAGAGGTTGGGGGAGTGGACTTTCTGACCACTACTTGCTGGTGGCCAGAATCAAGATCCAATGAAGATGGAGAAATAGAAGAAGGGAAGGACGGGAAGAAGGAGTATTTGTAAGGAGAGTGGAAAGGTTACAAGAGGATGAGAAAAAGGCAGAGTATAAGAGAGAAGTAGAGGAACGATTGGGCATATATGAATTGGAGCAGATGGGGGACGTGGAAGGTGTGTGCAGGAAATTCACAGAAGAAATTTGTGCAGCATGTGATGTTGTGTGTGGGATGAAGAGAAGACGGAGGGGGGTGCAAGGAACAGCGTGGTGCAATGAAGAGGTGAGACAGGCTGTGGCACCAAAGAAGAAAGCATACAATGAATGGATGAGAAATAGGGGCGTGGAAGATGCTGAGAGGCGGAAGAGAGAGTTATATGTAGAAAGAAAGAGAGAGGTGAAAAGATTAAGAGAGAGTAAGAAGAGAGTGGATGAGGAATTTGGAAGGAAAGTGAGTGTAAAGTGGAGGGACTGTAAGAAAATGTTCTGGAAAGAGGTGAAAAGAGTAAGACAGGTTGGAAAGGGAGTTAACAGGGGAGTGAAAGATAAAAATGGTATATTACTAGTGGAGAAGGGAGAAAAATTGAACAGATGGAAAGAACACTTTAAGGAATTGTTAAACATAGAGGATGGAAGTAATGCGAGTATAAGTGGCTGGGGAATGGCTGGGAGAAGGAGGGAGGTGAGAAGACAGGAAGAAATCAGTAGAATAGAAGTGGAAGCAATGAAGAAAGTTAAATTGGGGAAAGCCCCAGGAGTTGATGGAGTGTGTGGTGAAATGCTGAAGCATGGGGAAGAGATAGTAGTAGAATGGATGTGGAAAATGTGCAGATTGGCCTGGTAGGAAGGTAGATCCCGGAGGATTAGAAGTCATGTATAATTATTCCCTTGCACAAAGGAAAAGGGGAAAAAGAAGTGTGTGGTAATCATAGGGGCATTTGTCTTCTTAGTATAATAGGAAAAGTGTATGGTAGGATACTTATTAACAAAGTTAGAGAAAGAACAGAGGAATTAGTTGGAGAAGAACAGGGAGGCTTTATGAAGGGAAGAGATTGTGTAGATCAGATACTCATTCTTAGATCTTTAGTGGAAAAGTTTCTAGAGAAGGGAAAGAAGTTGTATGTGGCTTTCATGGCTTTGGAGAAAGCGTATGACAGGGTGGATAGACAAGGATTGTGGAAAGTATTAAGAATATATGGAGTAGATGGGAAGTTGCTGAATGCTGTGAAGAGTATGTATGATGGTGCTAAGGCTGCAGTGCGTGTGGATGGTGAACTAAGTGAATTTTTCTCTTTGGAGGTTGGGTTGAAACAGAGATGTGTCGTGTCTCCATGGTTGTTCAATCTGTTCATGGATGGGGTAATAAAAGAGGTACAAGGTAGGGTAGTGGATGTTGGACTGGCCCTGGTGAGAGACGATAGTGTTTGGAAACTCCCTGTACTGTTGTTTGCAGATGATACTGTGTTGTTGAGTGAAGACGAAGGAGAGCTGCAAGGCTTGGTGGATGAGTTTGGGAGAGTGTGTAAGAAACGGAATCTAAAGGTGAATGTAGGGAAGAGTAAAGTGATGGTCTTTGAGATAGGTGAAGTCAGTGAATGTACAGCGAGGTTGGATGGTGAGGAATTGGAAAATGTGAGTACGATTAAGTACTTGGGTAGTGTGATGAGTAAGAATGGAGGTTTGGAGGGTAAAGTGCTTGAAAAGGTGCAGCAGGGAAGAAAGGTTGCTGGTTCTTTGAAAGCAGTGATAAGAAACAGGGAAGTGAGCATGGAAGTGAAAAAGTTACTACATGACAATATTGTGATACCAACTCTAACGTACGGAAGTGAAGCTTGGACGTTGTTGGAAGGAAACAAGTCAAGAGTGAGAGCAGAGGAAATGAGTTTTTTATGAGTAGCCTGTGGAGTCACATGGAGAGACAGGCTGACAAATGAGGATATAAAGGAACGTAGTGGTGTGGATGTGGATGTGATAGGAATTTTTAGGAGGAATACACTGAGGTGGTTTGGCCATATGGAGAGGATGGAGGGTGAAAGACAGACGAAGAGAGTGTATGTGAATGAGGTGGAGGGGGGACGAGGGAGGGGGAGGCCGAGGGTGAGATGGAGGGATGTGGTGGAGAGGTATATGAGAGAGAGGTGTGTGAGTTGGGAGCAGGGCAGTGAAATGGCGGGGGACAGGGCGACATGGAGGCGATTTGTTTGTGGCCACCCCAAATGGTATTAAGGCATCTGGCAAAAATATATATATATATATATATATATATATATATATAAAACATATTTTGTTGAAGCATAAGAAAGTCCACACATGCAAGAGGGAAGGAGGGAAGCCTCCAGCCACTCCCACACAATTATTTCCCACCAGTTTTTGGACTAACCTCTGGATGCACTCGAATAAGTTGCATGGAAAAATTTGGCTTCGGTTTTTTTTTTTTTTTTTTTTTTTTTTTTTTTTTTTGAGGGTTAAAGTTTATACCACCTCTTCAGCACACATCCGCTGCTCGGCGTCAGCAGGTGTGACATCACCACTGCGGCCAATGGCAGCGCCGCTTAGGTCAATATTCCACTGGCCAACGGTGCCTACCGTATCGTAAAGCTATCGGCCCTTCGCCAACGCAGTACTTTCAAATTCCATACTTCACAGGTTTTAAAATTTTGCGATTTTTTCTTTTTAAATTTTTGAAAACTTATTGCACTGACTAAAGGTTGAAACGACGGAAGTCGGACTTTGCCAGTAAAAAGTATATGTAGTAGACAGATGTTTCAGAAAAAAATGTGAGGCTAATGGAGTGTATGAAGAATTAGTGGCGAGCACAGTGAGCAGAATTTTAAAAACATCCATAGAGAAAAGGCATTAGGTGATTCGGGAATTGTCGTGGCATTAGAGGTCATGCACGAGATGAATAGAGAGAAAGAGAGAGAGAGAGAGAGAGAGAGAGAGAGAAAGAAGGGGGGGAGGAGCCTGCGGCCAGATTAGCAACCATTTGTAACTGAGCCAATGATGCTGGCTGTCTGTGTGTGGTGTGTTTTGAACACCAAAGCAGTGCATACCAACAACTTACTGGTTCATGGTGCATTACAAACAATCAGAACTGCTTCCTACAACAAGCCTGTGTTTTCAGCACCAAAGTGCTCCAAAAGTGCACCAATCAAGAACATGCCATCGCACAGAAATTTCTTGGCCAAGTGGTTTTCCTTAAAAATAACAATTGTTTTTCTGTAAAAAACACATTCTTAAGACTACTGCTAATAACCAGTGTGCCTAAACAAGTAACAATCAATCAGGGCCGAAGGCCCAGCCCACCAAGAGGGCCTAGCCAGTTAGGGCTGCGAAGTGGGCCTGAGTGGCAAGTATATATATATATATATATATATATATATATATATATATATATATATATATATATATATATATATATATATATACAGTACCTTCGCGTCCAGCACGGTAATATTGTCATTCATGGTTCACGTGTTGGACCAAAAACGTGTTGGACTAACAATAGAGCTTATGGGGAAAAATGAATTATGTCAGGAACCCTCGGAAAAGTCACCCTAAATACCTACCATATACCTATACATATATTGGTACTATTGTAATCATAATAAATGGTACTGTGCTATGAATGATAACTAACCTTTTAGGATAGTGTTGGTGGGCTTGCTGGGAATGGAAGGTGGTATCCAAGGCTGTAGTTAGTCCTACTGGGTCCCCGGAGGATGGCTGCTGGCGTCACTAGCGGGTAATGGCTGTTGCTCCTCCTCAACCTTCCTCCTAAATCCTTCGAAATCAAACCTCCCTCATAAATCCTTCGAAATCACACTCAGAATCACTATCTTCGTCCACAGCCATGGAATGTCCTGCTTCTGCCTGTCCTAGCACTCGGCAAAGTGCATGCTTCTCACACTGTTGCCAGAGCCCCGTCTCGTGACTGTGGAAAGTGATCGCTGTCGCTGACTCGGTAGAGAATAAGGAGAAGCAACTTTGTTTATAATCTGGTACGCACGCCGATGAGAAGGGTTTCAAAACGATTGATTTTTATTCTAAAATATTAATATGTATTCAGTGTCAGGCTAAATGTTCAATGCTGTAGTACGATACATTCTCTGTCGAGTCGCATGGGTTTTGGCCACACTGTTTTCCCCATCGTATGCTCGGCAGGAATCATCCAGATGAATTTCAAATGCCCGTGGTATCGTCGGCAATTTTACCACGTTACCGTTCTGATTTACCTTCGTATCCTCGGCAAACCTGGTATGAGGTGCTGTGTGATAGCCTTTGGCTGCCAGGATCTTAAATTTTTTATTATGATCACGTTGGCTTCATTCATGTCGTAGGCCTTGGCAATGTCAACTTTCCTCTCCCCTTTCTTCTTTCTCTCGATGCTTTCTAGCTTGGTGGCCTGAGGGAGGTGCCGACGCTTCTAGGGGTTCTCAGAAGGCTTCCTAGGCATCGTGAGCAGGGTAAAATGCAGTAACAAGGGCAGAAAATGCAGCAAGAAAAAAGCACCTTCCAATGCAACTATGCGACTGAGTGGCTCTGTGGCAGGAGAAATGTAAACAAAACATCACGTGACACCAGAAGCGTTTTTAATTGGGCGGCATCACGATCACGTCACGATAGCGGGCGGGGAAGGCTACTTGATCAGAAGTTTTTCATTGGCTATCATCATCATGGGAATGTCCAGTATGGCCGTGTTGGACCGGGGGTGATCGTGCTAGAGTGAACTCTGCGGATTTGGCCCACTTCTCGGAGCTCTGTGCGTGTTATGCTAACACACTTGTGTTGCAGTAATTAAATCGTATTAAATAATACTAATTAATTGCTCACCGTGCTGGACTCGAATCGTGCTGGACTAACGCGTGCTGGACGCGAGGGTACTTTATATATATATATATATATATATATATATATATATATATATATATATATATATATGAAATGCATGGCTTTAACAGTGCTTCTGAAGAATACCATAGTATCCCCGACGACAGGGCGAACCAGGAACAACAGAGTTTGCCCACAAACATGCCGACACCCCCGACACCCCCACACGGACCCCACGGGGTAGCCGCCACCAGCCACCACCACTCCAGGCAACAGCAATGCATGTCAGCTCGGGCCGTGCACCCCTGTGACATGCAGCCACCACGCCGTCGCCACCGTAGGAGAAGGACACTACCTTCGCGTGGCAGAATCACTGAGTTAGCTAGGGGTGGAGTTAGAACTCAAACTCCAGACAGCGCCCCTCTGGTAGAGACGATCAATGGTCGCTCCCACAGTGTTCAGGTAGAGACGATCAATGGTCGCTCCCACAGTGTTCAGGTAGAGACGATCAATGGTCGCTCCCTTAGTGTTCCGGTAGAGACGATCAATGGTTGCTCCCACAGTGTTCAGGTAGAGACGATCAATGGTCGCTCCCACAGTGTCCAGGTAGAGACGATCAATGGTCACTCCCATAGTGCTCAGGTAGAGACGATCAATGGTCGCTCCCACAGTGTCCAGGTAGAGACGATCAATGGTCGCTCCCATAGTGCTCAGGTAGAGACGATCAATGGTCGGTCCCACAGTGTCCAGGTAGAAACGATCAATGGTCGCTCCCTTAGTGTTCCGGTAGAGACAATCAATGGTCGCTCCCACAGTGTCCAGGTAGAGACGATCAATGGTCGCTCCCTTAGTGTTCCGGTAGAGACGATCAATGGTCGCTCCCATAGTGCTCAGGTAGAGACGATCAATGGTCGCTCCCACAGTGTCCAGGTAGAGACGATCAATGGTTGCTCCCACAGTGTCCAGGTAGAGACGATCAATGGTCGCTCCCTTAGTGTTCTGGTAGAGACGATCAATGGTCACTCCCACAGTGTCCAGGTAGAGACGATCAATGTTCGCTCCCACAGCGTTCAGGTAGAGACGATCAATGGTCGCTCCCACAGTGTCCAGGTAGAGATGATCAATGGTTGCTCCCCCAGTGTTCAGGTAGAGACGATCTATGGTCACTCCCAGCCTCGTGAGACGATCTACAGTCGCTCCGAGGGCGTGCAAAGGAGAGGGACGTCTCCACGGCCGGAGACTGAAGTCCAGGCTCTCTGTCCCAGAGCATCCCGGACAGGCCTCCCTGCCTCCCCCGGTCTCTGTTCTTTACGCCTGGCTCTAGAGCAGACGCACCTGTTGGGCCCCAGTGAAAGTCGCTGCCACAGTCCTCCCCTGACGGCGCCTCTAGATGTTAGAGACCGCAGCCCACCGTCTCTCTCGGTCCTCCCCAGAACACCCGGGCGAGACCTCTCCACGCCCCCATGACGCCGGGACCTGACACAGAGGTTCCTGGAGCTATTTGGCCCCAGTCCCGAGGGCCACACGCCGGAGCCCAGTCCGGAAGCCACAGGGAGTCCCGGACACGAGAGGACGCCCTTGCGAGCCGCCCCGTGCCCTCTCGGCTCGCCCTGCCTTGACGGTGCCCCTAGCTCAGCCGGATCACCGATGTCGTGATCCTGTCTTTCCCCCTAAGAAAATACGGGTGATAATGTAACATAAGTGATTTAGGTTAAGTGTGACTCTCTCCTAGAATAAGTATTGCGCAGTGAATCCATGTAATGCATATCGGGGCAAATCAGATCACAGTGAGAAGTTAAAGGTCGAGAATGTGGACTAAGATCTGAGTGACTATATGTGCGATTGCCACCCCTGATGTCTATAAAGACATACCCCCATTGCTGTGAAGGAAGACTGTGAGAAAGGAATGTTAATAGTGTTCTATCTCTCCCCACGCTGAAAACAAGATCTATTGGCTAGCCGCGAAGTGATATTGTGAAAGTAGTATTAATAGCATTCCATCTTTCCCCATGCTGTGAAGCGAGATCTATGGACTATATCCGGAGGACCTTTCTGGCATATATATAATTAATAAGCCTGTGCCTATATATATATATATATATATATATATATATATATATATATATATATATATATGAAATGCATGGCTTTAACAGTGCTTCCGAAGAATACCATAGTATCCCCGACGACAGGGCGAACCAGGAACAACAGAGTTTGCCCACAAACATGCCGACACCCCCGACACCCCCACACGGACCCCACGGGGTAGCCGCCACCAGCCACCACCACTCCAGGCAACAGCAACGCATGTCAGCTCGGGCCGTGCACCCCTGTGACATGCAGCCACCACGCCGTCGCCACCGTAGGCGAAGGACACTACCTTCGCGTGGCGGAATCACTGAGTTAGCTAGGGGTGGAGTTAGAACTCAAACTCCAGACAGTGCCCCTCTGGTAGAGACGATCAATGGTCGCTCCCACAGTGTTCAGGTAGAGACGATCAATGGTCGCTCCCTTAGTGTTCCGGTAGAGACGATCAATGGTCGCTCCCACAGTGTTCAGGTAGAGACGATCAATGGTCGCTCCCTTAGTGTTCCGGTAGAGACGATCAATGGTTGCTCCCACAGTGTTCAGGTAGAGACGATCAATGGTCGCTCCCACAGTGTCCAGGTAGAGACGATCAATGGTCACTCCCATAGTGCTCAGGTAGAGACGATCAATGGTCACTCCCACAGTGTCCAGGTAGAGACGATCAATGGTCGCTCCCATAGTGCTCAGGTAGAGACGATCAATGGTCGCTCCCACAGTGTCCAGGTAGAAACGATCAATGGTCGCTCCCTTAGTGTTCCGGTAGAGACAATCAATGGTCGCTCCCACAGTGTCCAGGTAGAGACGATCAATGGTCGCTCCCTTAGTGTTCCGGTAGAGACGATCAATGGTCGCTCCCACAGTGTCCAGGTAGAGACGATCAATGGTCGATCCCATAGTGCTCAGGTAGAGACGATCAATGGTCGCTCCCACAGTGTCCAGGTAGAGACGATCAATGGCCGCTCCCTTAGTGTTCCGGTAGAGACGATCAATGGTTGCTCCCACAGTGTCCAGGTAGAGACGATCAATGGTCGCTCCCTTAGTGTTCTGGTAGAGACGATCAATGGTCACTCCCACAGTGTCCAGGTAGAGACGATCAATGGTCGCTCCCACAGCGTTCAGGTAGAGACGATCAATGGTCGCTCCCACAGTGTCCAGGTAGAGACGATCAATGGTTGCTCCCCCAGTGTTCAGGTAGAGACGATCTATGGTCACTCCCAGCCTCGTGAGACGATCTACGGTCGCTCCGAGGGCGTGCAATGGAGAGGGACGTCTCCACGGCCGGAGACTGAAGTCCAGGCTCTCTGTCCCAGAGCATCCCGGACAGGCCTCCCTGCCTCCCCCGGTCTCTGTTCTTTACGCCTGGCTCTAGAGCAGACGCACCTGTCGGGCCCCAGTGAAAGTCGCTGCCACAGTCCTCCCCTGACGGCGCCTCTAGACGTTGGAGACCGCAGCCCACCGTCTCTCTCGGTCCTCCCCAGAACACCCGGGCGAGACCTCTCCACGCCCCCATGACGCCGGGACCTGACACAGAGGTTCCTGGAGCTATTTGGCCCCAGTCCCGAGGGCCACACGCCGGAGCCCAGTCCGGAAGCCACAGGGAGTCCCGGACACGAGAGGACGCCCTTGCGAGCCGCCCCGTGCCCTCTCGGCTCGCCCTGCCTTGACGGTGCCCCTAGCTCAGCCGGATCACCGATGTCGTGATCCTGTCTTTCCCCCTAAGAAAATACGGGTGATAATGTAACATAAGTGATTTAGGTTAAGTGTGACTCTCTCCTAGAATAAGTATTGTGCAGTGAATCCATGTAATGCATATCGGGGCAAATCAGATCACAGTGAGAAGTTAAAGGTCGAGAATGTGGACTAAGATCTGAGTGACTATATGTGCGATTGCCACCCCTGATGTCTATAAAGACATACCCCCATTGCTGTGAAGGAAGACTGTGAGAAAGGAATGTTAATAGTGTTCTATCTCTCCCCACGCTGAAAACAAGATCTATTGGCTAGCCGCGAAGTGATATTGTGAAAGTACAGTAGTATTAATAGCATTCCATCTTTCCCCACGCTGTGAAGCGAGATCTATGGACTATATCCGGAGGACCTTTCTGGCATACATATAATTAATAAGCCTGTGCCTAAAAAGACATACCCCCATTACGGCGAAAGTATATCGAGAAAGGAAGTATTAATAATATTCTCTCCTTCCTCACCCTACCCATAAAATCTTCTCTATTACTCGCTCTCACTCCTAAAACTAAAGTAAGCGTAAATCAAGGATCAGAGTTATTTGCCAAAGTATCCTAACTAGCGGAAACCATATAAACTTCCCGGCTAATATCTGTCGCCTTCCAATATTACCATAACTTTCTCCTCGCCGTTCTAAGTCACTCTCCGCACCTCCCCTATCTCCTCCGAGTAAGTCACAAACCCCCCCTTCTCCCCCCCCCCCGCGCTCTGTGCGCACTTGTATTTACTGCACTCCTGATACACTAGGATTGTTGTGTTGTCATTAGTATCAAGAAAGCAAGTATCCTGCGAGATACACATATCCTAGATAAGGTTTTATATTGCTATATATTGTGTTGTAATATCTGCTGATTTGTCCTGTGTCTGACTGTAAAGGTGTTGCCGAGAGTTTTTGTGTCCTGCCTCTCTTTATTGCACTAGCTCCGGTTTTGAAAGAGGACCCCGCTCCACGTTGGGTGAAATAGGAACGAGAAGTCGGGCCTAATTCTACCCAGCATTACAATATATATATATATATATATATATATATATATATATATATATATATATATATATATATATATATATATATATATATATCTTGAACAGGCACGATTCCGAAGCGGGTACTCGACTACTGATCATCTGCACACACAAAAAATCAGCTAATTGAGAAAACTACAGAATATAATAAACCACTGTGCTTAGGTTTTGTTGATTACTAAAAGGCTTTCGACTCAGTAGAGCACATAGCAATTATAAATTCATTGCGAGAACAAGGAGTGAATGAGAACATTGGAAAACTGCTCGAAAACATATATTAAGAGGGAACTGCTACAGTTAAAATACATAAGGACTCAGAGAAATTTAAGACTGAGAAGGCCGTGCGTCAGGGAGATACAATTTCACCAAAGTTATTTACAGGATGCCCAGAAAGTATTTTCAGAAAGCTAGACTGGGAAAACAAAGGAGTAAACATAGATGGAGAAAAGCCAAACCATTTAAGATATGCAGATGACATTGTCCTAATCTCAGAAAAAGCAGAGACATTGCAAGAAATGTTAAATGACCTGAACAGAGAAAGTCTCAAAGTAGGGCTAAAGATGAACCGGAGTAAAACTAAAGTAATGTTTAATCCTCAAACACCAAAGAGCGTCATAAGAATAAGTGGAGAAATTCTTGAAGAAGTTGAGGAGTACAATTACCTGGGACAAATACTAAAATTACCAAAAGATAATGATAGCGAAATAAAAAGACGCATTACAATTGGATGGAAAGCTTTCGGTAAACATAGAGACATTATGAAAAATAGCTTGCCAGTTTGTAAGAAACGGAAAGTATATAATGAATGTATAATTCCGGCTATGACGTATGGTTGTGAGACTTGGAAACTGACAAAATCGATGGAAAATAAATTAATTCGTTCTCGGAGAGCAATGGAAAGGTTAATGTTGGGAATATCTTTAAGAGACAGGAAAAGATCAACTTGGGTGAGACAGCAGACTAAAGTCAAAGATATTATAGAAGTTATAAAAGAACAGAAATGGAGGTGGGCAGCCCATGTAGCAAGAACAAGGGATAATCGATGGAGCAAGAGGTTGACTGACTGGACACCAAGAGATGGTAAGCGTAGAAGAAAAAAAAACAGACACGAGGTGGAGAGATGAGATAGAGAAATTTGCAGGGAAAACGTGGCAAAGATTGGCTGAGTCAAGGAATTCGTGGAGAAGGTTGGGGGAGGCCTTTGTTCAGCAGAAGACTTGTAATGGCTGATGGTGGTGATGATGATGATATATATATATATATATATATATATATATATATATATATATATATATATATATATATATATATATGTAATCTCAGGGGACTTTAGGCGATAGGGGCAGTGCGTGTGTGGTGTTGGGGCCTCTCGACCGCATACCGTGCAAACTTTTCATGTGTAAGCTCCCTCACAAACCCTTCAGAGGTTTCCTGCACTCCTGTTGTCATGGCATGCAGGTGGTGGCAATTCAGGACAGTTATATCTAGCAGGTGAAAGAAGAGCTTCTTGTACCACTTCATCGTGCTCCTGGCACACTCAACGGTGGATGTCATGGAGTCTGACTGGTCCACCAGGCGCATGTTGATGTTGTAATCAAGGACACACTCAGGTTTCCAGATGTGGTGCCTCCTCTCGCTGCGGTAATCCACGGACTCGGTATGGTGCAACAAGGGGCAGTGAACCGTGGACAAAAGGCTGATTTCTCTATTGTGGTTCCACACTGTTGTTAGTATATTGTTAGCCTGGAAGAAGACCACCTCATTCATTCTAGTTTCCGTCCCACCTTGACCATGTGACGCCGGTTCACCTTGACGATACCACAGATTCCCGTGTCATTCCTGTGCAGATAACGAGCAAGAAGAGGACTAGTGAACCAGTTGTCCAGGTAAAGGATATGACCACGATGAAGGTAGTCTTCAATCATTGTCTCTACCACTGCTTCAGACAGTCCAATACTCCGATCTTCTATTATGTCTGTCTGTGCACCGGTGTACAAGACTGTCTTGCACATGCAGTACTACAGTCACACATAACAAAGATCTTGAACCCAAAACGGTGCCTTTTGCTGGGTATGTACTGCCGAAAGGAAATATTACCTCTCCACAACACGAGACTCTTGTCTGTGACAAGGTCTCTATAGGGATAAAATGAGGAATGGAATGTTTGATGTAGGTGATCAAAAACCAACCTAATTCGCCTCATCTTATCTGTGTCATTAGCATTGGCAGGATCATCAGCATCATAAAAATGGAGGCGGCTTAGAAATTGCTGAAATCTATTACGGCTCATGATTTGGCCAAATATTGGTTTGAACACTATAGGATCCCTTGTCCAGTATACAGGAATTCTGTTATTACGCAAAACACCCATCAAAAGGACCAGGGCAAAACATAAAAACATTTCTGCAAGGGAGACAGGGTAATCATATATGATTGAATGCCTGGTCCTTGTGCCCAGTCTCTCATTCTCACAGCTCTGGCTCGTAACGAAACGGTTTGTCTTGTCCACTATTTGATCCACAAAACCCTCACTGAAAAACAGGTGAAAAAATCCAGCCCCGTGGAATTACGGTGAATACCTGGAGCCATGCAGCCAGCGTACCCCTGCTCAGTGAAGGGGTGGATGAGGGGAGAAAAATCACTGCCAACCTCCCAATCACAAGACACATAACCCTCATCCACATTGTTCCCATCGTCGCCTTCATCGGGGTGGGGAGGAGATGCTGGAGGGGAAGGTTGGGGAGGAGGAGTGTGGAGGGCTTCCCCACTCGCACTCCTCTTCCCTCAGCCTTTTACCTTTATCCTTTCCCTTACCCTTACGGCCTTGGAGAACATCAGGGGGCTGTGGAGAGGAAGTCTGGGAATACTGGGGAGCATAAGACGTGCTGGGGAGTGGCTCCTCCTCACCTCCCCCATCCATCACTACACCACGTGATTCATCACGCACCCTCACTGGCCCACTTGTTTGGGAATATTTGGCAGCATGTGACGTGCTGGGGAGTGGTTCCTCCTCACCTCCCCCCTCCATCCCCACACCACGTGATTCATAATGCACCCTCACTGCCCCTCATGATACGCCCCGCTGCCTTACACCACCATCGGAGAGCGATGACTCCCTCCCGCCACTCTCACTTTCTATATTTGCCCCTGCACTTTCAGTTTCACTCCCAACTTCCTCCACGCCACTTCTGCCATCCCCAAACAAAACATTAGGCCCATACCTGCTTGTACAACGTGGTGTGCGCTCGGGGCCATGATGAGTTATTACCTCATGGCCGTACCACGTGGCAACACATCCCACGGCTCCGTCCTCGTCCTCATCCTAGAAATCGGGCTCCACGTCACGTAGGGGCTGCCTGGAAATGGTTGCACACTGCTTTGGTGAAGGGCACAATACGTTACGCAGCGCCGCTTCCTGGGGGATGGGACCTCCTCATCACTGCTGCTAGTTTCCTCCTTCTCTGGTTGGACATAATCTTTGTCCACCACCTCGTCATCGAGTGGCGAATCACTATCACCTGTGAAGGCATCCAGGGCGGCTTGGATTTCCTCCTCCGAGAGACCTCTATGTGCCATGTCCGAGCAGGACCGTTGCTAACCGGTGAGTACCCAAGCCGAGGGTGAGCGCAGGTCGTGCGGGGTCACTGAGTGTCCCTGCCTGGTGGCAGGTAGGGGAAGGTTGAGCGACCGTACGTACCAAAAATCAGGAGCAAAATTTGAAAATTGTGCAAATTATGAACCTCGTAATTGCACGACGTACCAGTACGTCGTTGGGATTGAGCATTAGATAATGTTGCAACGTATCCATACGTCGATGGGACGGGGCGGGACATATATATATATATATATATATATATATATATATATATATATATATATAGCATCAGAAAGTCCACACACGCAAGAGAGAAGGAGGGGAGCCTCCAGCCACTCCCACACAATCATTTCCCACCAATTTTTGTACAAACCTCTGGATGCACTAAAAAAAAAAGTTCCATGCAAAAATTAAACAGTCTTCATTTTGTTTTTGTTTTTATTTTTTTGAGGGTAGAAGTTTTTACTACCTCTTCAGCACACATCCACTGCCCGATGTCAACAGGTGTGACATCACCACTGCGGCCAATGGCAGCACCACTAAGGTCAATATTCCACTGGCCAACGGCGCCTACCGTATCGTAAAGCTATTGGCCCTTTGCCAACACAGCACTTCCAACTTCATTACTTCACAGGTTTTAAAATTTAGCGAGTTTTATTTAAACAATTTTTTAAAACTTATTGCATTGACTAAAGGTTGAAACGATGGAAGTAGGACTTTCCCAGCAAAAAGTAAATGCAGTAGACAGGTGTTTCAGAAAAAAATGTGAGACCAGTGGAGTGTATGAAGAATCAGTGGCGAGCACAGTGAGCGGAATTTTAAGAACATCCATAGAGAAAAGGCATTAGGTGATTCGGGAATTGTCGTGGCATTAGAGGTCATGCACGAGATAAACAGAGGGAGAGAGAGAGAGAGAGAGGGCAGCCTGCAGCCAGATTAGCCACCATTTGTAACTGAGTCAATGAAGCTTGTTGTCTGTGTGTGGTGTGTTCTGAGCACCAAAGCAGTGCATACCAACAGCTTATTAGTTCATGATGTGTTACAAACAATCTGAACTGCTTCCTACAACAAGCCTGTGTTTTCAGCACCAAAGTGATCCAAAAGTGCACCAATCAACAGCATTCCATCGCACAGAAATTTCTCGGGTTGGTGGCTAATCTATTGGCCAAGTGGTTTTCCTTAAAAATAACACTTGTTTTTTTGCAAAAAAACACTTTTTCAAGACTACTGCTAATAATCAATGTGCCTACAATAAATAAGTAACAATCAATCAGGGCCGAAGGCCCAGCCCACCCAGAGGGCCTAGCCACTTAAGGCTGCGAAGTGGGCCTCAGTGACAAGTATATATATATATATATATATATATATCCCGGAAAGAAAAGACATACTTTTAGGACATGATAAAGGAGGGTATTATAAGCATAAGATTTTATATTAGTATGGGTCCAAATCTCAACCCTTACATAGCTACAATAACTGATGACCTTATTGGCGAATATGGACTCAGTCATAATTCGCTCATAAGGTACTGTGACCAGAGTCCTGCTTTTAGGCGGGACAGTCCCGGTTTTTGGACGTCTGTCCCACTTTTTAATATGTGACTAGAATGTCCTGCTTTTTCAGCAAATTATCTTAAATGTTCCGCATTTAGAAAATTACTATTGAATTAGATATAATATGACCTTCTTTAGTGAATTTAGGATGAATTAGTAAAATTATGCATAATCCTAACCATATGAAATACCGAATTATTAATAGAAAATCTGTAATACTCACTAACTGGTAACTTTGGTCGGCCCATTCACTGTACTGTACGGTATGTTTGGAGTTCGTATGAGACGATTGTGTTTGATTAGCAGCCTTAGGGTGAGGTGTTGTGCAGCAGCGGTCACGGTCACTCACAATACACACACACACACACACACACACACACACACAGGCAAGCACGCGAGCGTGATAGTGTCCCGCTTTTAACTGCAATATATCTGGTCACCTTATCCCCCATGGGGGTAGGGGGGTTTCAAGAATACTCCCCCAGTATCCCTGCTTGTCGTACGAGGTGACTAAAAGGGTTGGTGGTGGGTTAGTGCCCCACCCTGTAAAAAGAACTAACTAAAAAAGCGAATAAAGCGCCTCGGACCCAGACGGACCATACGTTGATGACTAAGGAACGGACAAAGGACATTCTTGGGGTGGGAACATGGAATGTGAGAGGAGTGAATGATGAAGTGAAAGAGAGATTGTTCAGGTGCTTGAGGATGCAAAAGTGGATATATGTGGATTGACTGAAACTAAATGGGAAGGTGAAAGGGTGAGAGAATGGGAATATGGTGTAGGTATATGTGTGGGAGTCAGTGAGAATGAGAGGGCAAGAGAGGGAGTATGTCTGATGATAAGCAAGAAGTGGAAGGAGAATATAAGAGAGTATGGAACAGTGGGTGCAAGGATTGTATGGGTGAGGATGAAAGTAGGTATACAAGCATGGGCGATTGTATGTGTGTATGCTCCAACAGAGGATCGAGTGGCATGAGTGAAAGATGAGTTTTGGGCGAGAGTAGAAGCATGTATGGACAAGTTTGAGAGGAGCGAGAGAGTGCTGTTGATTGGAGACATGAATGGCAAAGTTGGGAATGTACGAGTGGATGGAGTGGTTGGTCAGTGGGGTGTGCCAGCTGAAGTAGATGGGAATGGTAGTGCTTTGGTGGATATCTGTGCTTGTAAGGGGTTGGCAATAGCCAACACCTACTTTCGTCATAAGATGATCCACCGGTATACATGGAGAGTAATGAGGAGGATGGATGGTGAACTTGTTGAACAAAAGGCAATGATAGACTACGTGTGTGTGGATGAGCGAATGAGAAGACAAGTGTTGGATGCAAGAGTGTGGAGAGGGTGGGAGAATGGAGTCTCGGACCATCACTTAGTGATGGCCAAGGTAAAGATGCAAAGAAAGTGGTTGAGGAGGCGAAGGGGAAGACAGGAGGAAGCAGCTCCTGTGATAAGAGTGAAGAAATTGCAAGATAGTGAGAAAATGACAGAGTATAAGAGCATAGTGGAAGAAAGATTGGGAAGGTATGAGCTAGAGCAGATGGAAGGGGTAGAAGATGTATGTAAGATATTCACGGAAGAGATAGGCGCAGCGAGTGAGGCGGTTTGTGGAGTGAGGAGGAGATGCAAGGGTGTGCAAGGGACAGCATGGTAGAATGATGAGGTGAAACGAGCTGTGGAACAAAAGAAGAAGGCATATGGTGAATGGCTGGCGAGTAGAGGTAGGGGAGAAGATGAGAGAGAGAAGAGAGAGATATATGTGAGCAGGAGAAGGGAGGTTAAGAGACTGGTGAAGGAGAATAAGAAGAAAGTGGATGAAGAGTTTGGGAGGAATCTGAGTGTGAAATGGAGGGAGAGTAAGAAATTATTTTGGAAGGAGGTAAAGAAAGTAAGGCAGTGTGAAAGGGGAAATAATAGGGGAGTGAAAGATAGGAATAATAGATTGTTGGTGGAGAAGAGAGAGAAATTGAGTAGATGGAAGGAGCACTTTGAGGATTTGTTGAATGTAGAGAGTGAGAGCAGTGTGAGTATAAGTGGTTGGGGAATGGCTGGGAGAAGAAGAGATAAGAGGAGGGAGGAAGAGATCAGTAGGGCGGAAGTAGTGGAAGCGATGAAGAAGATTAAGCTGGGAAAGGCCCCAAGAATTGATGGAGTGTGTGGTGAAATGCTTAGGTATGGGGGTGAGATTGTTGTGGAGTGGATATGGAAGTTGTGTAGATTGGCTTGGGAAGAGGGAAGGGTTCCAGAGGACTGGAAATCAGATATAATTGTTCCTCTGTACAAAGGAAAAGGGGAGAGAGAAGTATGTGGTAACCATAGGAGTATTTGCCTTCTTAGTGTGACTGGTAAAATATATGGTAGAATACTCATTGATAGGGTTAGGCATATGACAGAGGAGCTAGTTGGAGAAGAACAAGGGGGATTTAGGAAGGGAAAAGGGTGTGTAGATGAGATATTTGTTCTAAGATGTTTAGTGGAGAAGTATCTAGAGAAGGGAAGGAAAATGTATGTTGCCTTCATGGACTTGGAGAAAGCTTATGACAGAAAAGATAGGCAAGGTATGTGGAAGGTATTAAGAATATATGGAGTGGAGGGGAAATTGTTGAGTGCTGTGAAGAGTATGTACGAGGTAGCTAGGGCTACGGTGCGACTGGATGGTGAGCTGAGTGAGTTCTTTGATCTCAATGTGGGACTGAAACAGGGTTGTGTGATGTCTCCATGGCTGTTTAATATATATATGGATGGGGTTGCAAAGGAGGTGCAAGGTAGGGCAGTGGATGTGGGGCTGGACCTAATGAATGAGGGTGAGATTTTGAAGCTTCCGGTGTTGCTGTTTGCTGATGATACAGTATTGTTGAGTGAAGATGAATGGGAGTTGCAAGGTTTGGTGAATGAATTTGGGACAGTGTGTAGGAGGAGAAAGCTGAAAGTTAATGTAAACAAAAGTAAAGTTATGGTGTTTGAGAGGAATGAAGTAACAGAGTATGCAGTGAGGTTGGATGGTGAGGATATGGAGAATGTGAGTGCATTCAAGTACTTGGGTAGTGTGATGAGTAAGGATGGAACTTTGGGGGATGAAGTACGTGAAAGGGTACAGCAGGGAAGGAAGGTTGTTGGTACACTGAAAGCAGCGATGAGAAATAGGGAGGTGAGTATGGAAGTTAAGAAGTCACTGCATGATGGTATTGTGATCCCTACCGTGATGTATGGAAGCGAGGCGTGGACCTTGCAAGAAGGGAACAAGTCAAGAGTGAGAGCAGTGGAAATGAGTTACTTGAGAGGAGCATGTGGAGTGACGTGGAGGGACAGGTTGACGAATGAAGAAGTGAAGGAACGTTGTGGGGTAGATGTGGATGTGGTTGAGAAGATTAGGAGAAATACACTGAGGTGGTTTGGACATGTGGAGAGAATGGAGAATGAAAGACTGACTAAGAGGGTGTATGTAGGTGAGGTGGAGGGAGGGAGAGGGAGGGGTAGACCGAGGATGAGGTGGAGGGATGGAGTTGAGAGGTATATGAAGGGGGGGGTGAGCTGGGGGGAGGGTAGTCAAATGGTGGGTGACAGAGTGACTTGGAGGCGTTTTGTCTGCAGCCACCCTTTGTTGTATTAGGGCGTCGGGCTATAGATAGATAGATAGATAGACCTTATCATAAGGACATTAGTAACTGTAGATCCATAATGACTGATATTTGGTCATATGTTGATTTACCATTTAATGCATAGAATACCCACATCTGTCATTTTCCAAAGTTAAGGCCCTTTCCTCTTGGGACACCCTATCTATCTATCTATCTATCTCTCTATCTCTATCTCTCTATCTATAAGTCTACCTGTGTATGGGTGTGAACGTTTGGATATATATATATATATATATATATATATATATATATATATATATATATATATATATATATATATATATATATATATGTATATATATATATATATGTATATATATATATATATATATATTGTAATGTTAGGTGTTTAAGGCTCGATTTCTCGTTCCTCAGACACCTAACACGGAGCGGGGTTCTCTTTCGAGACCGAGTCTTAGGACAAATAAGAGAGAGGCAGGACACAAAAACTCCTGCCAATAACCTTACACGTGCATTACTCAGTCAGACAAGGGACAACAGCAAAATGTTACAAGCACAATATCTCGTTAATGACAAACACTTCTAACTAGATAATCAGTATCTCACAGGATACTTTTTTTTTTTATGCGAGGAAGAAGGAACCAAAGGCCATGAGCCCACAGTAACAGTTCCCTCCAAGAGAAAAACAAAATACAATAGAGAGCCAAATTCAAGATCCGATCATTTTGAGATGCCTGGACACATTGCGTTTGAAAGACTGGAGATCATAGGCAGCAGGAAATACAGACAGAGGGAGACAGTTCCAGAGCTGACCTGTTGCATAAATGAAAGACTGGGAGTAACGGTTAACTCTTGCATTAGAGAGTTGGACAGAAAAGGGATGAGAGTTTGCTGCCAGACGCGTGCTACGCGCCCGTCGTAGAGGTGGAGGAATGCAAGCAGACAGTTCAGAGGAGCAGTGACCATTAAATTAGCGATAGAAAAGAGATAAAGATGCAACAGTGCGGTGAAGAGGCAGAGGTTGAAGGGAGTCAGTAAGAGGAGGAGAGTTAATGAGACGAAAAGCCTTTGACTCCACCCTATTGAGAAGAGCTGTATGTGGGGAGCCTCCCCACACATGAGAGTTATACTCCACACAGGGGCGGATAAAACCCCTGTATAGAGTCAACAATTATGCAGGGGTAAAGAAAGAGCGGAGTCGGCCTAGCACACCCAATCTCTTGCAAGCAGAATTTACAAGAGATGTAATATGATCTTTCCAAGATAAGTCCCGAGTAAATGAAACCCCAAGCATGTACAAGGATGATCCAGGATTAAGCTGAATATTATTAAACATTAGTGGGTATACTTGTGGAAGATTTTGTCGGGTTGATGGGTGTAAGAACTGAGTCTTAGATGCATTAAAAACAACCATATTATTATTACCTCGGTCAGAGATACGAGCCAAGTCAGACATTAGGTGTGCCATAGCCTCATCCCTTGTTTGTTGAAGTAACTGTTGAGATGGGCATTGCGGGAACCGAATGGAAAGGTGAAGGGTGGAGTCAGCAGCATAAGAGTGGATAGGGTTAGATGTACAGCTTAGAAGATCATTGATGAATAAAAGGAAGAGAGTTGGTGATAGGACAGAGCCCTGAGGAACACCACTGTTGATAGATCTAGGAGAAGAATGATGGCCGTCTACAACAGCGGCTATAGAACGACCAGAAAGGAAGCTAGCGATGAAGGCACAGATAGAAGGATAGAAACCGTAGGAGGGCAGTTTGGAAATTAAAGATTTATGCCAGACTCGATCGAAAGCCTTTGAGATGTCAAGTGCAATGGCAAAGCTTTCGTCAAAGTCCCGAAAGGAGGATGACCAGGAGTCTGAAAGGTAGGTGAGAAGATCGCCAGTGGAGCGTCCCTGACGGAACCCGTACTGACGATCGGAAAGAAGGTTGTGATAGGAAAGATGCCTTAAAATTTTTCTATTGAGAATTGACTCGAAAACTTTTGATATACAGGACGTTAAAGCAATTGGACGATAGTTGGAGGGTTGGGAGTGGTCACCCTTCTTTAGGACTGGCTGAATGAGAGCAAACTTCCAGCAAGAAGGAAAGGTACAAGTTGACAGACAAAGGCGAAAGAGTTTGCCTAGGCAGGGTGTAAGCACAGAAGCACAGTTCTTGAGAACAACAGGACGGACCCCATCAGGCCCATATGCCTTGTCACTGTTAAGTGCATACATGAGTATGCACTTAAAATAACACTCGAGCCGGAGTCTGCAGAATTTGTACAGTCCAAGGTCTCTGAGCACGTGGAAGAGTTAAAGATGAGGCTCACTAGGGGAGGGTGTAGGGCACTGGGGTCTAATTGTGATTATGGTAGTAAAAGGCGGAGTTTACTAGTGGTGTGTTCACTTTACTATTTTTTCGGAGGAAGGGACTTTTGGTTAATTATTAATACAAACTCCACGGCTTGAGTGTTTCCCTTACTGTGATATGATGGGTATTGTGCATGGGTCTTATTCACTATCACTTTGATTCTACATGGACTATGCACCGTTCCGCCTTGTCACTGTTAAACCATTATTATTCCAATTTCAATTAAACATTTGGTCTGGTACTATGAATGCACATTATCGCCTCGCCACTGTTATACTACACTAGGGGCGCAGTCACTGTCTCATGGATCACTGGGCAGCGGTGCTGCGGGGAAACAAGCCGGCTACAGCTCAGCCGGGACAGGGGCATCGCCAGGTGAGGTCGTGCCGAGAGAGCACAGGATCACGCGCAGGGGCACCTTCTCTCGCCCGGGGCTGCAGGTGGCAAAGGGGCCAGTACTTTCCGGGCTGTGAACAGGAGTGTGGCCCTCTGGACTGGGGCTGAACAATTGCCTGAACCTCTCGTTCAGGTTCCTGCTGGAGGTAGAGGTCCTCCACCGTTGGGGTGTAGGAAGGGCCTGGGGTTCCCAAGGGCTGCGGCCTCCAGAGCCTGGTGGCACCATCAGGGAGATGCTGCGGCACCGGTCTGCGTCAGGGTCCATCAGGTGGGTCTTCTCCAGGGCCAGCCGTAGGGAGCAGAGACCGGGGGAGGTTATAGGGCCTCTCCAGTACTCCTCTATGTCCTCTGCATCGGGGGTCAGGGAACTCATCTCACGCTGGGGCGTCGGGGCTGCTCTCTGCTGCTTCTTGCCTTGGGGCCCGGCTACTGGCCATGGCCTGAGAGGGTGAATAGCTACCAGCAAACCCAGGGACACCTTCGGAGCAGCTACCGGCTGTCTGACGAAGGCGGAAGTGGCTACGGGCCGACTCCTGCAAAAGGGGTGTGGAGTGGCTACAGGCTGACTCGGGGACGACACCTTCGGAGCGGCTACCGGCCGTCTGATGAAGGCGGGAGCGGCTGCAGGCCGA
This sequence comes from Coenobita brevimanus, assembly GCF_032717465.1. Lineage (NCBI taxonomy): Eukaryota > Metazoa > Arthropoda > Malacostraca > Decapoda > Coenobitidae > Coenobita > Coenobita brevimanus. Next base: position 42,256,013 of record NC_136999.1, on the reverse strand, counting down.
CTCCTTCAGCAGGACTCAGAAGTGGCTACAGACCGACTCAGGGGCAACACCTTTGGAGCTGCTACCGGCCGTCTGACGAAGGTGGGACGACTACAGGCCGACTCCTTCAGGAGGGGATGTGGAGTGACTACAGGCCGTCACCGGAAGGACACCTTCTGACGAAGGCGGGAGCGACTACAGGCCATCTCCTTGTTACCCTCAGGTCGGCTACTGGCCAATTCCTTAGCGAGGGGCAGGCGGCTACTGGCTGTCCTAAGAGGGAAGACATCTTCAGAGAGGCTATTGGCTGACTCCTGAAGAAGGCGAGAGTGGCTACAGGCCGACTCCTTAGGGGTGCTGGTAGGAGCTGGAGAGACAGCTCCACCCTGAGGTTGGTTGGTGGAAACTCGCCCGGAAGGTAGTGCAGTATTCTTGCTATGGTGACGGCGGGTGGGCTCTGAGTGATTGGGGCGTAAGGCCCGGGCTGACTTGTGCCGTTGTCACACCGAGTCTCGGTGTGCCGCTGCTGCTCCTCCATGGGGTCCTTGTGGGGGTGTCTGAGAGTTCACTGGGGCACTATGCTGAATCCCTGGTGGAGGTGGTTGGGTGTTCCAAGGGATACTTTGCTGTATTTCACCACCGTCCGCTTGCAAAAAGTCACGTCCCTGTGACTAGAGGTGATAAATATAAGTATCATGGGTGGTGTAAGCGGGCTAGAGATTTTTCACGAGGGCTCGCCAGGTAGTGGTGGCGAGGTTTTCATCCTGCTCCGCATCACAGGTGAGGAAGAGGGTGGAGGTGGCAGTGGAGGAGCGGAGGAGGTGGAGGAGTTGGTGTGGTCCTCGGACCCTGCTGTTTCGACCGAGGGTAGATGCCCATACAGCCCGTCGGATTCTCATTGTCGTGGTTGTTGCTGGTGGTGTGGTGTCATTTGGGGCTGGATGCTGTGTCGGGGCTGAGGTCCAAGTTATTTTGAAAGTGTGTCAAATGGCTCTTGAGGTGGTGTAGCGGGTCTGTTGCGGGAGCGGAGGTGGGTGGTTGCAAGTGTTGCCGAAGGGTCAGTAGGAGAGGTGTCTCACCAAAAATGCGCTCATGTGGCAAAATTCTGTCTTTTCTGGGGCAGGAGTTGATGCCCCATGTGACAATTTTTACGTGGGTAGGCCAGTTGTTGTCTTTAGTGGCTTCTATGCGTGTGCGGAGTTAATTTATAAGGGTACAATGGCTACACTCGCACACTGCATTTCCCTGTGGCCAATAGGGGGAGGAGTGGGAGATGTTGTGCCCGAAAATTTTGGCAAGTTCCTCTCAGACTTTTCCGGTGAACTCGGGTGCGTTATCCGAGTGAATGGCTTGGGGAACGCCAAAGTAGGGGAAGACGTGTTGAAGGAGGGCGTCAGCTACTGCGATAGCGTGATGCTCCTCGGTTGGGCAGGCCATGACGAACTTTGAGTAAGTGTCCACGAACTTGATTACGTACTTGTAACCCGATTTTTGGGGCAGAGGCCCTCCCACGTCGATCGCTAGGAGGTGCCAGGGTTTGTGGGGGGTGATGTGGTCTGATGGTCCTGCGGTATGTGTGATGTCTTTCCTGAGCGCACAGGTGCGGCAGCTTTGAATAATTTCCTTGGCGAGGGTGGAGGGGTTTTGTGCCCAGTATGTGTTGTTGAACACTTGCAGCAACTTTTTGGTAACCAGATGGATACCGTTATGGGTGTGAAGGTGGCGTAAGGTGTCGAGAGCGGTGTCAGGGGCCAGGAGGATATGACTGGAGGGGGTTAGGAGGTGGTCGCCCTGCCGGTATAGTTTCTTGAACAAGTGGGGAGGAATCCACGGGGGTCGCTCCTTGCGGTGCCACTGCTGCAGGAGGTCTGTTTCTGGCTGGACGGTGTGGATTGGGAGCCGGGAGAGGGCGTTTGTGGTGGTATGGAGCTTGCCTGGTCTGTAGGAGATTTCGTAATTGAATTCTTCTAGAGTCTCTCGCCATCTGATGAGTTGGGTGTTGTGGGAGTCTAATTGTCTTAACCACTGGAGGGATTGGTGGTCAGTGATGATGGTGACCTGGGTCCTGGAGAGGTATGCCCTGAAGTGCGTAATTGAATTGTTCTAGAGTCTCTCGCCATCTGATGAGTTGGGTGTTGTGGGAGTCTAATTGTCTTAACCACTGGAGGGATTGGTGGTCGGTGATGATGGTGACCTGGGTCCTGGAGAGGTATGCCATGAAGTGTTGGAGAGCCCATACTATGCCTAAACATTCTCGTTTAGTGGTGGCATAATTTTTTTCTGCCTGATTCAGGGTAAGGCTGGCGCAGGCGATGATATGCTCATGGCCCTCCTGGACTTGTGCTAACACAGCACCTATGGCAGAGAGGGAGATATCGGTGTAGAGGCGGAAGGGGAGGGCATAATCAGGAAAAGCCACGATGGGGGCGGAGACGAGTTTGTCTTTTAGTTGCTGGAAAGCAGCTCACCTCTCGTCCGTCCAGAGGAATGGTTTCCCTTTTCGGGTTAGGTCATGGAGAGGTTGGACAATGTGGGCAAACCCCTTTACGAAACAGCGGTAGTAGGATGTTAAGCCTAGGAAGGCTCGGATGCTGTGGACATCCTGTGGTGGGGGTATGTCCGCAATAGCCAGAGCTTGTCAGGGCTGGGGGAGATTCCTGCCTGGGAGATAACATGTCCCAGGAATGAGAGTCCGAGCTGCCAGGATGCATGCACTTAGAGGGCCGGAGTTTGAGGCCTGCCTGACGAATTCCGGTAAAAACTCTGCGGAGGCGCTGCAGGTGGTTGGCCCAGGTTCGGCTGAAGACGATGACGTCATCTAAGTACGCCAGGCATATTTCCCACGTGAGGCTGCTGAGGACAGATTCCATCAGCCTGGAGAAGGTGGCGAGGGTGTTGCAAAGACCGAACAACACAACATTAAACTCATAATGCTTGCCATTACTTGTCGAGAAGGCCATTTTGCCTCGGTCTTCCTGTTGCATGGGGACTTGCCAATATCCAGACTGGAGGTCCAGGGTGGAGAACAAGGATGCTCCATACAGGGAATCCAAGGAATCGTTGATTTGAGGGAGTGGAGTGGCGTCTTTGATGGTTACGTCGTTAAGGCGGTGGTAGTCGATGCAGAAATGCATCGTGCCGTCCTTCTTTTTCACTAGGACGACAGGGGAGGACCAGGGGCTGGTGGAGGGGGAAATGACGCCTGCTTCTATCATTTCTTGTACTTGGCGGTTCCCCTCTTCCCGCTGTCTAGGGTTCTTCCCTCAGGAGGGTTGTCGAATTGGTGGACCTGTCACATGAATCTCATGCGATAGGTACATGGTATGACCTATGTCTTGCTGGTTCTGCAGTGAACAAATCCTGGAAATCCAGGAGAAGGTGGCGTAGGGTGTCTGACTGATGAGCGGAGAGATGGTCAGGAATGGGTGGCAGGGGGACGGGGGAGTGGGAGGGGGAGGGGACGTATAGGTCAAACGGCCCGGGTGGGGTTGGGTCGGGCATGGAACTGGAGCTGTCGGCAGCGGCAATCTATGGTGGCCCCTAGCTTTTGTAGCAAGTCCACTCCTAAGTACCTGTCATAGTTCTGGCAGGAAGAGTCAGAAATTATTAACTGGTGCTGGGTCGACACCGGCTGGTGGGTGTCGACCCTTAGGGCCTGTGTCTCCCCACGGATGGCAGGGGGCCATCCCCTGCATCCATAAGATGAGTGGCTGTGGGGCGGAGCGGGCGAAAGGTCGATCTGTGGCGGGAGAAGTAGTGGCTGTAAAGGCAGGATCTGGCTGCTCCTGTATCGACTAGAAGTCTGGCTTTCACCCCATTCAGTTTCATCTTGTGGTACACTGGGGGGCGGTACTTGGGGGTAATGGCCCCTGCCACCATGGGGTGGTGCGTGGGTGGGCCTAAAATCCAGCTGTCTGGGGCCCCTTCTTCCTGCTCCTGCTCCTGTTCCCCAGGCTCAGTCTCCTCTACAGGTGCCAGTTCGTCTTCTGCGGCCTCGTCCTCTAGAAAGGACACTTTGCGTGAACCTAGGGTAGTAGGTTTGCGGCACGCAGCCTTTAACTGGTCCCGAATGTCATGCAGGGGGCACCTGGAGCTGTAGGCTGTAAACTCCCAAGGGTTCACCAAAATCAGGTTAGGGTTTTCTCTGTGGGTGGGGCGCCGGAGCATGGGGTGTGCTCTAGGCGGGCTTGGGGCCCGGGTGAGGCTGGTGTGAGGCATGGGTGGACATGGCTTAACTGGGGGAGCTGAGGTCTGCCTGGGAAACTTTTTCACCACATTAATCTGCTGGGGTGTCTGGCGGGCGGTCAGGAGGCGTCGTATTAGCTGGATGTCTTTATCCATGTCTCCAGTCGGGTCATGAATAGTGAAATGTTCTTTTACAACACTGGGGAGCACTCTCAGGAGAGTGTTAAAAGTATGCTGTTCCCGGGTTTCTTCATCTGCCTCTGGCTAGGCAGCAGTGACCAGGCATCTTGACTGAATTAAGGTATTGTCTAGATTCCCATCAAACATAAGACTATCCAGTTGGGATAGTGCCACCACCTTCCCTAGTGATGGGGTGATGGCCTGAATCACACATTTTGTGAAATTCTGCCAGGTGAGCTCCAGAACGACTTTCGGTGCTATGTTCGCCGCCACTTTGCCATGTAGTGGGAGCGTGACTGCGATTTTTTGTTGATCATTATCAAAACCAATATCTAGTAAAGGTTTTATGATCGCCAGATATGTGTGTACATCGTACTGGTTGGGGTCAAACTTGGGCAATTGGATGTGTGGTTTAGTTGCCATTTTGCCGGTATTTCCTTACTACCTCTCTTGTAAGCCCGGGTCAAGAACCACCGCCGTCCACCAGTGTAATGCTAGGTGTTTAAGGCTCGACTTCTCGTTCCTCAGACACTTAACACAGAGCAGGGTTCTTTTTCAAGATCGGGGCTTAGGACTAATATGAGAGAGGCAGGACACAAAAACTCCAGGCAATAACCTTACACACGTATTACTCAGTCAGACAAGGGACAATAGATGTTACAAACACAATATCTGGTTAATCACAAACATTTATATCTAGATAATCAGTATCTCACAGGCTACTATGTGGGAGTATGCACTTAAAATAACACTCGAGGCAGAGTGTGCAGAATTAGTACAGTCCAAGATCTCTGAGTGCGTGGAGGAGTTAGAGATGAGGCTCACTAAGGGAGGGTGTAGGGCACTGGGGTCTAATTGTGATTATGGTAGTATAAGGCGGAGTTTACTGGTAGCGTGTTCACTTTCCTATTTTCCGGGAGCAAGGGACTTTTGGTTAATTATTAATACAAACCCCATGGCTTGGGTGTTTCCCTTACTGTGAATATGATGGGTATTGTGCATGAGTCTTATTCACTATCACTTTGATTCTACATGGACTATGCACCATTCTGCCTTGTCACCGTTAGACCATTATTATTCCATTTTCACTTAAACACTTGGTCTGGTACTACGAATGCACTTTATCGTCTTGCCACTGTTATACTACACTAGGGGCACAGTCACTATCTCATGGGTCACTGAACGGCAGTGTGGCGGGGAGACAAGCCGGCTACAGCTCTGCCTGGAAGGGGCACCGCCAAGGGGAGGTCGTGCCAAGAGGGCACAGGATCATGCGCAGGTGTGTCTTCTCTCATCCGGGGCTGCAGATGGCAAAGGGTCCCGTACTTTCCGGGCTGGGAACAGGAGTGTGGCCCTCCGGACTAGGGCCGAACAATTGCCTGATCCTCTTGTTCAGGTTCCTGCTGGAGATAGAGGTCCTCTGCCATCGGGGCATAGGGAGGTCCCGCCCGGGCGTTCTGGGGAGGGCCTGGGGTTCCCAAGGGCTGTGGCCCCCAGAGCCATGCGGTGCCGTCAGGGAGGAGCTGCAGCTCCAATCTGCATTAGGGTCCGTCTGGTGGGTCTTCTCCAGGGCCAGCCATAGGGAGCAGAGACCGTGGGAGGCTATAGAGCCTCTCCAGTACCCCTCTACGTCCTCTGCGTCGGGGGTCAGGGAACTCGTCTCATGCTGGGGCGGCAGGGCTGCTCTCTGCTGCTTCTGGCCCTGGGACCTGGCTACTGGCCATGGCTTCCCAGGGGTGCGCCCACAAGATGCTGGGGTGAATAGCTACCAGTGAATCCAGGGACACCTTCGGAGCGGCTATTGGCTGTCTGACAAAGGTGGGAGCAGCTACAGGCCGACTCCTGCAGGAGAGGTGTGGAGCGGCTACAGGCCGACTCGGGGACGACACCTTCGGAGCAGCTACCGGCCATCTGATGAAGGCAGGAGCAGCTGCAGGCCGACTCCTTCAGCAGGACTGAGGAGCAGCTACTGGCCGACTCAGGGGCAACGCCTTTGGAGCAGCTACCGGCCGTCTGACGAATGTGGGAGTGGCTACAGGTCGACTCCTGCAGGAGGGGTGTGGAGCGGCTAGAGGCCTACTCAGCGGCAAAGCTTTCAGAGCGGCTACCAGCCGTCTGATGAAGATGGGAGTGGCTACAGGCCGACTCCTTCAGGAGGGGGTGTGGAGCAACTACAGGCCGTCTCCGGAAGGACACCTTCTGATGAAGGCAGGAGCGACTACAGGCCGTCTCCTTATTACCCTCAGGTCGGCTACTGGCCGATTCCTTAGCAAGGGGCAGGCGGCTACTGGCTGTCCCAAGAGGGAAGACACCTTCAGAGAGGCTATTGGCTGACTCCTGAAGAAGGCGGGAGTGGCTACAGGCCGACTCCTTAGGGGCACTGGTAGGAGCTGGACAGACAGCTCCACCCCAAGGTTGGTTGGTGGAAACTCGCCCGGAAGGTATGCAGAATTCCTTCTATGGCGACAGGGGGAGGACTCCGAGTCATAGGGATGTACGGCCCAGGCTGACTGTGCCATTGTCGCACCTAGTCTCGGTGTGCCGCTGCTGCTCCTCCGTGGGGTCCTTGTGGGGGTGTCTGAGAGTTCACTGGGGCACTGTGCTGAATCCCTGGTGGAAGTGGTTGGGTGTTCCAAGGGACACTATGCTGTATTTCATATATATATATATATATATATATATATATATATATATATATATATATATATATATATATATATATATATATATATATATATATATTTATATATATATATATATATATATATATATATATAAATATATATAAAGTCCATCTGTGTATGGGTGTGAATGTCTAGACGATTGTTCATTTGTAATATGGGAACAATAATAGATTTCGACCTAATTCTTTGCATCAGGTTGGGGTAAGTCCATGAAGTGGAAAAAAAAAATAATAATAATAATTGACGAACGCAAGACGGGACGACGTGAAATGGTCAGAAATCACGACACGGGATAAAGTGTGAAAATATATTTTTTGACTTTTTGGTCAGAACTGGTCATTATCGACTCAGTGAAGACACAGAAACAAAGATAATGGCATCTGCAAACATTATATGATTAAAGGGATATAAGATAATCCCGCAAATTCTTCCTGGAAAACAGTATTAATTATGTATGTACTGTACACTTGGCCACAATGAAAGGGATACACTTTTTCCAGGGTTGTGGAAGGTTGCGACTGACGGCAACCCTTATAACGACGTAGTATTCTTTTATGAATGAAGTTTCCACTACTCTTTAGATGGGCTTGTAACAGTGATGGTGATTGGCTGCATTAGTGTCTGCTTCTGCTATATGTATTTACACACGGCATCGTGGACATACCTCTATTCCTTACTTTATATTCGTGATCTAACATTGAATAACTAACTGGAAAATATACTGTCGATTCAATAGAAATTGTTATAGCAGATGTAAGAAACTTCAACACTGAATGCAATAACCGTTGGCACCTGCAGCGCCAGTCTCATAAGCTGATGATCAGCAGCTCAGTGAATGAAGCCTCGAACCCAGTAGAATTAATAATATCTTTCAATGCAAATTTTGCCGAGGATTTTGTAAGCAAAGATATGCAGCTCTTTCGAAAATTAAATGAATTACATAAATTCCTTTGAAGACACTGCACACGTAAGGGGAAAGTAGGTCATACAAATACGTCGATAAGTCATCCTGATGGTGCATAATGACTGTGCACACACACACACACACACACACACACACACACACACACACACAATGATACAACCAAGCTTCTCTCAAGTTAATCGACAATAGTACGTAGATTAGCGTCTTATAAACAAAACTATATGGTAGGCCTAGGCGGTAGTGAATCATCAAATGTTACATTGTCATAAGTGAAGACATTTTGACCTGTCTGTCTGTCTGTCGGTCAGGCATTATGGAATATTCTGTTGAGTGTGTTGGTCAAGTGATATGCAATGTTCTGTTAAACTTATTTAATTGATATCATATTAGCGGTCCACCCCATCTTCACCTTTATTTTCCTCTGTTTTGTGTATTCCTACGTTCTAATATTACTCTCACTCTTCACACTCTGCTCGCCACCCACAGACCAATATCCCCCCTGCTTGTCTCTCGTGACGCTTCAACGCTTCATTCGATTAGAATACTGTATACTGATTTCCTTTTTTGTTAATTTATTGCTATATTCAGGTTATTTTTGTAAGGAGGCATTCTTAGCTGCGTCGAGATCTTCCTGTCATCTACCGCTGAGGGAATTTAAAAACAGGCTAACACCTGTGAATGTGTACTCGATAAGATTAGCCTGTGAGCATGTGTGTGTGTGTGTGTGTGTGTGTGTGTGTGTGTGTCATGGTGAATGTCTTGTAGTCGCATCATTTTTTTTCTTCACCTTGAAGGTTTGAAACACCTTCATTTATGAAATAAATTGGAACTCGAAATATTATGTAGGGTTGTAAATTTTGCGCCACGATATCGTCTTCCCAGCAACTACTGTATTCTGAATCTTGCCATGCACACTTTGATGTGAAACTCCGTATCCTTTTCAAGAAACTGACAGGAATGCACAATGTGATTTTTTTATTATTGTATCTGTGATGCATGCATAATATTAAGTATATTAAGTTCTCGTATGTCCAGTCTTATCAGCACACTTTCAGGTGTCATTTCTGTAGGACGATACATAATGGGAACACGAAACATTATGCAATGATTCGCTATAAGGAAGCTACGATTAGTGATTCTCAATACACTCACGTTATTTACTGTTTACCTTTAATAATTTATTATAGCAAAACATATATCACATAGAAACACTATTATATTCTACTCATGAATCATCACGGTAATTTTACGGAAACTGTGATAACGCATCATCAACCAAGGTGTGATTAGCCTGGTGTTGGGAGGTCGCCTCATAGCACTGGCATACCACGGCACAAGAGCACCACTCGAGAAACTACATGGATCCTCACGACAAGATAGCTTGGAAGGGAGGAGTCGTAAACATGAAGGAAAGTTGTTTATCTTCTACCCAAATTGCAAGGGAACTGGGAATTACTCGTTGTACGGTGTATCGCTGGATGAGGAGGTGGGAGCAAGAAGGTAACCTAAAAGATCAGCCAAGACCTGGAATCGCACGGAAAACAGCTGCTGAGGATGACCAGAGAATACAAGCAGCCATCAGCAACAACCCCTTCACCATTGCCGTTGCAGTAAGAGACCAACTGAATCTTCAAGTGTCCTCAGAGACTGTGAGAAGAAGAATGCCCGAGATAAGGTATCACCAACAGACTTCTGCCACAAAGCAGAAGCTGAACGACCGACATCACCGACTACGCCTTCAGTTTGCCCAGGAACACATGAACTCTGGACCAGACTTCTGGGGGACATTCATTTTCTCCGATGAGGAGTCTTTCTCATCTACATCACATGGGAGACTTCGTTGCTCGAGAATGAACAACACAAGGTAACCAACTATAATATGAAGTTACTGATCTGTCAGCATATCTGCTATTAATGTTACCTGCTGTACCAGCACATTAAATGTTTTTTTTTTTATGCAAGGAAGAAGGAACCAAAGGCCATGAGCCTGCTAACAGTTCCCTCCAAGAGAAAAACAAAATACAAGAGAGAGCCAAATTCAAGATCCATTCATTTCGAGATGCCTGGACACACTGCGCTTGAAAGACTGGAGATCATAGGCAGCAGGAAATACAGACAGAGGGAGACAGTTCCAGAGTTGACCTGTTGCATAAATGAAGGACTGGAAGTAACGGTTAACTCTTGCATTAAAGAGTTGGACAATAAAGGGGTGAGTTTCCTGCTAGACGGGTGCTACGCGCCCGTCGTAGAGGTTGAGGAATGCATGCAGACAGTTCAGAGGAGCCGTGACCATTAAAGTCTATCTATCTATCTATAGCCCGACACCCTAATCCCGCAAAGGGTGGCCGCAGACAAAACGCCTCCAAGTCACTTTGTCACCCACCATTTGACTCCCCTCCCCCCAACTCACCCCCCCCTCCCTCATATACCTCTCAACTCCATCCCTCCACCTCATCCTCGGTCTACCCCTCCCTCTCCCTCCCTCCACCTCACGTACATACACCCTCTTAGTCAGTCTTTCATTCTCCATCCTCTCCACATGTCCAAACCACCTCAGTGTATTTCTCCTAATCTTTTCAACCACATCCACATCTACCCCACAACGTTCCTTCACTTCTTCATTCGTCAACCTGTCCCTCCATGTCCCTCCACCTGCTCCTCTCAAGTAACTCATTTCCACTGCTCTCACTCTTGACTTGTTCCCCTCTTGCAAGGTCCACGCCTCGCTTCCATACGTCAGGGTAGGGATCACAATACCATCATGCAGTGACTTCTTAACTTCCATACTCACCTCCCTATTTCTCATCACTGCTTTCAGTGTGCCAACAACCTTCCTTCCCTGCTGTACCCTTTCACGTACTTCATCCCCCAAAGTTCCATCCTTACTCATCACACTACCCAAGTACTTGAATGCACTCACATTCTCCATATCCTCACCATCCAACCTCACTGCACACTCTGTGACTTCATTCCTCTCAAACACCATAACTTTACTTTTGTTTACATTAACTTTCAGCTTCCTCCTCCTACACACTGTCCCAAATTCATTCACCAAACCTTGCAACTCCCATTCATCTTCACTCAACAATACTGTATCATCAGCAAACAGCAACACCGGAAGCTTCCAAATCTCACCCTCATTCATTAGGGCCACCCCCACATCCACTGCCCTACCTTGTACCTCCTTTACGACCCCATCCATATATATATTAAACAGCCATGGAGACATTACACACCCCTGTTTCAGTCCCACATTGAGATCAAAGAACTCACTCAGCTCACCATCCACTCGCACCGTAGCCCTAGCTCCCTCGTACATACTCTTCACAGCACTCAACAATTTCCCCTTCACTCCATATATTCTTAATACCTTCCACATACCTTTCCTATCTATTCTGTCATAAACTTTCTCCAAGTCCATGAAGGCAGCGTACACTTTCCTTCCTTCTCTAGATACTTCTCCACTAAACATCTTAGAACAAATATCTGATCTACACACCCTTTTCCCTTCCTAAATCCCCCTTGTTCTTCTCCAACTAGCTCCTCTGTCATATGCCTAACCCTATCAATGAGTATTCTACCATATATTTTACCAGTCACACTAAGAAGGCAAATACCCCTATGGTTACCACATACTTCTCTCTCCCCTTTTCCTTTGTATAAAGGAACAATTATACCTGATTTCCAGTCCTCTGGAACCCTTCCCTCTTCCCAAGCCAATCTACACAACTTCCATAACCACTCCACAACAATCTCACCCCCATACCTAAGCATTTCACCACACACTCCATCAATTCTTGGGGCCTTTCGCAGCTTAATCTTCTTCATCGCTTCCACTACTTCCGACCTACTGATCTCTTCCTCCCTCCTCTCATCTCTTCTTCTCCCAGCCATTCCCCAACCACTTATACTCACACTGCTCTCACTCTCTACATTCAACAAATCCTCAAAGTGCTCCTTCCATCTCCTCAATTTCTTTCTCTTCTCCACCAACAATCTATTATTTCTATCTTTCACTCCCCTACTATTTCCCCTTTCACACTGCCTTACTTTCTTTACCTCCTTCCAAAACAATTTCTTACTCTCCCTCCATTTCACACTCAGATTCCTCCCAAACTCTTCATCCACTTTCTTCTTATTCTCCTTCACCAGTCTCTTAACCTCCCTTCTCCTGCTCACATATACCTCTCTCTTCTCTCTCTCATCTTCTCCCCTACCTCTACTCGCCAACCATTCACCATATGCCTTCTTCTTTTGTTCCACAGCTCGTTTCACCTCATCATTCCACCATGCTGTCCCTTGCACACCCTTGCATCTCCTCCTCACTCCACAAACCGCCTCACATGCTGCGCTTATCTCTTCCGTGAATATCTTACATACGTCTTCCACCCCGTCCATCTGCTCTAGCTCATACCTTCCCAATCTTTCTTCCATTATGCTCTTATACTCTGTCCTCTTCTCACTATCTTGCAATTTCTCCACTCTTCTCACAGGAGCTGCTTCCTCCTGTCTTCCCCTTCGCCTCCTCAACCACTTTCTTTGCAGCTCTATCTTGGCCATCACTAAGTGATGGTCCGAGACTCCATTCCCCCACCCTCTCCACACCCTTGCATCCAACACTTGTCTTCTCATTCGCTCATCCACACACACGTAGTCTATCACTGCCTTTCGTTCAACAAGTTCACCATCCATCCTCCTTATTACTCTCCATGTATACCGGTGGATCATCTTATGACGAAAGTAGGTGTTGGCTATTGCCAACCCCTTACCAGCACAGATGTCCACCAAAGCACTACCATTCCCATCTACTTCCGCTGGCACACCCCACTGACCAACCACTCCATCCACTCGTACATTCCCGACTTTGCCATTCATGTCTCCAATCAACAGCACTCTCTCGCTCCTCTCAAACTTGTCCATACATGCTTCTACTCTCGCCCAAAACTCATCTTTCACTCTTGCCACTCGGTCCTCTGTCGGGGCATACACACATACAATCGCCCATGCTTGTATACCTACTTTCATCCTCACCCATACAATCCTTGCACCCACTGTTCCATACTCTCTTATATTCTCCTTCCACTTCTTGCTTATCATCAGACATACTCCCTCTCTTGCCCTCTCATTCTCACTGACTCCCGCACATATACCTACACCGTATTCCCATTCTCTCACCCTTTCACCTTCCCATTTAGTTTCAGTCAATCCACATATATCCACTTTTGCATCCTCAAGCACCTGGACAATCTCTCTCTCTTTCACTTCATCATTCACTCCTCTCACATTCCACGTTCCTACTCTCAGAATGTCCTTTGTCCGTTCCTTAGTCGTCAACATGTGGTCCGTCTGGGTCCGAGGCGCTTTATTTGCTTTTTTAGTTAGTTCTTTTTACGGGGTGGGGCACTAACCCACCACCAACCCTTTTAGTCGCCTCGTACGACAAGCAGGGATACTGGGGGAGTATTCTTGAAACCCCCCTACCCCCAGGGGTAGATAAAGATGCAACAATGCGGCAAAGAGACAGAGGTTGAAGGGACTCAGTAAGAGGAGGAGAATTAATGAGACGAAAAGCCTTTGACTCCACCCTATTGAGAAGAGCTGTATGTGGGGAGCCTCCCCACACATGAGAGTTGTACACCACACAGGGGCGGATAAAACCCCTGTATAGAGTCAACAATTCTGCAGGGGTTAAGAAAGAACGGAGTCGGTTTAGGACACCGAATCTCTTGCAAGCAGATTTTACGAGAGATGTAATATGATCTTTCCAAGATAAGTCCTAAGTAAATGAAACCCCAAGCATGTTCAAGGATGATGCAGAATTAAGCTGAATATTATTAAACATTAGTGGGTATACCTGTGGAAGATATTGACGGGTTGATAGGTGTAAGAACTGAGTCTTAGATGAATTAAAAACAACAAGACTATTTTTACCCCAGTCAGAGATACGAACCCAGTCAGACATTAGGTGTGGCATAGCCTCATCCCTTGTTTGTTGAAGTAACTGCTGAGATCGGCGTTGCAGGAACCGAATGGAAAGGTGAAGGGTGGAGTCATCAGCGTGTGAGTGGATAGGGTTAGAAGTACAGCTTAGAAGGTAACTGATGAATAAAAGGAAGAGAGTTGGTGATAGGACAGAGACCTGAGGAACACCACTATTGATAGATCTAGGAGAAGAACGATGGCCGTCTACAACAGCGGCTATAAAATGACCAGAAAGGAAGCAAGCGATGAAGGCACAGCTACAAGGATAAAAACCGTAAGAGGGCAGTTTGGAAATTAAAGATTTATGCCAGACTCGATCGAAAGCCTTTGAGATGTCAAGTGCAATGGCAAAACTTTTGCCAAAGTCCCGAAAGGAGGATGACCAGGAGTCTGAAAGGTAGGTGAGAAGATCGCCAGTGGAGCGTTCCTGATGGAACCCGTACTGACGATCAAAAAGAAGGTTGTGATAGGAAAGATGCCTTAAAATTTTTCCATTGAGAATTGACTCGAAAACTTTTGAAATACAGGACGTTAAAGCAATTGGACGATAGTTGGAGGGTTGGGAGTGGTCACCCTTCCTTGGGACTGGCTGAATGAGAGCAAACTTCCAGCAAGAAGGAAAGGTACAAGTTAACAGACAAAGGCTAAAGAGTTTGCCTAGGCAGAGTGTAAGCACAGAAGCACAGTTCTTGAGAACAACAGGAGAGACTCCATCAGGCCCATATGCCTTCTTAGTACGGAGGCCAGTGACGGTAGAAAATACATCAGCTGAAGAAATTTTAATGTCAGCCATGAGGAAGTCAGAGGCGGGAAGTGATGGAGGAACAGCACCGGAATCGTCTAAGGTGGAATTGGAGGTGAAAGTCTATGCAAAGAGATCTGCTTTATCAGTAGAAGAAATAGCTACAGAACCATCAGAGTAGAAAAGAAGAGGGAAGGATGATGAGGTAAAGTTGTTAGAAAGGTTTTTGGCAAGGTGCCAGAAGGAGCGGGAAGAATTTGAGTTGGAGAGTTGAGAGCATTTAGTACGGATGAAATTATTTTTAGCAGAGCAAAGAACAGACTTAGAATGATTCCGGGCAGAAACGTAAAGATGATGTGATTCAGGGGTGGGTTGGCTCCGGTACCTTTTGTAGGCCCTCTCCTTACTGCGGACAGCATTAGAACAAGCGTGATTAAACCAAGGCTTTCTTGCGTTAATCAAAGGATATGAGAAAGGAATCTATGCTTCCATGCCCGAGAGAATAACCTCCATAATGTGCAAGGCACAGTCAGATGGCTCCTGGCCATGGAAGCAATAATCATTCCAGGGAAAATCAAAGAAGTACTGCCTGAGGGCCTCCCAATCCTCGGCTCCAAAATGCCACAGACGATGTTTCCCTGGAGGGTCCACAGGCCGTACCGGAGCAATAGGACAGGTTAAGGTAATAAGGTTGTGATCGGAGGAGCCCAATGGAGAGAAAAGATTAACAGTGTAAGCAGAAGAATTAGTTGTAAGGAAGAGGTCTAGTATGTTGGAGCTCTCTCCAAGGCTGTCTGGGATACGGGTAGGGTGCTGTAGAAGCTGCCCTAGGTCATTAAGGATAGAAAGGATGTAGGCTTGTTCACCAGGTGGATCAGTGAAAGGAGAGGAGAGTCAAAGGTGGTGGTGAACATTGAAATCTTCTAGTATGGAGATTTCAGAGATAGGAGAAATGGATAGAATGTGTTCCATCGTAGAAGTAAGATAGTCGAAGAATTTTTGATAGTCAGTAGAATTAGGGGATAAGTAAACAGCACAGATATATTTAGTCAGAGAATGACAGGAAAGCCGAAACCAGAGTGTAGAGAATTCAGAAGAATCGAGTTCAGGAACACGAGAGCAAGATAAGTCATTGTGTATATATACACAACAGCCACTTTGGCTTTGAAATGAGTACAGAGAAAGTAAGAGGATACAGAAAAGGGTTTGCTGTCAGTTGCCTCAGACAGCTGAGTCTCTGTTAGAAAAAGAAGGTGAGGTTTAGAGGAGGAGAGGTGGTGCTCAACAGAGCGAAAGTTAGAGGAAAGGCCGCGAATGTTGCAGAAATGAAGGAGAGAGTCAGACAGTGGTTTCAGGCACCTCGAGTCGTCACCGGGAGAGGGGCGCAAGGTGGGGGCATTTATGTCCCCCCCCCCCCCGGACTCCGAGGCTGGGTGATGAGACGCCATGATTTTTTTTTTTTGAAATTTTGGAAAAGGAAGTGTAGTGTGTACTGTGCATGTAGTTTGGTGTAGATGGTTAGAGAAATTTGTGTTGGAGAGCATGCTGGCCTACTCTCTGTGTAACTGAAACACTGAAAAAGTGCAGCAAAGGGGAATAGTCAGGACCTAGTCCTGAGGGCAGATGAAACAGGAGCTCCAGCACTCCCTGTCATCAAATTTCCATCCACCACGGGAGTACTGCCCTGCTTGACTGGTACTACAGTCTACTCCTCAAATGGCCTTCTATGTTAGCCTTTTCAGAGTAGTTATTGCTGACGTATGTCAGCACACAATATTGTCGACATAAAAGGTCAATACATTCCAGGTATAATTGATGTTAACATATTCACATAATTATTAACCTGTTAGCACCACATATACAATACTGACCTGTTATATCAACATTTACAGTAGTAATGACCTGTTATGTTGACGCATTACTTATCTGTTATGTCAGCATATTCAAAGTATCACTGACTTGTCTCTACATACTTTCAGACTGGTTGACCTGTTGTAAGTCAATAAACCACATTAGTGTTGACTTATTCAGTACATACATTCACCGTATCAGTCTATATATATCGGACATCTCAAACCTGAGCTAGGTGACCACAAACAATGTGACTCAGTGACACCCAGTTCCTCATTACTGTAGCAGGGAGCCTCCCATCCATCCATCTCATACCACATTTGCTCATATACTTCCTCTGCATCCTTCCTTCTCTGTTTCCCTCGCCTCCACACCCCTTCCCCCTCACTCACATACTTAACCTAGTCAGTCTCGTCTCTCTCCAGTTTCGCTCCGTGGCTATATCATCTTGGTATACTTTAACATATTCCAGCACCTTCACATCAGCACTACAACGTTCGGGCACCTCTCTCTCTCTCTCTCTCTCTCTCTCTCTCCACGTAATTGCACGTTTCTCTACGATAATGTAATACCACTCTACCCATTAACACCTGTCTTTCCGGTGGTATTGTATTTTTCTGAACAATATTTCTTGTCTCACAGGTATGCCTGACAAAACATAAACGATGAAACAAGAAGTGGCCACATTACTTGTAACGTGTGGGGTTGAGTCTGGCTGTATGGTGTGGGAGAAGTAACAAAGATCGAGGGAGGATTCAACATGGACCAATACCTTGAGATATTGGAAGATGTGATGCTATCCAGTGTGTTGGCTTATGCATTACCTTTTCCTGAAAGAATACTTTTCATACACAACTGTCCAGTTCATACCTGCAGAACCGTGAGAAGGTGCTTTCAGGAAGAGCCAGACATTCAATTATTGGACTGCCCAGCAACAATTGTGATCTCAACCCCATTGAAAATATCTGGGCAAACATCGTGAATATGTGGAAGCCTGCACAGGAGACGACATCACAGCAATTAATGATACACGTTGTGAACGAGTGGGAAGTGATGAGAAGGAAGCCACAGCTTGTACATAACCGATTTGTCTCCACATCACAACGGCTGCAGAGCATCATTGAGAGCCAAGGTGGATTGACATGGCACTAGACAACACATCAGGGTTGCCTGTCAGGTCCAGAGTTCACATGTATCCTAGACTACATTCTTTTTCCCTGTTTGAAAGTGAGAAGCGCGAGAGTGTTGCTTCAAGGAATGGCCCACTCAGTGTCCCTGTCCCTCCTGCCTGCTACCCTTTCCTTTAAATGTGACAAACAGGCGTGTTGGTGTGCGTGTTTACGAGTGCGTGTGTGTGCGTGTGTGTGTGTGTGTGTGTGTGTGTGTGTGTGTGTGTGTGTGTGTGTGTGTGTGTGTGTGTGTGTGTGTGTGTGTGTGTGCGTGCGTGTGCGAATGCGTGTGTGTTCGTGTGCGTGTACGTGTGTAGACTGTATATAATGTACAGTCGTGGCCATAAATAATCACCTGTCATCCTGTACCCCGTGCCTCAGACTGGCTCCTTTATGCGCGCAAGTCACACTGGAAAAAGAGGGGCTGAGAGGGAGGGGCCACAGAGAGAAGGGAAGGTGGGTGGGGGGACGAGCTATGGTGCTGGGGTGGAGTGAGAGAGGGGAGGGAGGGTAGGTAGGGGAGGGAGAATGAAATGCGAAGTTGTGGTCACATAATTTGTCTATTTTTTTTCATTCAGGGCATCAAATAAAGGAGTTACTATTCCGTAGAAAAAGCTGTATTACACCTTGTATAGCGGCATCAGATAACAAACTTTAGATAGTTGGTTATATCAAGGACTGGCTCCTGAGAGAAGTAAAGTGACATGACAGATCAAACATTAGTGCGGAGCCACATATTTGTGTTTATGCGTGTATTTTTACTTCAGACGCAGAATGGAATCTGGATGGCTTTGACTTCCGTAATGTTTGTCTAAGAAACGTCCTTTACCCTTACATGTAATTATTTTTTGGAACTAAATATTATATGCAAACTTTGACATGGCTGTGTCCACAGTAAATATGATCACCCTCGTGGTATACACTCCCTCTATACAATCAACATCATGTCAATTCAATAATTATTTAAATGACATCTCTATATGAAAAGGCTATTTAAAAGAACTGTGCATAAAAGGTAAAGAAATCTGATTTCTGTGCCTATTGGTGGATATGATAATGGTCTCTCTCATAATCTGTTAGAGGAAAAATGAAACAAAATCCTACCCAAACTCTCAAAATATATCTATGTCAATGTTTACTGGAATGGTCAAGCCAGTGCAACCAGGAATGCCATAGTAAGTAGTCCAGTGGCCTCCTGCCATAAAAACCTCGTGCAGGCTTCGCGGCACCAGGAAAAACATGTAGTTAATGGTTTACTGGTTTCGTTTGAACAGCTCCCACTCGTCCTTGGTGTGCTGGAGGAGGAGGGCCCGTGTCCTCTCGGTCTCTGGCTTCCACGCGTTGACAATCTGGGCCCACACAATCTCGATGGCTCTGCACTAATATTTGATCTGTCACGTCAGTATACTTCTCTCACGAGCCAGTTCATGATATCACCAACTATCTAAAGCTTGTTATCTGATGCCGCTATACGAGTTGGAATGCAGCTTTATCTACGGAACAGTAACTCCTTTATATGATGCCCTGAATGAAAGAAAATTGACAAATTATGTGGCCACAATGTTGCATTTCATTCTCCCTCGCCTACTTATCCTCCCTCCTCTCCCTCACTCCATCCCAGCACCATCCCTCATCCCCCCACCCACCTTCCTTTCCCTCTCTGGCCCCTCCCTCTGAGCCCCTCTTAGTCCAGTGTGACTTGCCAGCCTGAGGCACGTGTTGAAATATTCACCCCGCACTTGTTGGGACACTGGCAAACATAAGACCCCGTCAGGGAAAAAAGCAGGAACAAGCTCTTGAATTAGAGCGTAGCGGGGACAGCAAACTGGCGAGCGAGGGAAAGGCAGTAGAAGCAGGGGAAGGTGCGATGGTTGGTGGTGAGATCGGCTGCCCAATGACTGACGAGTCAGGGCGGGGCTTGACGGTAGATGGTGAGGTCGGCTGCACGATGGTCTAAATGAGGGCAGGGCGGGACGAGAGCCAGGTAGACAGCACGGGGCCGATGGAGGAGGCACCAACGAGCTCAGGTGGAAACCGCCCCGACTCTGCCCTCAACCCCCACGCCACTGATGGAAAGGGTGAAAAAGACTTGCCCAGCTCTCCAGCAGCAGCAGGTGGAAGCACAGAGGGGAGGCCCAGTCCTGGTCGACAACAAGGGCACAACCTCGGTCCAGATCGTGGAGTAGAGAGGGTCGTCGGTCGGGTATTCGAGGGCGGAGGAGACTCGATCTCCTGGTGGACAGACCAGGGCACTCCCTCAGGTGGAGAGGACAGGCCAGTCCCTTGGCTGGTACGGCTGCTATGGACAGCTGGTCATGCCGGGAGGTCTTGCTGCGACGAGAGATGGGCTGCGAGTACCTGGGGCACGGGGTACAGGAGGAAAGGTGATTATTTATGGCCACGACTGTACAGTACGTGCTTATATTATTATCTGAATAAAATACACTGACATTAAAACGGTATCTTTTTACAAGCGGGTTTAATTCTATCAAGGTAGTTTACTGTGCTGTCAGTGGATATACTTTTCTACATCTTATTTACAGTATATATCCGGTAGTTGCTAATACTGGTTATTACTTGAAAAAATGAAGACATGAAAATATTTGGACACTGTCGCGACTAAAAGGCTTTATAACTGACGCTAGGTTTTGGTGTATTAAACAATCGTTTATATTACTAATCATAAAAAAAAAAAAAAAACTCATAATAGAAAATCTGTCGACTATTAGAAAATGATTATAATTAAGGTATGATCTATCTATCTATCTATTGCCAGATGCCTCAATCCCGTTTGGAGTGGCCACAAACAAATCGCCTCCACGTCGCCCTGTCCCCCGCCATTTCACTGCCATGCTCCCAACTCACACACCCCTCTCTCATATACCTCTCCATCCCATCCCTCCATCTCATCCTTGGCCTCCTCCTCCCTCTTCCCCCCTCCACCTCACTCACATACTCACTCTTCGTCAGTCTCTCACCCTCCATCATCTCCACATGACCAAACCACCTCAGTGTATTCCTCCTAACGCTTCCTATCACATCCACATCCACACAACGAAGCTCCTTTATATCCTCATTCTTCAGCCTGTCTCTCTATGTGAATCCAAAGGCTCCTCTTAAATAACTCATTTCCACTGCTCTCACTCTTGACTTGTGTCCTTCCAACAACGTCCAAGCTTCACTTCCATACGTTAGAGTTGGTATCACAATACTGTCATGTAGTAACTTTTTCACTTCTCTGTTTCTTATCACTGCTTTCAAAGAACCAGCAACGTTTCTTCCCTGCTGTACCCTTTCAAGCACTTCACCCTCCAAACCTCCATCCTTACTCATCACATTATCCAAGTACTTAAACGTACTCACATTTTCCAATTCCTCACCATCCAACCTCGCTGTACATTCACTGACTTCACCTCTCTCAAAGACCATCACTTTACTATTCCCTACATTAACCTTTAGATTCCGTTTCTTACACACTCTCTCAGACTCATCCACCAAGCTTTGCAGCTCCCCTTCGTCTTCACTCAACAACACAGTATCATCTGTAAACAACAGTACAGGGAGTTTCCAAACACTATCCTCTCTCACCAGGGCCAGTCCAACATCCACTACCCTACCTTGTACCTCTTTTATTACCCCATCCATGTACAGATTGAATAACCATGGGGACATGACACATCCCTGTTTCAATCCAACCTTCAAAGAGAAAAATTCACTCAGTTCACCATCTACACGCACTGCAGCCTTAGCACCATCATACATACTCTTCACAGCTTTCAATAACTTCCCATCTACTCCATATATTCTTAATACTTTCCACAATCCTTGTCTATCCACCCTGTCATATGCTTTCTCCAAATCAATGAAAGCTGCATACAACTTCTTTCCCTTCTCTATAAATTTTTCCACTGAAGATCTAAGAATGAATATCTGATCTACACAACCTCTTCCCTTCCTAAAGCCTCCCTGTTCTTCTCCAACTAATTCCTCTGTTCTTCCTCTAACTCTGCCAATAAGTATCCTACCATACACTTTTCCTATTATACTAAGAAGACAAATGTCCCTATGATTACCACACACTTCTTTTTCCCCTTTTCCTTTGTACAAGGGAATAATTATACCTGACTTCCAATCCTCGGGGACTCTACCTTCCTCCCAGGCCAATCTGCACATCTTCCACATCCATTCTACTACTATCTCTCCCCCTGGCTTCAGCATTTCACTACACACTCCATCAATTCCTGGGGCTTTCCCCAATTTAATTTTCTTTATTGCTTCCACAACTTCTATCCTACTGATTTCTTCCTGTCTTCTCACCTCCCTCCTTCTCCCAGCCATTCCCCAGCCACTTATACTCGCATTACTTCCATCCTGTATGTTCAACAATTCCGTAAAGTGTTCTCTTCATCTGCTCACTTTTTCTCTCTTCTCCACTAGTAATCTACCGTTTTTATCTTTCACTCCTCTGCTAACCTCACTTCCACCCTGTCTTACTCTCTTCACCTCTTACCAGAACATTTTCTTGCAGTCCCTCCACTTTACACTCAAATTCCTTCCAAATTCCTCATTCACTCTCTTCTTACTCTCTCTTACTAATCTTTTCACCTCTCATTCTTTCTTTCTGCATATAACTCTCTCTTCCGCCTCACAACTTCTTCCACGCCTCTATTTATCATCCATTCATTGTATGCTTTCTTCTTTTGTACCACAGCCTGTCTCACCTCTTCATTCCACCACGATGTTCCTTGCACCCCCCTCCGTCTTCTCTTCCTTCCACACACCACATCACATGCTGCACATATTTCTTCTGTAAATATCCTGCACACACCTTCCACGTCCCCCATCTGCTCCAATTCATATTTGCCCAATCGTTCCTCCACTTCTCTCTTATACTCTGCCTTTTTTTCATCCTCTTGTAACCTTTCCACTCTCCTTGCAACTACTCCTTCCTCTTGTCTTTCCCTTCTTCTATTCCTCCATCTTACTTGAATCCTAATTCTGGCCACCACCAAGTAGTGGTCAGAAAGTCCACTCCCCCAACCTCTATAAGCTCTTACATCCATTATACATCTTCGCATCCTTTCATCCACACACACATAATCAATCATTGCCTTCCTTTCATTCAGTTCACCACCCACCCTTCTCATCACTCGCCATGTATACCTGTGGATCATTTTATGCCTGAATAGGGTATTGGCTATCATCAACCCCCTCCCAGCACAAATGTCCACTAACGCACTGCCATTCTCATCTATCTCAGCAGGCACACCCCACTCACCAGCTATTCCATCCACCTTCACATTCCCTACTTTACCCTTGATAACACCGATCAAAAACACTCTCTCATTCCTTCCAAACTTTTCCATGCACACTTCCACATTTGTCCAGAACTCTTCTCTCACTCTGCTAGCACGATCTTGCGTTGGCGCATACACACACACAATCGCCCACATTTGTATTCCAACTTTCAACTTTACCCACACAATCCTTGACCCAACTGATCCATACTGTCTTATGCTCTTCTTCCATCTTTTACTCACAACTATACATACTCCTTCCTTTGCCCTCTCATTCTCACCTACTCCTGCACTTATACCCCATCCATACTCCCATTCTCTCACACTTTCTCCTCTCCATTTTGTTTCAGTTATTCCACATACATCCACTTTCGCACCCTCAAGCACCTGGACAATCTCTCTCTATTTCACTTCATCATTCGCTCCTCTTACATTCCATGTAGCCATTACCAAGTCCTTTGTCCAGTCCTGGGTCGTCATCGTTAGGTCAGTCCTTGTCCGAGGCTTCTTGTATGATGTGGATGAGAAAAAACAAAGTAGTTATTAAATCCAGTCTGATCGTATATGTTGCTGCGATTACTTATTTATTTGATTATGTATAGTATTACTATATGAATGGTGGCTCGTAAAAAGTATATACGGTTTTTTTATAACGCGAGTGTTGAGATCCTCTTCCCAACAGCTCACATTTGGTACACACACACACACACACACACACACACACACACACACACACACACACACACACACACACACGTCTCTTACATCACAACCCACCATTTCTTCTCCCTTACTCTGAGTTGCTCCGCCAGTGTCACCCTTTTCATCTCTTTCTCCAAGTTCCTATTCATTACATAGTAACACCTCAACTTGAAGAGGGTATGGGAGAGTGTGCAAAGATTCTATCTGTCGGCATGCTGTGACCTGATTTTTTAATAAACAGGGAACAATACAGACTGGAGGTAATGTGAGTATTACTGAAAGAGAGGGGAAGAGGAGAAAGGGGGAGAGGGAGGAAATGTAGGAGGGGACAATAAAGGGTAGCGATTAATGTGTACTAACAAAGACAGACAAACCATGTAAGCTCACTACTGGTATTCTCTCCCCCATAGTTTGTTTTAAAATTTGAAGAACAGGGAAGAGTAGTTAAATATCTGGTAATGAGCGCACCTGCCAGGGATGAGTCAGAGCATTGGAACTGGGCAAGAGAAACTGAACTCTGCACGAGAAGTAGAATTAGGTATGCTCTACCTTTCCCCAGTAATAGGTTCCAGATTCGGTGGGCGGCAAAGATAGTGAATAAGGTTTGGTGCCTGTCAAACAGCACAGGAACAGTAAGAGACGCATTGAACGGTAAGTACTGAGGAAAACTGGGGAAATGTGGGTGGGAGAAGTGAAGCCAAACAAAATTTTATATTTTATTAACCCGAAAAAAATATTATGTTAACACATGAGTTATACTGGTCAAAGTGTCACTAGATACTTTATCAGTCAGTAATTACAAAATCATATTTTAAAGGGAATCATTACATAATGTAATATAATATTTGCATTGTATATCAGTGTAATTATGATACAAGTCTTGTAATTTGCGTCACAGTGCATGTCGTCGTGTAGCTTTCTTTACACAAACATGCACCAACAGTGTGTCTCGTTAATGACATGCTACTATTCCCTTACTTGAGAGAATCGACAAATTGTTAATGGACTCGTGCGTCTTATATGTTTCTTATAAATATAACACAATTTTCGTAAAATCCAAGAAGTGATCCACAAATTCCAAGGAGTAAATTACGTTATAATAAATCTTTGTAGAGATCGTATAATAATACTGGTATTATAGATAACTGCAAGCAGTAACGTTTGTATGTTGGCAGTAAATGACAGACGTTTCCATCGACTAAACCAGTGCATAGCTTTTACTGAGTCCAGCACCATGTAAGTCCGTCTCCGGCTACAGCCCCTAAGGGTCATTTCCCAGCCTACCTACTTTCAAGCATGAGCGTATTTTCACGCTATTGACGCATGTTTCTCAACGGGCTAATATTTCTGCTTGGCCTCATTCCCCCAGTGGACCCATATCCCTCTGACCTATTTTTTGCCCCATGAACCTATTCTCCTCCATGGATGTGTTTTCCTTATGGACATTTTATATCCACGGACATACTTTCTCCCAGAGATCTTTCTCCCACTGATCCATTCTACCCCATAAATCCATTTCCACCAGTGGATCTATCTTCCACAATCATTTATTTTCCTCTTATGCCTCTTTTACTCCCTGGCCCTACCTTCTTCCAGGGACCTATTCTCTAACATGAACTCATTTTCCTCTATGGACTTCCTTTCTCTCAAATTATTTGTTCCACATGCACCTACTTTCAACAGTGACATTTTCCTTCTTAAACAGGCCTATTTTTTTCTCCACTGACCTATCTTTTCCATATCAACACACACCACATTGCATCTTTTTTCACCTACGGACATTTTATATCATTTAAACCTATGCTTCCACTTGGATCCACTTCCTACAACGACACAATCCCAT
Source organism: Coenobita brevimanus (assembly GCF_032717465.1). Classification (NCBI taxonomy): domain Eukaryota; kingdom Metazoa; phylum Arthropoda; class Malacostraca; order Decapoda; family Coenobitidae; genus Coenobita; species Coenobita brevimanus. Next base: position 42,230,474 of record NC_136999.1, on the reverse strand, counting down.
ATTTATTTCTACAATGGGTCAATTTATTCCACAGACCTGTTCCCCTGTTGACCTATTTTCGGCCAACTACTCACCCAACAGATCATCAACCATCCCACCCATATACCTACCATCTTCTGGCTTCTCTGGGAACCAACACGTTCATTCTTCAACCCATCCCACCCTACCGGACTCCCCACCCTCTCTGCCCAATCCACCCACTTCGCCCACCAAACCCACCATTCCCACCCACGAACTCCAACAACGTCACCTATCCACCCGACCAACTCACCCACCCCACCGTCCGCTGCACTCCAGGCTAACCACCCCAGCGACCAAGCTCGGATCACCACAAAATGAACTTCCGTCGCCCCACACACAGGGACGGCCGTGAGAACAGGGATGATGGCTTTCATATTATTAGGAGGTAGTGTCTCCCCCGAATGATATGAGAGAATGAGGATACGACTGGACAAGCGGGGAGCTAATGTAGTTCGTATTAGAATGAATCACAAATACACAATTAAAAATTTACACTCTATTTTTGTCAGTATCTAGTCAACGATACAGAGCCTCATATCTCGAGGTGCATTGCAAGATTCAGAGCAGTCGCTGGGAAGACAATATTGTGGTTCCCTAAATAAGGGCCACCTAAGGCCCTACATAATATTTCGAGTTTCAGTTTATATTATACTCGTAAATTAAGGTGTTTCAAAAACATCACCCAACCAAAAGAAAATGCACCTACCATCCATTCTCCATCACACACACACACACACACACACACACACACACACACACACACACCAATACATGTTCACAGGTGTTTGTCTGTTTCATATAAATTCATCAGTGATAGAAGACAGTGAGACCTTCACCACACAACTAAGAGTGCCTCTCCCTAGAACTCGTTAAACATCCTTAATAGAGCGAGACTTAATTAATAATACAAACATTACAGAATGGCATATGGATAATATCTAATCTGCCGAAAAGATGAAGCGTCATGGTAGGTAAGCCGAGAGGATAATGGTAAATGGGTGCCGAACACAGAGAAGAGTGAGAGGAATATTATGAAGTAGGAGTAGAGTAAACAGAGGAAAATAAGGAGGACGAAGGAGTGGCCTGCAAACATAATATGAATTTAAAAATGTAGACAGAATATAGCATAATACTTGACCATGCCACTCAACAGATTATTGCATAATACTTGACCGACTGGCATAGGGGTATAGATGTCTTCAGTTTTGATAATGTGACAATTTTATGATACACTAAGGCCGATCGCTACTCTCTCTCTCTCTTTTTTTTTTCCCTCCGATTCATCTGAGGACAGCTGTGGATTAACTCGAAACGAACTTATCTGTATTATTCTCTGTCTATCTGTCTGTCTGTCTCTGTCTCTGTCTGTCTGTCTGTCTGTCTCTCTCTCTCTCTCTGCGTTTGTGTGTGTGTGTGTGTGTGTGTGTGTGTGTGTGTGTGTGTGTGTTCATTCTTTATGAACCATCAAAATGTTTCATTGATGTTTTCGTGTGATGTATGTTCATTTACACGTGCAGTCTCCTTGAAGGAACTGAAGTTAAATGATTCGATATTACTAATATATATATATATATATATATATATATATATATATGCGAGGAAGAAGGAACCAAAGGCCGCGAGCCCGCAATTGTTGTTCCTTCCAAGAAAAAAACAAAATACAAGAAAGAGCCAAATTCAAGATCCGATCATTTCGAGATGCCTTGACATGTGAAAGACTGGAGATCATAGGCAACAGGAATACAGACAGAGGGAGACAGTTCCAGAGTTGACCTGTTGCATAAATGAAGGACTGAGAGTAACGGCTAACTCTTGCATTAGAGAGTTGGAGAGAAAAGGGATGAGAGTTTGCTGCGAGACGGGTGCTACGTGCCCGTCGTAGAGGTGGAGGACTGCATGCAGGCAGTTCAGAGGAGCAGTGACCATTTAGCGACAGAAAAGAGATAAAGAGGCAACAGTGCGACGAAGAGACAGGTTAAAGGGAGTCAGTAAGAGGAGAGTTAATGAGACGAAAAGCGATTGACTCCACCCTATTGAGAAGAGCAGTATGTGGGGAGAATCCCCACTCATGAGAGTTGTACTCCACACAGGGGCGAATAAAACCCCTGAATAGTCAACAATTGTGCAGGGGTATAGAAGGAACGGAGTCAGCTTAGCACACCGAATCTCTTGCAAGCAGATTTTACAAGAGATGCAACATGATCTTTCCAAGATAAGTCCTGAGTAAAAGGATGATGCAGGATTAAGCTGAATATTATTAATCATTAGGGGGTATACCTGTGGAAGATTTTGTCGGGTTGATAGGTGTAAAAACTGAGTCTTTGATACATTAAAAAAAAACATTATTTTTACCCCAATCAGAGATACGAGCCAAGTCAGACATTAGGTGTGGCATAGCCACATCCCTTGTTTGTTGAAGTAACTGCTGAGATGAATATTGTGGGAACCGAATGGAAAGGTGAAGGGTGGAGTCATCAGCACAAGAGGGGATAGGGTTAGATGTACAGCTTAGAAGGTCACTGATGAATAAAAGGAAGAGAGTTGGTGATAGGACAGAGCCCTGAGGAACACCACTGTTGATAAATCTAGGAGAAGAACGATGGCCGTCTACAACAGTGGCTATAGAACGACCAGAAAGGAAGCTAGAGATGAAGGCACAGATAGAAGGATAGAAACCGTAAGAGGGCAGTTTTGAAATTAAAGATTTATGGTAGACTCGATCGAAAGCCTTAGTGATGTCAAGTGCAATGGCAAAGCTTTCTCCAAAGTCCCGAAAGGAGGATGACCAGGAGTCTGAAAGGTAGGTGAGAAGATCGCCAGTGGAGCGTCGCTGACGGAACCCATACTGACGATCAGAAAGAAGATCGTGACAAGAGAGATGCTTTAAAAAAATTTTATTAAGAATTGACTTGAAAACTTTTTAGATACAGGATGTCAAAGCAATTGGACGATAGTTAGAAGGTTGGGAATGGTCACCTTTCATCGGAACTGGCTGAATGAGAGCAAACTTCCAGCAAGAAGGAAAAGTACAAGTTGACAGACAAAGACGAAAGAGCTTGCCTAGGCAGGGTGTAAGCACAGAAGCACAGTTCTTGAGAACAACAGGAGGGATTCCATCAGGCCCACTTGCCTTATTAGTATTGAGGCCAGCAATGGCAGAAAATACCTCAGCTGAAGAAATTTTAATGTCAGCCATGAGTAAGTCAGAGGGGGGAAGTGATGGAGGAACAGCACCGGAATCATCTAAGGTGGAATTGGAGGAGAAAGTCTGAGCGTAGAGATCTGCTTTATCAGTAGAAGAAAATTTAATAGCTACAGAGGTATCAGAGAAGAAAAGATGAGGGAAGGATGATGAGGTAAAGTTGTTAGAAAGGTTTTTGGCAAGGTGCCAGAAGGAGCGGGAAGAATTCGAGTTGGAGAGTTGAGAGCATTTAGTATGGATGAAATTATTTTTAGCAGAGCGAAGAACAGACTTGGCACGATTCCGGGCAGAAACGTATAAAAGATGTGATTCAGGGGTGGGTTGGCTCCGATACCTTTTATAGGCCCTCTCCTTGTTGCGGACAGAATTAGAACAAGTGTGATTAAACCAAGGCTTTCTTGTAATAGTCAGAGGTTATGAGAAAGGAATGTACAGGTATGCTTCCATGCCCGAGAGAATAACATCCGTAATGCCAAGGCATACTCGGATGGCTCCCGGCCATGGAAACAATAATCATTCCAGGGAAAATCAAAGAAGTACTGCCTGAGGGCCTCCCAATCCGCAGCTCCAAAGTGCCACAGATGACGTTTCTTTGGGGTGTCCACGGGCTGTACCGGAGCGATAAGACAGTAGCTTGGGCAGTTTTTAGAATTTACAGTATGAAGACCCCCACAGGGATAGCATCTAAGGGGGCCTGGACAGTCACTGCTATGACTTGGTCCACCATAAGAGACACATACAGCAGGAAGGCCAGCTTGTGCACGGCGGCAAAAGCAGCTAACATGGCCATAACCTTGACAGTGGAAACACCACTTTGGGGTTGGCACATATGGCTTCACTGGAATAGAAAGCCAAGCGAGTTTCACCGATGTAGGCAATGTTTATCTATCAAAAATCAAGAACAATGTCGGAGTTGGGGTCAGAACACCATCAATATTCTTTTGTACACGGTGAACACTCACAACGCCAGAGGAGTGAAGTTCCTCCAATAATCAGGCCTCTGGGTATCGGAGGAGGTTCCGAGAGTAAATAACCCCCTTACTCTGGTTGAAGGTGCCATGAGGTACACAAGACATACTGTCAGATATGGAGGTCGGATTCCAGAGACGGGAGCTTTCTGCTGGGTAGGACACCGCAATAAGTAGGCTACCATCCCCCTGGGTCGATATCACCAGTTCACGGCCACAAGCAGGAACAATGGGCAGATCAATAATATCTCTATCCAGCACTGAATCACCAGCAGAGGGTTTCAGTACTAAATACTTAGCAGAAGTCTCAGGCTCACTCTCTTCCAGGAAGAACCCTGAGCCAAACCAACCTGATGTGACCTACTTCAATTCCCAGTTGAACGCTGGGTGAGAGGAGGATTTTTGGGCCTGGAAAGGCTCTAGCATGGCAATTAGAGAGGATGACTCTGCAGAATTACCAGGGACAGATGAGGTGTCGTCAACAGTATTATTTGTTGAATGATCCATTAATGTACAACAGAAACTTCATTCCCCCACCCCTCCACCCACCATGGAGCCCAACAAGGGGAGATCATATGCCAGGGACAACACCACTGGCGATCTTAGAGGCAGCTGGAGAGTATAAGCGGGTAACCACTGGGGGACCTGGGCAAGGGTGACTCCAGGATGGTATGAGCCACCAGGCCCCCCAGTGCCCACTTGATCCTAGCCAACGCATGACCAGCCAATTGACCTGGTCGGGCCCAACCAGGCCACCCATCCAGCCAGAATAAAGGAGCAAAGTGGTGTATTGCTAGCTGCAGGCACATCATGCAGCATCGCTCAATCCCCAGGACTCTTGTCTCCCAGCATTACAGGACACCACGCACAGCAAACACGTGGGGAGGCAACAGTCCCACCCTACATGGTAAATGGGCTGGGAATAACATCACCAGCAGTCCTCCTCCACCAGTGATGTAGGGGGTACTTGGTCCACGACACTGACAAATGCTGAACCCTACAAAGATAGGCATGCCTCCAAAGTAGGTGGCACTGCCAGCCACACTTCAAGCCCCACCACCACATCAAGGTGATCCCCCACAGCGGGGACTCATATTCTGTACTTTTGGTTTTTAGACTAGTGTTGCATCCCAGCCCCCACACTGCCACAGGCTCCAACAGCAGTAGTACAGTATAAGAAGGGCATTGCCCAGTGAGTTGTTCTTCCTATGGTCAGCCTTTAGGTGTGCAATACACAAGATCAGCTGAGGCAAAAATAAACACTGGGTACTTAACCCACCACGTGCCAGCTATTTTTAGCCCTCTGGGTCACCCCAGTGCCGGCCATTTTTCGATCTTTTTTATTTTTTTGTTGAAATGATAGATTTTGATGTGGAAACAACGAATTTTGCCATTACAATGCTCACCGAGGGTTGAAAATCAGTTTTATTGAGTCCTGCATACTCGTGTACAGGTATAGCTACTCTCACGCTCACCACGTATGTGAGAGAAAGACGTTTTCTGTGTAAGGTATACTCAGGTATTAATGCTGGGAAGGTATAGCAATGTTCAGTACACTTTTCTGATCACTTATTACTTCAGCATCTATCACAATTTGCATGTCTTTCTCACTGTGAATGCATTATCTTACACATACTTGAAGATAGGTACAACCTGACTTCATTATGTACAGTCCTGGCACTTACAAGAAGGTATTTACAACTTGACTTCATTATATAGTCCTTACACTTACAAGAAAATATTTACAACTTGCACTTACATGAAAATATTTACAAAATGCCATCACTATATTCAGCATTGGGTGAGGCATACACGCAGAGTGAGGCAGAGAGGGGGGGAGCGAGTGAGTGTATGGCCTTGACAGCCTGGGGGATGGTAGAGGAACAGTTACCTTTCATGCTTGCCAATTTTTACCTGTGGATCTTGAAAAACGTGGTCACAGTGAAGTTTTTTACTTAACACCATTTTAAAACAGCACTGGCACTGGCTGCGGCATTATGTCAGACCATTTTTAAATGGCACTGGCACACGGCCGGTTAAAGTTCAATGTCTTTATTTTCCCAATAATTCCACTGGAGCTATCCACACTTTACTACCTGCTGTTACACTTGATGCTTAACAACACTTCACTGTTAGTAAACTTAATGCTTGACAATACTTAACTTTGTACACAAGTACCGAAAATAATCTTCACTGAAAGTAATTACACTTCATACTTGACACTTCAGTGTTTTCTCAAGTACCAATGATATACAGACTTCAATAACCCATCACTGTTTGCCACTGTTTTCACAAGTACCAAAAATATACAATCCTCACTGACACTGCACCAAAACTGACTGCACTTCACTCAAACTGACCTGACACCCGACTAAACATGAAATAGTCCCTTCACCATCTTATATAAGCTTGCATTATTCGAGAAACATCTACACTTCATGAGTATTCTCTCGACGGGCAACAGCTGCCAATTCAGAGACAACCAAAACATGCAAAAGCTGTCTTACATTACATAACACTCTAAATCATTTACCCTACGAACTTAAACTACATAATTTAAAAAGCAATCACTTAAATAAAACATTATAAATAAAAAGAGTAGAAAAAATAATGCATAACTTAAGAAATAACTATGCTCACGAACAGCAGGAAAACTGGTAACTTTGACTCGTACTGTAACTTACGATACGAGAAATGTCTCGAAGGTACGAGACTACCTAACTGGCAAATCTCCCTTCATAACACTACCCCCTCCATAGTTCTTTGTCGTCCCGAGAAAACTAAACAGTATAGACAAACATAAACCCTAATCCTAATGAAACATCCAACTATACACAAAATAATCCTTCAATTTATCAGGTCTTCTATGCCGCTTCTGACTATGTCCTTGTTCCTCCACACAGTCCACTTCTCCAGGAAGGTCTTGTTCCTCTTCTTGAATTGTTTCTTCTCTTGGGGAACTGTCACCATCCTCCTGCACTTCAGCTCCTTTATCCTCCTCAACATCCTCAGCTGCGGGTGAGCACAATTCCTCAGAGACGTCCCAGCTGAACTGTACTGGCCCATGGTACTGCCACAGACGGTTCATGTGTACCACCTTTGGGCGAGACTTCCAGCCTCCCCGAATCCGATACGTTATGTCTGATAGGCGGTCCAACACAGTGTAAGGCCCATCCCATGGGGTCTGCAGCTTTGGTGACTGTCCCTTCTTATGCTGAGGATTGTATAACCAGACTTGGTCACCATCCTTGAAGCTCACTTCACTTGCCTTGGCATCATACTTGCACTTCATCATTTCTCCTGAAACCTTAAGAGCTCCTCGCACTTCATGATGTACCTCAGCCAGCTTTTCCTGAAGGTGCTTCGCATAACCAGTGGTGTCTGTAGGCAGCTCTTCACCAGGTGGTCTTCTCATTAACAAGTTGACGGGTAAACGTAACTCGTGGCCCAACATCAGTTTTGCAGGAGTGTAGCCAGTAGACTCGTGGGATGCAGACGGATATGCCATCAGGAAATCAGGTAATTTTTGGTCCCAGTCTGTTTGTCCATCAATGCAGTACTTGGCCAGTTCTTGCCCCAGGGTCCAGTTGAATTTCTCCACCATCCCATCTGACTGTGGCCTTAGGCGGGTCATCCTGGTCTTCTTGAACCCCATTAACTTGCAGCACTCACAGAACACAGCAGACGCAAAGTTTCTACCCTGGTCTGAATGTAGCTCTTGTGGCATCCCAAAACGACAGAAAAACTGATCAACCAACACCTTAACAACAGTCACAGCCTCTTGATCTTGTGAAATGTAAAGCCAACTCTCTTCGATGAATTCCTGTGCCCAGTTTGTATCCGTAAACTGCACAGTGGACCATGGCACTATATATTCCGGATTCATCAGCTGTTTTCAAAAACCCACAGAGCAGCTCAGTACAAAAACGCGGGCATCAGGCATGGTGTTACATGGCTGCCACTACAGCAGTGCAGCCCTGGCGGCGGCTACATAAGTTACACAGTACTACCCATGAGAAAGCCTCTCCATATTATAGAGCTCAGTGGTCGGGAGTACTGTAGTTGACTGAGTTCCTAGTTAACTTACTCGGTGATCACTGGCATCTCTTGAGTTTGTGAATGCGCCCATTACGTACGATTTTATTTGTTCTAGGGGAGATCTGTGAACTGGAAGGGTAAATACATCCCTCATCAAACCCTCAGTACGAGAGATATTTCCCAAGCTGAATGAAATCGTCTGTGTACATGAAGAATTAAATTTAAAAATGCGTCATCAACTTAAAGAGATTAACCTTCTGTTTTGAGTGGGGTTGGGAATTGGTGACCCGTGACATCAGGCCATTTTTATAACCAACTATGTCAAGGTTGTTGTTGTTGTTGCTGATGGCTACGTTTATGTTGATGATGTTCATGATGATGGTGATGTTGATAATGATGATGATGTTGATGCTGATATAGACTGTTGCTGTTGTTGCTGCCTCAGGCTTGTCTGAATCGTGCACCCGATGGACGTTAGGCTTACGTTACCGCCCTCCTGCAGTCCACCATCCTCCTCTTGGGATGAGGGAAGCAGATAATGAATGCTCATATAACCAGGCAGTGCAGCCACCCGGGTATACCAGCAGCAACACGATGTACAGTTAAATGCAAAGGTAAGTAAGCCTGTCCAACTCCTCTTTCATGGCTGGATTATTAAAGATTTAATTAATGTGACACCGTGGACAGAGCTGCATATCATCATCCATCTGTGGGTGATAATATATATCTTTGCCTGCTATGTGTCATTCAAGAATCAATGGTTCCAGGGATGAGAGTGGCGATAAAAGTGAATTATCATTTGCACTTGATTGTACACTGATACTTCTTTGGTTATATTGGTGCCACTACTTGATCTACCACTGTCAGATTATTCTTCTGTTTCTGGGTGGCATTAGTTGTGTCTGAAATTACCTAGGCTTCCAAAGACATCGCTTCTTAACTAGTTACATTATAGCTGCTAAGATAACACGTAAGCATTTGGGGTGTGTTTGACTACTTGAGAAAAGTGTGTGTGTGTGTGTGTGTGTGTGTGTGTGTGTGTGTGTGTGTGTTAAATCTTTACAGGAATGAGTCAAGCTCGTACTGTCCCATGTATTAAGCCATTTTTATCATACGTATCCTTAAATTTCTGAATTGTTTTGGCACACACTATTTCACTTGGTAGTGCATTCCACTGATCAGTTGCCCTATTTGGGAAACAAAATTTCCTTACGCTTTTATCACCTCTCTTTTTATGCAGTTTTTTGCAATGTCCTCTTGCTTATGTTTCCCCATTGGTTATATAATCTCCTTCCCTGATGTGCATTTATGTAGCATAATCATGTCTCCTCTTCCATTTTTAAAGTCATTCTTCGTAGCTTAGATACCTTAAGCTTGGTACCCATTTCGTAGCGGCCCTTTGAACTTATTTCGATCTTATCTATGTGTTTCTTGAGATAAGGATTCCAGACTACTGATGCATACTCCAGGGTTCATCTGATGAATGATGTTATTATCTTTTTCAGCATGTCTTCATTTATGTATCTGAATGCTGTTCGCATATTACCAAGCAGTGTATACATGTTCCGTTCCTTCTCACTGATGTGGTCAGCCAGAGATAGTCTGTTATTGTTAATCACACTTATGTCCTTCTCTCTTCTGATATGTGTAGGGTTTTACTTCCTAACTTATAAACCTAATCTGATCTTTTCCCACTTTTGCCAAACTTAATTATATGACACTTGTCCGCACTGAATTCCATTTGCCAATTATTACTACATTCATGAAATTTATTTAATCGATTACTTCTTGTAGCTCTCTACAAGAGCCTGTGTTAGTAATTCTGCTTTGTATTTTTGCATCATCAGCAAACACACTTAGATAACTATTATTTCCTGCTTTACTATGTCATTTTTATAGACTAAAAAAAAATTGGTGCTAGTACTGAGCCCTGTGGTGCTCCGCCGATCACGTCCCTCCATGATGAGCAATTTCTCCCTAGTACTGTTCTCATTTACCCGAGGCAGACCATACCAACGGTATGGTCTGCCTCGGATTCCTCCTTGATGGTACAGTTTCCATAAAAGTCTCTGGTGCGGTACTCTGTCAAATGCTTTCTTGAAATCTGAATAGGTACAGTACTGTCCACCCACCCTTCTCTTTTCTGTAATGTTTCTGCATCTCTGTCATAACAGCTTAATACATTAGTAACACATGATTTTCTGAAACCAAACTGCCTTTCTGTTATTATATTGTGTTCTAGATGGTTTACCCAAACTTTTCTTATCAGTTTTTCCAGTATCTTACTTACAACACTGGTTAGTGATACTGGTCGGTAGTTGAGTGGAATTTGATTCCCTTTCATGAACAGAGGAACAATGTTTGCTTTCTTCCAAATATCGGGTAGTTTATCTCGACCCAAGGATTCCTTGAGTATTAAAGATATTGGTCTACATAGCTCCTTTGCACATTCATGCAGCACCCAACATGAAATTTCCTCATGATCATTTGCTTTTCCTTTATCTAATTTAATTAACTCCTCCTGTATTTCTTTTTCTGATATTTGTATATCTGGTAATATGTGTGGGCTTGCATGTTCCATATCATCCCTCTCAAAATTATTTTCTTCTGTAAAAACTGATTGGAAATTTTTATTTAGTGCTTCACGAATATCTTTCTATTGTGAATAGATGATCCCCTCGTCCGTAATGGATTGTACTTTATCTTTTACTTTGGTTTTGCTTCAGATTTAGCTGTAAAATTGCTTCGGTTGATCACTACTTATATTTACAGTGTCTTCCTCAAACTCTCGGGCTTCTCTCCTTATTCTTGTATAATTGGTTCTTGCCTGTTTAGAGTTATTATATGCTCTCTCACTATCGTGTCTTCTGTATCTGTTCCACAACAAGCCTCTGTTTTCTTTAGATTTTTTACATTCTTTATTAAATCATTTCTTTATTTTCATTTCTGCTTCTTTGTGCTGTGGGATGTAATTTTGGACTCTCATTTCATAAAGTTCACAGAATTTTCTGTCTGTCCGTCTGTCTGTTTTTAAATCTTGTCCTCTAAGCACATTTTCTCAATCTGTTTCTAAGAAGTACTTCTTAGGGCATGATAGTTGTCCTTTCCGTAGTTTAGACTCTTTTTGTAACTTTCATTACTGTTAACTATGCTATATGGAATCCAAAAGTTGCAATTTAATACTGCATGGTCGCTTTTGTCCAATGGAGGGTGATACATTATACTGTGTTACATAGCCTATGATTTCATCATCCTTTGTGTAATTTTGACGCACAGTTGCTGCATGTTTGATCACGAGCGTGTTCTGCCTCAGTCCCCCCCTTCTACCGTTATAGTAGAGTAAGTCGACATCTCTGTTATACTTTGCGGGATTGTCATCTCTTTGTCCCCATGGCTTCATTTGCGCGTCCTCATTACAAGTTGTATCAAGCTCTCCTGGCCCCTATATAATGAGCTCAGTCTCTGCATCATGGCCACTTAGATCTGCTCCTCATTTTGTTCACGTCTCTGTCCTCCCCTGTACAGATATTATTATTGTGAGTGCTCAAGAAATCTCCAAACATCTAGCAGCTGTGTGTAATTTGAGTATAACTGTTATTGCATTTTTTCTTGTACTGTATAGCATAAGTTTAATTTGTAGGCCTAGTGAAGTTTTTGTAATTCATGTAGGGATCTTTATGTCAGTCATTTTTGATAATAGTTTGTATCTGTAATAATTTATCTGGCATTCACTGAGTATTATCTGGTATCTCATTTTATCAGGGCTGACTTAGATAAATTTATTCTTGCTAATTTCGTGTTAATAGAGGCTATTGCAGTTAACCATATATTTAACCTGTTTATTTGCCATTACATTATCCTTATGAGTTCTGAATGTTTTGTTGTTAGTTTGTGCATTAAACTTTAACTTGTAATTTTACCTAACTCTTTTGTTTTGAACCTGGAACTTTACGGGACAGTAGTGATTTTTAGCATTCTCACTTAAAGTGTACGTTATCTTTCTCTGTTCCGTAACATAAATTTGGCGACCTCATATCAGGATATTCAGGATATTATCATAAGGATATTGTTTGATATTTTGTGACTGTGATATATTCATGATGGCTACTATTTCTACACCTGATGAAGCCAAAGATTTTTTGTCAAATGTGCAAACAGTGTGTGATATAGAAAACAGAACAAAGAATGAACTTAAGCTTGTTGCTCAACAATTGGGAATTGCAGTTCACTCTCATCATTCTAAAGATCAAATTGTTGGCATGATTAATAAAAGCTTGTTTAATGTAACTCCTCCAAATGAGCAAACGCAGATTGAATTAGCTAAGTTACAGCTAGCCCTGCAGGAGGCTCGTGTGAAGGAAGCTGAATTTCAAGCACGTGCTAAGGAGGCTGAGTCTCAGGCTAAGGAGGCGGAATCTCAGGCTCGTATTGAAGAGGCACAGGTACAGGCTCAGGCACAAATTGAACTTGCCAGGATTCAGGCAGACCATGAGTATCGCATGAAACAAGGTGGAACTGGATCATCTAGCTCTGATGATTTTGATGTGGCTAAAAATGTTAAACTTGTCCCTCCTTTTAATGAATCTGATTTAACAAAGTATTTTCAGTTGTTTGAGAGGGTAGCTACAGGTTTTAATTGGCCTAAGGAGTATTGGGCAGTACTCCTTCAAACTGTTCTCACCGGTAAAGCTCAAGTAACTTATGCATCTTTGCCTCAGGATCAATGTGATAATTATGATGTAAAGAGCTTGATTCTCAAGGCCTATGAGCTTGTTCCTGAAGCCTATATAGTAAAATTTAGGACAACTTACAAGCAAGATAAGCAATCCCATGTTGAGTATGCAAAAATCAAAGAAGATCTGTTAGAGCAGTGGTTAAATTCTAAGAATGTGGATTCTGATTTTGACAAATTTAAGCAGATGATTTTGCTGGAGGACTTCAAAAGGTGTATTAGTAAAGATGTAAGCCTATATCTTGATGAGAAAAGAATAGATAATTTGTCTGATGCTGCAGTTTTAGCTGATGAGTATGTTCTCACTCACAAGAGATATTCTAGAGAAAAAGGGAAAGCTGAGAGTAAGTACGTTGCCTCTACTCAGAGTACAGGTAACAGGAAAGAGAATAAGGATGATGTTTCTCAGGAAGTAAATACCAGCTTCACCTCTAGATTTCAGAAAAGTAAATGTACTTATTGTAGTAAGCTTGGTCATACTACGGAGAGATGTTTCAGGAGACAGCGTGATGTGAACAAAAAGTGAGTCTTTAAATATTCAGTCAATTGGTCTAGTGTCCACTCTTGAGAGTTCCCAGAATTCTTTAACTGAGTTAACTGAACCTGCTTTGAGGGGTAACTTAAATTCTCATGATGGAGCTCCTCTTTTGAGCAGTAACGTGGGTGACACTCTCAAGAGTTCATGTGCTAATTTCCTGTCTGATGGTTTTGTCAGTCCTATGGACAGTAATGACAGGAAATCGGTTAAAATATATCGTGATACAGGTGCTTGCCAATCCCTTATGCTGACCAGTGTTCTAGGCTCTAATTTTAATTCCTCTGATGAAACTGTAATCTTACAAGGTGTAGGGAATAATTACTTCTCTGTTCCTCTGTGCAGAGTGAATTTAGAGTCTGGTTTTGTTAATGGTTCTGTTATGGTTGGGTTGGTTGAGACACTCCCAATGTCAGGTGTAACTTTCTTACTTGGAAATGATATTGGTGGAAGTCAAGTGTGTCCAGCTCCTCAGTTGTCTAGTGAGCCAGTGGCTGTGTCCCAGGATTGTGATGTCACTGATGTATTCCCTGCATGTGCTGTCACTAGGGCTAAGTCTAAAGTTACTGGTGATTTAGAGGATGATGATGATGTTATCCTAGCTGACACTTTTCTTGCTAATTTGGACCACTCACCAGATGAGGCAGTACCCCGTAGTGTTGATAATTTGTCTCGTCAAGAGTTGGTTGAGTTGCAGGTTGCTGACCCTGAGTTGAAAGGTCTAGCTAACTCTGCTTACAGTGAAGAAGAGTCAGCCGGTGCTTCTACTTGTTATTATGTAAAGTCAGGAGTACTTATGAGGAAGTGGAGACCCCCAACAGCATCAGCCGACTGTGAATGGGAGGTTGTACATCAAGTTGTCATCCCTCGTGTTTGTAGGCAGGATATCATTAGAGTGGCTCATGATTCCAGTTTGGCAGGACACCTTGGAGTGAGGAAGACTGTGGCACGCATTTTGAAACACTTCTACTGGCCAGGTATCTTCAGGGATGTTTCCTGGTATTGTAAGTCTTGTCACACCTGTCAAGTTGTGGGGAAGTGTAATCAGACCGAAAAGGTTGCACCTCTAGTTCCCATTCCTCCTTTTGAGGCGCCTTTCACCCGTGTGTTGGTGGATATTGTGGGCCCTCTTCCTAAGACTTCTTCAGGATTTTCTTATGTGTTGACCATGATTGACATGGCTACTCGTTATCCTGAAGCCATTCCACTTAGAAACATCTCAGCAAAGAACGTGGTTAAGGAAATGCTGGGGTTCTTCTTCACAAAGTTTGGTCTGCCCAAGGAGGTACAGTCAGACCGGGGGAGTAATTTCATGTCAAACGTTTTCAAGCAGTCTCTGAAAGAGTTGGGCATCACCCAGATCACGTCTTCAGCTTACCATCCCCAGACCCAAGGAGCGTTGGAGAGATATCATCAAACACTCAAATCGATGCTCAAGAAATACTGTTTGGAACATCAGAAAGACTGGGATAAAGGTCTTCCATTCGTTGTGTTTGCTGCAAGAGAATCTCCAAATGAATCACTGGGCTTCTCACCTTTTGAACTACTGTTTGGCCATGAAGTAAGAGGACCCCTTAAGCTACTCAAGGAATGCTGGCTGTCGGAGGAAGATGACGTCAACCTGCTGGAGTATGTGATGAAGTTCAAAGAACGGCTGTCCACTGCTTTACAGCTGGCGAGAGAGAATTTAGGAGCTGCTCAGGAGAAGATGAAGACTTGGTATGACAAGAAGTCCAGGTTACGCCACTTTCAGCCAGGAGATCAGGTTTTGATTCTGCTACCAGTTCATGGGCAACCTCTTCAAGCCAAGTTTAGTGGCCCTTATTTCGTGGAGAAGAAACTCAGTGATGTCAACTATGTCATCGCCACACCAGATCGTAGAAAGAGCAAGCAACTATGTCACATCAACATGCTAAAGTTATATCACAGGCGGGACGAAAATAATCCAGTCTGCACTGTAGCTGTTCCACCCGAGTCTACAAGTGAAGTTCTCCCATGCAGCATGAGCCTGAGTGATAGTTTGGGGAAGAATCCTGATATCATGAATGATCTCCAGACTAAGCTTTCTCATCTACCTCTAAGGAAAGGCAGGAGTTTTCGGCATTACTGCAGGAGTACCCGCAAGTGTTCCGTGCTACTCCAGGAAGAACCACTGTGTTGATGCATGATGTCGATGTTGGAGACGCAAAGCCAATTAAATTGCCTCCTTACCGTGTGAACCCAGTGAAAGTTCCTCTCATCCAGAAGGAGCTTGGCTACCTGTTGGACCACAAGATGATTGAGCCCTGTCAGAGCGAGTGGAGTTCTCCTGTCACTCTAGTCCCTAAGCCAGGTGGGTCACAGAGGTTTTGCATCGACTACAGACGTGTTAATCAGATAACTAAAACAGACACTTACCCTCTCCCTCGTGTGGAAGATTGCATAGACAAGATCGGAAAGGCTAGGTACATAAGTAAGTTTGATTTGTTAAAGGGATACTGGCAAGTACCTATGACTGAACGTGCTAGGTAGATCTCATGTTTTGTAACACTAGGAAAGGCTTTTGCATGTTCTGTAATGCCGTATGGTATGAAGAATGCACCAGCCACATTTCAGAAGCTCATGAATGTTGTAACAGAGGGTTTGGCAGGGTGTGTTGTTTATATTGATGATGTATTAATCTTCAGTGACAACTGGAAAGATCACCTATGCCATGTCAGTAAATTTCTTGACCGTTTAGTTCATGCTAATCTTGTAGCTAATTTATCAAAGTGTGAGTTTGGTCAAGCTAAAGTTCAGTACCTTGGGTATGTAATTGGTGATGGACATGTTGCACCACCAGGAGCTAAGGTTCAGGTTATAAGTGATCTTCCCAGACCTAAAAGTAGGAAAGAGCTACAAAGATTTTTGGGAATGGTAGGTTATTACAGGAGATTTGTTCTTAACTTTTTCTATTCTTGTATCACCACTTACAGACCTACTGAAAAAGGGAGTTGAATTTGTCTGGACCGATAACTGTGAATCCTCTTTCAACAAACTTAAAGCTATTCTATTAAGTCAGCCAGTGCTCGCTACTCCAAATTTTGCTAAGCCTTTTAAGATGGCTGTTGATGCAAGTGATACAGGAGCTGGGGCTGTTTTGCTGCAAGAGGATGATCAGGGTATTGAACATCCTGTATCTTATTACAGTAAGAAGTTCACTCCACCTCAAAAGAACTACTCAACTATTGAGAAAGAGCTTTTGGCCTTGATTTTGGGTTTACAGCATTTTTCATTTTATTTGTGTTCTGGTTTTGACCCCATAGTCATTTATACCGATCATAACCCACTGAAATTCCTTAGTAAGTTTAAAGATAAAAATCAGAGATTGGCAAGATGGAGTCTACTTCTTCAGGAGTATTCATTAGACATACAACATGTCAAGGGGAAAGAAAATGTTATTGCAGATTGCTTATCTAGACTTTAGACAGATTGTTTAGAGTAATAAGAAATTTCCTTTGTAAATTTCTTTTTCTTTGTGGGGAGGTGTTACATAGCCTATGATTTCATCATCCTTTGTGTAATTTTGACGCACAGTTGCTGCATGTTTGATCACGAGCGTGTTCTGCCTCAGTCCCCCCCTTCTACCGTTATAGTAGAGTAAGTCGACATCTCTGTTATACTTTGCGGGATTGTCATCTCTTTGTCCCCATGGCTTCATTTGCGCGTCCTCATTACAAGTTGTATCAAGCTCTCCTGGCCCCTATATAATGAGCTCAGTCTCTGCATCATGGCCACTTAGATCTGCTCCTCATTTTGTTCACATCTCTGTCCTCCCCTGTACAGATATTATTATTGTGAGTGCTCAAGAAATCTCCAAACATCTAGCAGCTGTGTGTAATTTGAGTATAACTGTTATTGCATTTTTTCTTGTATTGTATAGCATAAGTTTAATTTGTAGGCCTAGTGAAGTTTTTGTAATTCATGTAGGGATCTTTATGTCAGTCATTTTTGATAATAGTTTGTATCTGTAATAATTTATCTGGCATTCACTGAGTATTATCTGGTATCTCATTTTATCAGGGCTGACTTAGATAAATTTATTCTTGCTAATTTCGTGTTAATAGAGGCTATTGCAGTTAACCATATATTTAACCTGTTTATTTGCCATTACATTATCCTTATGAGTTCTGAATGTTTTGTTGTTAGTTTGTGCATTAAACTTTAACTTGTAATTTTACCTAACTCTTTTGTTTTGAACCTGGAACTTTACGGGACAGTAGTGATTTTTAGCATTCTCACTTAAAGTGTACGTTATCTTTCTCTGTTCCGTAACAACTGTCAATATCATTTTCTTGCCTAGTAAATATAAGATCTAATACTGTTTGTACATCAAGTCCACTTTATCTGATGTTTTCCTTTACATGTTGTGTTAGGAAACACTGCACAAGATCCAGGAGCTTTTGATCCCAACAGCTTTCCTGACTTTTTATATCTAGAGTATTCCAGTTTATATTTGCACTGAAATCTCCAGGAAATATAATTCTTTCAGATATCTCCTCCATTCTATGTAATTATGCTCTTGAACTCTAAATTCTGCATTCTGCCAGGTCTTCATATTCTCCTCTTTCCCAAGTGTTTGATCTGGGTGGCATGTATATATTTGCCACAATTACCTTCCCTTCAGATATACAGTATTAATCTTTACTGCAATCAGTTCTACTTGTGAGGGTATATCTAGTTCTGTTTCTTTGACTTATAGATTTTTCTTATTTTCATTTTTCATTCATTGCCAGACGCCATGTATCCCAGACGGGGTGGCCAATGGCTTAGAGTTAATTGTTTTACAGGGAGGGGCACTAATCCTCCACCAACCCCATTTGACACGTAGGGATGCCAACAGCATCTGGTGTTCCCAGGCGGTCACCCATCCAAGTACTAACCAGACCCAACGTTGCTTAACTTCGCTGATCAGACGGGAAGCGGTGTACTCAACGTTTTTCTTATTTAATATTTTAATTCCTCCTCCGGTTTTTAAGTTCCTGTCTCTTCTCCATATATTGTATTCCCCTAGGTTTAGGGTAACATATATTACAGTTAGGATAATAATATGTGGTTCCTTTTCTTTGATATAATCATTGAATCTCTAATAATTTAGATACCATTCCATCTACATTTGAGTACATCAACTTAATCATCTTTTTTACATACTTGTCATGAGGTGGGTCTACTACCTTCTTCCCTTTTATTCCATTCTGGTTATGTACCCCTTTCGTACCAGCAATCCAATTACTTTAAAAAATAATGTATTCTTCTTTACCCCTGATCTTCCCTCGTTCTTTGTTTTTGCCTCCTCACTCTTCCCTTTTAGTAATCCGAGTTCATCTTGAGTTAGGCATCTTTTTATCCATTCGTTTTTTAGTTCCTTTTTTTTCCATAAGTTTGTTTGCATTTTTTAGTATCTCCTTCACAATGGTTATATTCTGGAAGGTTACATTCAGTGGCCTTGACTTGTTTCTCTCATATTTCCCTAGCATTTTCTGTTCCTCTGCATTACAGATTTCCTCTGATACTTCGTTCAGTATGCTCATTATGTTTGTCATCTCCCTTTTGTCTCTCGAAATCTTGCTTTTTATTTCTTCCTCATCTATACCAGTGATTACTATACTCTCTCTGGTAAATTACCAATATGCTGGGAATCGAACCAGGGACTCTCAGATGAGAGCCAGGCAGCATACCACTACACCACGACCAGGTAAAAGTTAACTCACGTTGTCACAATCTTGTAACCAACGTCCCTCCGCCCCCACTGTGGGCATCAAGAGGATGAGTTAACCCCCTGGCACTCGGGCAAGTAGATGCTTTTAATCTATCCCAGGCACTTACGGCAAATCAGAATGAAGGGAGAAACCTGTACTGTCTACTTGCCCGAGTGCCAGGGGGTTAACTCATCCTCTTGATGCCCACAGTGGGGGCGGAGGGACGTTGGTTACAAGATTGTGACAACGTGAGCTTTTACCTGGTCGTGGTGTAGTGGTATGCTGCCTGGCTCTCATCTGAGAGTCCCTGGTTCGATTCCCAGCATATTGGTAATTTACCAGATGATTTTTCCTGTGTACAGTACAGGTTTCTCCCTTCATTCTGATTTGCCGTAAGTGCTTGGGATAGATTAAAAGCATCTACTTGCCCGAGTGCCAGGGGGTTAACTCATCCTCTTGATGCCCACAGTGGGGGCGGAGGGACGTTGGTTACAAGATTGTGACAACGTGAGTTAACTTTTACCTGGTCGTGGTGTAGTGGTATGCTGCCTGGCTCTCATCTGAGAGTCCCTGGTTCGATTCCCAGCATATTGGTAATTTACCAGATGATTTTTCCTGTGTACAGTACAGGTTTCTCCCTTCCCCCTTGATTACTATACTGTTGATCTGTTGAAATCTGCTGGATCTTTGAACAGTTTTGGATTATTTTGGATTATTTTTTTCACTTCCTTTTTAATGCTTTTTTCTTCGACTTTTGTTTCTAAGTCTTTCTTTACTTGCACCATTTCAGCATTAAGAAGTTTTCATATAATTTTTTTAGCTTTGCATCGCTTCATTCACCTGTGTTATCTTCTCCTCAATATCACTGCTCTGATCTATCAGACTGCTTGTATGCCTAACTGTCTCTGTATTATTTCTGTACTCTTCCATAATACTCTCATGGTTGACAACTGTGCCTGACATTTCACTAATCTTCCCCCTAAGTGAATCCACCTCAACTGACAGCATCTTTTGTTGTGTCTTTCTTGTTTACTTCCTTTACAAATTATTCGCTTTCATCCTTCTGCATGTGCGATTGCTTCTTAATTTCATCCATTTCACTCTGGAATGCCTTCTCTAAACTGTGTACGCGCTCTACAAGCTTGTTGTACGTCTCCGTTTCAACCAGTTTCTAGAAGAAATCATCATCCTGTTTTCTACCTTTATCCCTTTTCTTGACTCCTTCCAGATTCACTTTATTAAAGATGGTGGTCATCTTGTGGTACTAAGA
This sequence comes from Coenobita brevimanus, assembly GCF_032717465.1. Taxonomy (NCBI): domain Eukaryota; kingdom Metazoa; phylum Arthropoda; class Malacostraca; order Decapoda; family Coenobitidae; genus Coenobita; species Coenobita brevimanus. Next base: position 42,209,991 of record NC_136999.1, on the reverse strand, counting down.
GAAAGAAAATTCTACTTACAAGCATGCATTGCTTGGAGCAGTCAGCAGACTAAACACCTGATGAGTTTGCTCAGCACATTCCTGCACTAATTGGCTATTTTCTGTTTTTTGACCAACACTTTTAGACTTCCTCTTTTGTAATAGAACACCATTTAGTACAAAGCCTGATGCATAAAAAGATACTCTTTAGGTATGGCCAGTTGTGGCCAAGTTTGGCCAAGCGCGGAGCGATGTGGAGTACGTGTCGCCTCTCCGGCGCCTCAGCTGTGAGAGAGAGAGAGAGAGAGAGAGAGAGAGAGAGGGAGAGAGAGAGTGTTCTTACCTAATTGTTCTTACCTAAATGTATCTTAACAGGCATAAGTCAGGTTCATGCTGCCCCATGTATTAAATCACTTTCATCATAAATATCCTTAAATTTATTAATTGTTTTGGCACACATTATTTCATTAGGTATTGCATTCCACAGATCAATTGCCCTATTAGGGAAACTAAATTTCCTTACATCTTTATCACCTCTCTTTTTATGCAGTTTTCTTGCAGTGTCCTCTTGGTGATACTTCCCCATAGGTTATATACTCATTTATGTCTATTTTCTCATTCCCTGAGACACATTTACATTGCATAATCATGTCTCCTCTTTTCCTTCTCTCCTGTAGTGTTGGTAGAATCAATTTTTCTAGTCATTCTTCGTAGCTTTGATCCCTTAAGCTTGGTACCCATCTTGCAGCAGCCCTTTGAACTTTTTCAGTCTTATTTATGTGTTTCTAGAGATGAGGATTCCAGACTACTGATGCATACTCCAGGGTTGATCTGATTAATGATATCTTTCTATGTATGTGAATGCTATTCTCATATTAGGAAGCAGTGTGTACATGTTCCATTCCATTTCACTGATGTAGTCAGCCAGAGATAGTCTATTATTGATAATCACTCGTCGGTCCTTCTCTTTTACTGATATGTGTAGGGTTTTACTTCCTACCTTATAATCCCAATCTAGTCTTTACCACTTTTACCATACTTAATTACATGACACTTGTCCACATTGAGTTCCACTTGCCATTTATCGCCCCACTCATGAAGTTTATTTAATTCTTCTTGCAGCTCTCTACAAGGGTCTGTGTTATTAATTTTTCTTTGTATTTTTGCATCATCAGCAAACATAGTTAGATAACTTTCATTGCCAATTTTACTATGTCATACATATACACTAAAATCATAACTGGTGCCAGCATTGAGCCCTGTGGACCCTGGTGGTCACTTCCCTCCATAATGAGAAATTTCCCCTTTGTACTGTTCTCATTTCCCTTTTTCTGAGAAAATCTTGCATCCAACAGTATAGGTTGCCTTCAATTCCTCCTTGATGGAACTGTTTCCATAAAAGTCTTTGGTGTGGTACTGTGTCAAATGCTTTCTTGAAATCTAGATAGATACTATTCACCCATCCTTCTCTTTTCTGTAATGTTTCTGCAACTCTATCACAGTAGCTTAATAGGTAAGTTACACATGATTTTCCCTTTCTAAAACCAAACTGCTTTTCTGTTATCATATTGTGTTCTTTTAGATGGTTTACCGAAACTTTTCTTATCAGCTTATCCAGTATCTTACTTACAACACTTGTTAGTGATAGTGGTCGGTAGTTGAGTGGATTTTGTCACCTTTCTTGAAAAGGGGAACAATGTTTGCTTTCTTCCAAATATAAGGTAATTTTTCTTGACCCAAGGATTCTTTGAAAATTAAATATATTGGTCTACTTAACTCTTTTGCACATTCATGAAGCACCCAGCATGAAAATTCGTCAGGACCATTTGGTTTTCATTTGTCTAATATACTTAACTTCTCATGTATTTCTTTTTTATGATATTTATATATCTTGTTATGTATGTGGGCATGCTTGGGCCATATCATCTCTCTCAAAATTATTTTCTTCTGTAAAAACTGATTGGTAATTTTAATTTAGTGCTTCACAAATATCATTCTCTTGTGTTTAGATGATCCCCTCGTCCGTAATGGACTGTATTTTATCTTTAACTTTGGTTTTGCTTCGGATGTAGCCGTAAAATAGCTTCGGGTGATCAGTACTTTCATTTATCATGTCTTCCTCAAACTGTCTTTGGGCTTCCCTTCTTATCCTTGTTTACTCTTTTTATGCCTGTTTATAGCTGTTATATGCCCTCTCACTATTTTGTCTACTGTATCTATACGACAAGTCTCTTTTTTCCTTGGATTTTTTTACATTCTGTATTAAACCATTTCTCTATTTTCTCTTATGGTTGTTTGTGCTGTGGGATTAAATTTTGGACTCTTATTTCATAAAGTTTACGGAATTTTCTATATATAACATTTAAATCTTGTCCTCTAAGCTCCTTTCCACAATCTATTTCTAAGAAGTACATCTTTAGGTCATGGTAGTTTCCACTTTTGTAGTTAGGCTCTTTTTGTAACTCTCATTACTGTTAACTATGTCATATGCAATCCCGAAGTTGCAATTTAATACTGCATGGTCGCTTTTGCTGAATAGAGGGTGATACACTATATTGTCAGTATCATTTTCTTGCCTAGTAAATGTAAGATCTAGTACTGATGGATCACCAAGTCCTCTTTTTCTGGTGTTTTCCTTTACATGCTGTGTTAGGAAAAACTGCACAAGGTCCAGGAGCTTTCGGTCCCACCAACTTTCATGTCTTCTTACATCTAGAGTATTCCAATTTATATTTATATTGAAATCTCCGGTTAATATAATTTTCTCATATTTCTCTTCCATTCTTTGTAGTAATGCTCTTAAACGCTGAATTGTACACTCTGCCAGCTCTTCATATTCGCCTCTTTCCAAAGTGTTTGTTCTGGAAGGCATGTATAAATTTGCCACACTTAATTTCCCTGCAGATATAGTAATTTTTACTGCAATCAGCTCTACTTGTGAGGATAAATCTAGTTCTATTTCTTTGACTTGTAGATTTTTCTTTATTAATAACTCCTCCTCCTTTTTTAAAAGTTCCTATCTCTTCTCCATATATTGTATTCCTCTAAGCTTAGAGTATCTTTTGATATCCTTGGGGTTAGTTTTGTTTCAGTTAGGCAAATAATGTAGGGTTCCTTTTCTTTGGTATAACTTTTCATCTCTAATAATTTAGATACCATTCCATCTACATATGAGTACATCAGCTTAATTATCTTGTTTACATAATTGACATAGCTTGAGTCTATTACCTTCCTTTTTCTTATTCCCTTCCGGTTATGTACCATTTTCGTACCTTGTATCCAATTACTTTGTAATAAAAAATTTTCACTTCCTCTATCTTTCCTCGTTTTTTGTTTTTTTTTTTGCTTCCTCCCTCTTCTTCTCTAGCGTACCCAATTCCTCTTGAGTTAGGCATCTTTTTATCCATACTTTTTAAATTCCTCTTTTTCCATGAGTTTGTTGGCATTTTTTTTAGTATTTCCTCTACAGTGTCTGCACTTTGGAATGTTACTTGCACGGGTCTTGACTTACGTCTTTCATATTTCCCTAGCCTTTTATGTTCTTCTATATCTTTCTCACATATATCGTCTGATACTTGCTACAGTATGTTCATTATATTTTCCATCTCCTTTTTGTCCCTTGAGATTCTTGTTTTTATATCTTCTTCACCTATGCCACTGATTACTATGGATTTGTTAATCTCTTTAGCTTCCCTGACTAGTTTTGGGCTTTTCTTTATAATTTCTTTCACTTCCTTTCTTAAGCTTTTTTCTACTACCCGTGTATCTAAATCATTCTTTACTTTCACCATTTCAGCATAAGTAGTTTGTACCCCATCTTGATAATTTGTCACCATTTCATTTACCCCTGTTATTTTCTCTTCAGTGTTACTACTTTGGTCAATCAGACTGCTTTCTTGCCTGATTTTCTTCGTATCATTTCTGAAATCATCCATAATTCTCTCATGGTTAACAACTGTACATCCCATTTCACTGGCCTTTGTTCTCAGTGAATTTACCTCAGCTGACAGTTCATCTATTTTTGTGGCTTTTCTGTTTAATTCCTTTATTAATTCCTCATTTTTTCCCTTCTGTCTGCGTAGCTCATTCTTGATTTCTTCATTTTTCATTTGAAAAGATCTTTCTAGTCTGTTCACTTTTTCACCTAGTTTGTCGTAAGTTTCCTTTTCAATTAGGTCTGGGTAGAAGTCATCAACCTGTTTTTTTTTTACCTTTGTCTCTTTTCTTAACACCTTCTAAAGGCATCTTTTCAAAATATGAAGCCATCTTAAAAGATCTCTACATTTTCTGCATCACTCTGTCGTCTGCTTGCCTTGATGTTGTCCAGCTGACGTAAGGAAATTTATCACATTCCTTGTCACTGATATAGATGTTTACTTGCTTTAGGCTACACTTCTTTATTTCTTGTTTTACTATGTTGGAACATCACCTAAATTAGCCTGATACGAGCTTGACCCATAAACAGGTACAGTTTAGGTATCCCCAGAGCGGAGGTCAGTGATACATGTCTAACCCTTGTGCTACCAGAGCAGAGAGAGAGAGAGAGAGAGAGAGAGAGAGTGTGTGTGAAAAATAAAGTCGAGCGGAAGAGGGTTATGAAGTTGAGACCACGCACACATAGAAACAATTATGTCAAGCTTACTCACATCCACTGTAAATCATTCTGTCATAACGTGGAGTGATAATTTCTATTATTCTTATTTAATGTATGGGTGGTTCAATAATATTTATTGCATTGGCAAACTTATCCTCATGTTTCTGAAAGACGTTCACGATTACCCCACAGTTCATGCCATGTTATTGAAATAACACAACCGTTATGGTAAGAAATAGACCTGTGATGATTTGTATAGCTAGAGCCTTAATAAAAATAACAAACGACATGTTTCCTGAACCTGGTATATCATTTAAGGCACCTTTGGCAATTTTAAGTGACTGTCATAAAGTCTTAATTGTGGAGGACCAAACGGCATGCTCATCACTTTTACAACAGCTAAAGACAGGTAAATAAAAGTCTGAATTGCCCTACGATTAGTAACACTGCATAGATTACGCATATTTTCAGAATCTGGACGTTAATCTTCCATTAGCTGTTGATTTAGCATCTCAGTTTACACAATGTTCTAGGGATAATCCATAAGCCATGTGCAGTACTGGGGACAAAAGTTAAAGATAAAATTACTACAAGATTGTGGACAGACCGACTATGTTTCGCACTGTCAGTCACTTTCGATAGTGGACTACATATGGCTGCAAATCAATATCGCAAGCCTTTAAAATTGCCAGCCCTCGAACAAACACCAGGATACGGTCGAGGTATGGCAATCAGTATTGCTAATTAAATCCATGTGATGAGGGGACTAACACGGACAACAGAACTATTTTGTGTTGAATAGCCACCACAGCTCACCCAAGAACAAGCTGTCCCCTTTCGGCCCTGTCAACCCTTGTCTATCATCGAGGCACTGGATGTCTGGACTTGTTTCTATATACCTAGGCCACTTCCCCCAAGCAAAAGGTGGGTAGCCGAGACAGGACGACACACTCCCAATTTGCTCATCCACACACACATACACATTTATTCGTATCTTAGCCTCAAGGGGAGATTGTGTCCCCCCTGTGGTGGGGGGAACATAGTCTGGCCGTGTTATGCTGTGGTACTACCACTCTGCATCCAGTTTGTGTTAAGAAGAATTCTGCCACAATATTCTCTGCGTATCGTAAAAGGCGACTTTAAGGGGGCGGGGTGAGAGGACTAGGGACCTCCTCCCCTATTAATCCTGCATCATCTTTAAACATACTTGAGGTATCATTCTCTTGGGATTTATCTTAGAAAGATTATATTATAATTATCTCTTGTAAAATTTACTTCCAAGAGATTACGTGTGCTAAGCCGACTCCGCACCTTCATTACCCCTGCACAGTTGCTGACTTTATACACGAGTTTTATTCGCCCCTGTGTAGAGTACAACTCTCATGTGTGTGCAGGCTTCCCACGTACAAGTCTTCTCAACAAGGTGGAGTCAAAGCCTTTCATCTCATTAACTCGACTCCTCTTACTGGCTCCCTGCAACCTCTGTCTCTTTGCCACACTATTGCATCTTTATCTCTTTTCTATCCCTACTTCAATGGTACTGCCCCTCTGAACTGTCTTCTTGAATCCCTCCACCACTACGATGGGCCCGTAGCACCAATCTCACAACAAACTCTCCTTTTCTGTCAGACTCTCTAATGCAAAAGGTAACCATTACTCCCAGTCCTTTATGTATGCAGCAGGTCAGCTCTGGAACTGTCTTCCTCTGTCTGTATTTCCTACTTCCTATGATCTCCAGCCTTTCAAACACAGTGTTTCCAGGAATCTCGAAATGGACGGATCTTAAATTTGGCTCTCTGCTGTATTGTTTTTCTTTTTTTCTTGGAAGGAACAGAATGCGGGCTCCTGGCCATTGGTTCCTTCTTCCTTGCATAAAAAAAGTACTTTTCGTGCTAGTCTTTTTCCATTCTTTTAAACAGTAGCCAATAAGCTGACGGCAAATAGCGAAATGGGATGATTTTTAAAACTATCTTGATGTAATTTCGCCGCCTCCTATGAAGTGTCACTTGGGGCAGTCACCCTGCTCGCCTGCTTCCCCCCCCCCCTCAGTTACATGTTTGATTCCATCCTACTGAGAGGAGTTGTATGTGGCGAGCTCCCCCACACATGGCAAGTATACTCCACATGCACGGGCAAAAAAGTCCATTGAATGAAGTCAACTGTCTTGCAGAACAAAAGAAAGTCTGGAGACTGCTTAGTACATCCAATGTCCTGGAAGTGGAATTTGTGACAGAGATAAATATGCCAAATGATTTTGGAGGTGACTAAGGAGCCAGCTCTGCGTGAACAGAAGTCTTGTTGTTGTAATGAGGCAGAAGCTGGCATGATCCTGAGTTTCAATACATAAAAAAATTGTGTGCGGAGCAGGGTGAATTCAGGGAGGGCAGTGGATACGTTGATAAGTTATTTGCACTAAGATTTCCGGTAGAGAAGATTCTGCAGTTGGAGAGAGAAAGATGATTTTACTATTGTTTATCTATTTTCCAACAGCCATATTGTCTTGAACCTTGAAGTTTTTTTTTTTTTTCTATGGGAATATCATTAAATCCCCTCAATGTATACGGCTAGTTAAGATATATATATTCGGACCCTCAAAGCGTCCGTCATAAGGTATATTTCTCAAACAAGATATAATTTTTCTCTCTGCTGTATTCTCAAAGCTTTCCCTACGTTTTTAAGATTAAGACGGCCAGAAGTGGATGCAGTACTCTAAGTGTGGTCGTACTAGAGATTTTCACAAGATGAGGATGATATTTTCAGATATACATTCGAATGATCTACCAGTGAATCCGATTAATTTAATAACTATCTTTTAAAAATTGGTATTATAATTCCTAAGTCTTTTAAGGGGTGTACAATATTTAGGTAACTGTTGTTCACTCCAGAGCTTAAGAGAAAGGAGAGAAGAGGAAGGTGAACGGGAGAACTGGAGAGAAAGTGAAGGAAGAAAAGGAAAGGTGGAGTGGAGGTGAGGAAGAAGTTGAGAGGAGGGGAGGGAGGAGGAATGATGGAGATGAGGTGGGGAAAACATGGCATGTGTGAATGATGGGGATGACTGTGCAGTGACGAGTATGACATGGTCAGACGCTGCTGGTAAGGGCACCCCGAACACTAAAGTCCGTATTATCATCGGTTAAGGAAGCTCTCTAACACTTTTCCTAAGCTATTTATTATATTTATTACACCTTTCTGTTCTCTTTCGTGTTACCTATATCCCTCCAATATCGCCAAACACTGCATAAATAATGTACAAAATGATATTAACCAGCCATATCCAAAAATAAATCGCTAAGGAAGAGATATTAGCTAGCTTCCTTAACGGACGAGAATACGGATAGTGGACAGAAACAGGTGTGCCATATCAACACTGACACTTGAGAATAGCTTGGAAACAAAAAGGACGGCGAATAGGTAGGGAGTTGACAAGATATATTACAGACAGGGAATAGCGACAAGAATTGCCAGTGAATTCTTAAGATGCTAAAGGATTAATGTTCATCTTAATGTCTCCCAGCGAAAGAATCATACAGCCTGGCAGGGGAATTCCAGAATCTAAAATAAACGCATGAAAAGAAAGCTGCAGTACACGGCAAGGAGCACTGAGGTTTTCATCTTCTGAATACTTGCAGCACGAACTGTAGTTAGTGGTGTTTACTGCCTAGATGCCTTCTAACTTCCTAGAGCCATGGCGAGTTCTAAGTAAATAAAATTGAGACGAAAGAAGCTAAAATTGTATTACTAAACTATATTCGAAACTTGGAGGTAATTATTCATTAATAAAATTGGAATGAAACACTTTTTTTTTTTCAGGTAGTTCTATTTTCCATCATCTCTGCTTCATTTCTATCAGCTGTTAACTTCATGGGTCCTACAGCTTCCATATCAATTCATCCTCTTGTTCTTATAGGTCTCATCCTGCCTTCAATCTAACTCAAGTAACTCAACTAATGGCACAAATACTCTCTGTCGATGTAGGGTTATTTAGAGTATTTCCTACATTTGATCACTGGGTTACATGACATCAAACACCATAGCATGAGTGGAAATAACGAGAGTTTGTAGAGAGGCTGGTGGTGACTGGATGCTATGGTGAGAGGGAAGGTGTTGACTGGGTGGTGTGGAGAGAGGAAAAGTGGTCACTGGCTGGTGTGGAGATAGGGGAGGTGTTCACTGGCTGGTGTGGTGAGATTAGTGTTCACTAGGTGGTGTGGTAATAGGGCGAGGTGTTCACTGGCAAGTGGTGAAAGGGGAGGTGTTCACTGGCAAGTGGTGAAAGGGGAGGTGTTCACTGGCAAGTGGTGAAAGGGGAGGTGTTCACTGGGTCGTGGGGTGCGAGAGGAGGCATTAATTGGCTGCGTGTGCTTATATAAGGACAGCAGGGGGGCGGGTCAGTACTTAGTGCTCAGCTCTTGCTCTAGGCTGTGAGGGTCCCGCTCCGGCCTCACCTGTTTCGACAACTTTTACCGTGAGTCATGTGGTACCGTGTTACTACACACTTTGTTGTCAGTCATGTGGCACCGTGTTACTACACGCTTTGTTGTCAGTCATGTGGCACCGTGTTACTACACATTTTGTTGTCAGTCATGTGGCACCGTGTTACTACACACTTTTGTCAGTCATGTGGTTCCATGTTACAACACATTTTATTGTTAGTCATGCGGTACCCTTTTACTACACACTTCATTGTTAGTCATGTGGCACCGTGCCACTGCATACTTTGTTATAAATCTGTTGATGTCGTGTTTCTACATAGTTTATTCTCAGTCATGTGCGACAGTGCTACTACACATTTTCTTGCCAGTTTTGTGGCAAGGCATCTCAACGTTGGCATCTAATTTTACAACAATACAATTGGGTTACACGCTATGTTACTAGTAATGTGCTATTTTCCTTTTCTTCCATCGAGGACAATAATTCTTACTCCCATTCCACGTATTTGTATGGACAATTTATGAATCTGTATTTGGCTATTAAAGTATATTAATCTTCTAGATGTAATTAAGAATAACAGAGGAAGTACGTGAATAGAAATGTCTGTACATCCATTTATAACTGTGGAGGAAGAAATGCGCCTGTGTCAGTTCAGTAAATGGCCTAGTTAATATTTTTATGTAAAATTCAGAACAGTCGAGATAAAATGTGGTTCTCTAGCTTGACGTTAAGATATGAAAAGTGGCTGAGCTTTTGGTTGTACATGAGGAAATCCTATTAGGTTACGAGGAATATATTTGTAAAACAATGGGATAGGATGTCTCATTTCCATGTCATAAAGACTTTGTAGTTAATTGTAGAGAAGTATATTTTAGACTTGTGGTCGAGCGGCTTTTATATCTTGTAGTAGTTTCCCCACCAGATGCCATGTAGTGACGGGAGAGGTAAAGAATAGTATGGGACTATTTTTATTTGTCTTGGAAATATTAAACAGGTATAATAGTATAAGTCCTGGGTAGCTACCTCCCTGTCTCGCTATCTCTCTCTCTCTCTCTGTTCTAAAGCTAATCTCCGTCTCGACCTCTCTCTAGGGTCGCTTGTCTCCTTCCCTCTAGCCTGTTCGGTGGCTAATCTAGGTCTCGACCTCTCTCTAGGGTCGCTTGTCTCCTTCTAAACTCTCTTTCCTAAAATCTGGTGTAGCAGGGGTTCCTCATGGTCTTTGTTCACGAGAGGACTGCTGACAGCTAACTGCATCATCTCCTTACTGGCCGCTGTCGTCAGCTTTCCTCAGTGTAAGCATGTTTAGCATTGCTCGATTCTCGCAGACACAACACCTTCTCATCATTTGACTTCCTGCTTCTATCTGTCTCTCTATCTATCTATTTATCTATCTATCTATTATGATTTGCAATTATAATATGGAGACCTACCACATCCATACATTCCTACACTAGCAACGAAAAAACATCTACTTTCTCATTACACATGCAAGGCCGTACAACACCTCGGTCCGAACACTAATACAAGCTCCCATCCCGTCATCCACCGATCACAGGTATCCTTAAAATGAGGTGATCGAGAACAATTAGCTGGGCTTAGTACAGGGTATCATGCAGCCCTCTTTAATTATCAGCTTAAATTTGGGTTGGGCAGAATCACAGATGACACATGCCCAACTTGAAGAATAGGCTTACACAACATTGCACACATAATGGAACACAACACAGCACATGTCACACTAAGACGCAGACACAATGTCAACGATGTAAGGGAACCTGTGGGACGATCTCATAGGCGAAATTGCTTGCCTGGAGCCAGGCGAATAATGATGGAGAAAGAGCAGCAACAACAACAACAGCAACAGAAATGGCATTAAAATATATAACAATATGTAAAAAAAAAAAAAGAAGAAGAAAACATTATATTTAAGTTGCTAAGAGAATATTTGCTGCATATTTGACAGACGTGTGGAAGAAGTACTCTAGGATTCCATTCGACTTTTGAAAGATTAATCAATCAGTATCTTGTGGTCAAGCAGAACAATAAAAATACAGGTGAAAAAGAAAAGGGGCACCTTTGATAGCCGCACCTACCTCAGCAATACTGTGAGGAAAACATATATATATATATATATATATATATATATATATATATATATATATATATATATATATATATATATATATATATATATATATATATATATATATAATCACTCAGGGGGAGGCACAAGAGTGAACCCCAGGGATCCCTTCCTCTATATTGTCTGATCAGGGTGAACGCCTACAACTGTGAAGAAATGCGTCCCCCCACGGAGAGTAGTCTCCCCGTGTGAAGTAGCCATCGGAGGTTGTATCCTACTTAAAACGTGGCCAGGGTGAAGGTCTACCAATATGGAAAATTACGTTTTCCCAATTTAAAACCCATGACCGTGCATAAAAACTTTGTCAAGGACCCCCATGGGTCCACCCTCCCTTGAGGGGTGTCCTTTGGGAGTCTCACCCTGCCAAAAGTGTAGCTTCAGTAAAGATCTACCATTATGTGAAACTTCATATTCTTACTTAAAAACTATGGCACCGTCTCCCTGGCCGCCGCCCCAACCCTCCACTGAGTTGAAAAAATAAATTTAAAATTATGATGCCAGTCAACAATAAATGCAATGGGAAGGATATAATGCCATTGGCTTACGTGATATGAGCTGGATAAGGTCGAAAACCGGAGCCAAGTCAATGTTAAAATAGTATGGTAAATGCATTTTTGGAACCGATATCTTTTATGAATGGAAGTAATTCCATAATCACAGGGTTGAACGCTAAAGGGACACACGGAGGATTAGCAACCTATCTGATTATCTGATTTAGTCATAATAACAGTTGAGAAAATTAGCTAAGAGACTGACTAGGAGAGCGTATATGAGTGTGGTTGTGGGGTAGGGAGGAGGGGGAGACTTCAGGATGAGATTGAGGGATGGGATGAAGAGGTATACGCAAGAAGGGGGTGTGAGTTGGGGAGAGAGAACAGCTAGATTGTAGAGGATTTGGTGACACGGAGGCGATTCCTTCGTGGCCACCTCTAACGGGATGAATTCGACTGGCGATGGGAAGAATGATAGCTTTATTTTGTTATTTTGGTTTATGTATTTATTTATTTTTAAATTTCATACAAGTAACTTCTTTTTAATGCATGGAAGAAAGAACCAAAGGCCGGGGGCCTGCAAACCCGTTGGTTCCTTCTAGACAAAAGAGTTATTTCCACTGTTACCCTCCACCTGGCAGAGTCAGAGGAGGGTATTGTTATCACTGTGATCAATAGGTGTCTGTCCGCAGAGTTGGGCGGCAGGGTGGCTGGCCTGGCGTAGAAATTTCATTTCTGAACCAAAACTCATAAGGTATTCACTATAGAGTCATGAAATTTCACAGAGTTATATGTCTTATAGTGAACTGGTGCCTTTTAATAGGTAGAGTGCTGTGTCTTAAGTATTTTTTAAATGAAAAGGTAAAAAGAAAATCGTTTCCGGGCTTAGACTCACAAACTAATACAGGCACAGGCTTCAAACTTTCCAGGAATATGTGTTAATATTTTTCCTGGTGCCTTATAGTAGTTGGAATGCCATGAAATATTATAATAATATGAAGTTGCAGAAATACATGAAACTGATTATTTTAATGCCTTTCTCTAATGAAACTACAAGTATTATACTTAGGAGACAGAAATTGTACATAATAAATGATTAGATGAATATCTAATCATGTATGAAGTTTCACGACTGTACCTATCATGTAATCATAGGAAAAATGGCCGCCAAAATGAAAAATGGACGAGTTATAATTTTATTATATCTGCTCATAACTTTATTACTACCATGGATAGAGTACTAAAATTTTTAAGTTTTAATGTCTGACTGATTGACTGAATGTAAATGAATTCTTGGGGCACAACTGCAAGGGTCATATGCTGCTGGACATCAAGGTAAAAGATGCAGAAAAGAAAAGAAGTGCATATTCAAAGTAAGGTTAATACCCGATAGGAGAAATAAAACACAGAAAATATCAAAAGAGTAGTTTATAATATATCAATTACTTATAAAAGTGGACGGAGGCCCGTCTCCTGAAGAAAACCAAAACCATCAGTAAAATAGTTAGAGGCTCCACCAAGCATCGATGACAGGCAGTAGGCATCATCTGCCTCCTTATGCCAATGGAGGAATCTCTGAAGTAGGTTCCCCAGACTCGGACACTCGACCAGCAAATGGCGGACAGTAAGGGTAACAAGGCAATCATCGCAGTACGGTTGAATCTCACAACTCATCAGGAACCCATGTGGAAGTCGAGAGTGCCCACCGCGAAGCCTAGCAAGAGCCACCTCCAAAATGTCATAAGAGGGAGTAGTCAAATACCCACCCTTGAGATCTGATGAGGACAAACTGTCAGTCTCGGAAAAGAAAGGGCTAACATAACAGACCGGACTCTGTAACGAAAGGGCTTCAGGAAACTAGGAAGGTTTCATAAACAGAAGATAGAGAATCTTGAGAAATGATGGAACAAGAAATTGAGTCCAGAATGTGGTGAAGACAATACCGACACATCATCATCAATGACTGGCATTGCAAATCCAAGGGGAGTACACCAGCATCTACGAACAAACTTGAAATCCGGGATGATCTGAATGCCCATGTTACCAGATATATGCCAGCATGATGCACAGAACTTAATAACTGGAGACGGGCATCTGTTGCAAAGGAGTAGATCTCACACCCATATTCAACTTTAGGAAGAATAAGCGACCTATGCAAGAGGAGGAGCGTCTGACGGTAAGCACTCCAAGATGTAGGAGCCAAAACTCTCAACAGACTCAAAGCTTATAAGACAAGCCGCCCTAACAGAACGAATATGAGGAACCCAGGTTAGTCGTCTATCAAACAGAAGACCCAGAAATCATGTCTCTTCCACACAGGATATTCTCCGACCATAGAGATGCAAGTCAGGGTCTGGGTGAACTCCCTGAAGATGAAAAAATGATTAGCCACTGTCTTTGTTAAAGAAAAACAGCAACCCAGAAACTCTGCCCTGTCCGAATTCTATTAAGAGCCAGCTGGAACTTCCTCCCTATTTGAGACATTTTAGATCCGGTGAAGGAAATTAAGAGGTCAACAACATATAATGAGCCTCGCATACCATCAGGAAGTACACTGATTATGCTGTTGAAGACCACAGCAAAGAAAATAACACTAAGGATACCCCCTTCCAGTACTCCATCTTCTATTGCACGGGCATTAGAAAGCACTCTCCCACTCGGACCCTTAAAAAACGATTAGATAAAAACTGAATAATAATAAGCATGCGACCACTAAGACCAAATGCATGAAAAGCAAGTAAAATGCCATGACACCAGGCAGTCATATGCCTTCTCCAGATCGAATAAAACCGTGACCTGGTGTTGGTTAGTGGAGAAAGCCTCACACAAAGAAAATTCCAAGGACAGTTGTGCATCAGAAGTAGATCGCAATTTTTGAAAACGATACTGGGCAGGAGATAAGAAGTCACTTCTCTCCAGAAACCGCACAAGCCTAATACTGACCATCTTTTCCAGAACTTTACATATGGAAGACATCAGAGAAATAGGCAGATAATTCGTCACCTGTAGATGGTCCTTACCTGGTTTAGGGATGGCAATAACCACAGCAATACCCCCCAACAACCCAGAAACTCCTCAGAACACCAGATTTTAATAAATAATGAAGGCAAAAACAAAAAAGACTCATTAGACAGGTGAGGTAAAAATGCATAAGGAATATCATCACAGCCAGGAGAGAAATCATGGCACTGTGACAAAGTCGCCTGGAGTTCAGAAACAGAGAATAGAATATTGTAAGACTCCCTCAGAAGAGGCAAAACTGAGACCATGAGACTCTGGGCACCTACGGTGGCAAGCTGAAAGCATATCTGTATCCCTCTGTGACTATCTATCCATATACCTAGGCTGCTTCCCCCAAGGAAAGGGAGGTAGCCGAGACAGGACGACACACTCTCCATTTACTCATCCATTCAAACACATTCATTCGCATCTTAGCCCCAAAGGGGAGAACGGACAGATCCTCACCGCACCACACCGCACAAGGGTCAACTGCGCAATGCAATCAGTGACATCTGTAGCAGGGCCCGACAGCAGAACTGGTTTACCCCTGCCACATCATAACAGACCCATCCCCTTACCCGCACCTGACCTGACTAGCTGATCAGACCAAATGCGGGAGAGTATCCCCTCAGGGCTGCGTCATCACGTATTCATTCACAATTTCTCTCCATTTATTTCTGTCATGCACAGCCACTCTTCCTTGCTCAACAGACATCCCTCTCGCATCCAGCGATCTCTTCACACTGTCCATCCATCCTATTCGTGGTCTTCCTCTCAGCCTTACACCTCTCACATCAGATCTAGTTATCTTTTTCACCAATCGCTCTGTGACACACTGACAAAATGATCGACAAGAAACTCTGCAACAGTGAAAGGACCAACCACAGTTCCACCTGCTGCAGATAAACAGAAGGGGAGGGAACAGTAAATATTCCTGAAATTTTCTTTACCAGGTTCCACACCAGAGTGATGGATATCCTCAAACTGATGAAGGAAAAACAGTCCTTCCAGGATGAATGCCTGGCCTCCTTTAACCTGTTAACTGCTCTATACAGCCTGGACTGTTCCAAGTGCGACGGCTTAGTACAGCCCTGGCTGTGCAGGTGAATTTCGAATATAGTGCCACGGTGACCAAGGCCGACCCATGCAAGCATGTTTCAGCCTTCAAAACCGAAACTGAAACCGAAACCGAAAAAGAAAACGAAAACCATACATTCCAATAGGGAATCAGACACTTCGATGTTCATCCATGGCTTTATCAAGGTAAATATTGAGCTAATATTTCATTACTATATACTTTGGCATGTGTTCGCTCAATTCCTAAGACAAAATTTGGCCTTTGGGAAATTTCAATTTTACCCCTATGTCTGCACACCATGGACACCTCCAAAAAAACGCCATGCTCAGTTAACGAGTTAAAACCAATTTCATACGAGCTCGTGCCCTCTGGTACGCCATCAAATACTGAGGATCCCCACAGTAATGATGAAGTCGAGAGAAGGCGACTCATTTGGCTTTCACTGTGGAACTGCATTCAGGGTTCCACCAAGGAAAAGGATATTTAGAAAATTGACCCCTCATTCTTGGAACAGATAAAAGGGCCGCTGAGTGCATCACGTTAGTGAAAATTGACACTCCCTCAATAAGACAGCCAAACTCACTGACGGAAAGGGAAGTGGAACTTAATTCCCTGAAACGTGGCCAGCCAGCCTCATCCAGAAGCCAGCGAGGAAGACATGGCTGCGGTCAATCTACACTAGCAGTTATGAGTAAGGGAAAATGGTCGCTGCAATAAAGGTCTGGCAACACATCCCAGTTAAAATCTAAAACAGCATCAGCTGAGCATAAGGACAAATCTACTGCAGCAAAAGTTCCACTCTGGCTTTGGAAATAAGTTATTATATCGAAGATGAAAATGCCCAAGTCTTCATCTTCCACTAAAGAGGCCAGCATGACAACCCGAGAGTTGGCTGCACTGTTTCTCCATAGTGGATGGTGACCATTCACATCTCCTAGTAGCAGAAAGAGAGAAGGAAGGCCACGAATAAGGCGTTCCAGATCCGCACTTCAACTGTAGCCCTAGGAGGAAGATAAAGACTGCAAACTCTATACTGCCAATGTAAAAACATCCAGAGTGGAGATGTCCATATGACTGTATGGAATATGCTGTCGAGGGAAGATAGCAGCATCAAAAAACGACCTTGGCCCAGCACAAGTTCAGAATAAAAGGTATGGTAGCCAGAAGGACCGGCAGAAACAGCTTCACCTACCATGGTCTCCTGGATGCACATGCACAGGGAAGTAAATTGAGAAACAAGATGGCACAGTTCCTCACAATTAGAACCTAAACCCCGATAGTTCCACTGGGTGATAGAACCCATAGTGGAGGGATGATGATGAAGTGCAGAACTGTACACCCAACAAGCGAGCGGGTTTGGATTGATACTTAAGAAAGCCCTTCGGGGGAGCCTGCATAGCACCAGAAACCCGCACCCTCTGTCAAACATCCGAAGGCAAACATGAGGATGAGGAATTAAGGTTTACAACTCTCCTTCTTGGAGTGGGCATTCCAGTTTGTTTGGAAAGCGGCTTGGGGGCCACCTTTGGAGATGCAGGATGGCCAGTGCCCCCACCAGAAGTCCTAGAAGTGGAAGTAGAGTTCACAGGACTTGAACCATTTGAGGAGGCCATTCTATGCTTCAGATCTGAAGCACCAACGAGCTGTCCAAACACATCCCCAGATGGGGACCGGACCAGAGGTGAACCATCAGCTTCAGCTGTCACCTGACTAGATTCCTCATCCTGCTGGGCAGAAGAAACAGGAGAGGTGTCGACACAAGGTTCGACAGCAGAGACCTTAGGTGGCCAGTTTTCATGCTCAGAGGACTCTGACGAACAATGGTGACGTTTGCCAGTTACAGATGGAGCCTCAGGAATACTGGGTAAGACGTGAGAAGGAGTCCGGTGAATGTGGACATCTGCCATCACCACAGAAGTGTGCAAGCCATCAGCCACCACAATGGGGGAGGAAACAGTTGGAGTAGTGGTTATGGCAAACATCATCCTCACAAACAGAACTAACCATGGGTACAGCATCCTGCAAATCACGAGTTGAAGGAGTCGATACTGGAATGGGTCGAGGCTGCCTCTGAGATACAGGGCAATTCACTGGCGGTCCTGAAAGGACAGAAGCATAAGTAACACCAGGCTGAATGAAGAGAGTCTGTGCTCTCCTTTTTGCTTGATGGAACGAAACCCTGTCGGGAGTACGAATAGACTAAATCTCCTTTTCAACGCAGTATCTTGGACAGTTTTTAAAAGAGAGAGTATGGCGATCTCCACATAGATAGCATTTAAGGGGTCCTTTACAGTCACTGGTATGCCTTGGCCCACCACAGGAGATGCAGACACAAGGAAGGCCAGTCTGTGTATGACGGCAAAATCGGCTAACGTGGCCATACCCCTGACAGTGGAAGCATTGCTTTGGGGTCAGCAAGTATGGCTTAACAGTGAGCAAGAGCCAAGCTAATTTAAAAGACAAAGGCAAATTTAGCCTGGTAAATGTCAGGAACAAGGTGGGTGTCGGGGTCAAGATACCCTCTGTTTTCTTGTGCAGGTGCTAAACAGTTACCACGCTAGAAGACCACAGCTCCTCCAACAACTGCACCTCTGAGTATTGAAGGAGGTCATTGGAAAGATGACACCCTTACATCGATTTAACGTATTGTGAGGAACACAGGTTACAGCTGCACCAGAGACAGAGGTCATATTCAGTAATCTTGATCTCTCTTCTGGGAAGGACACCTCAACAAGGAGGCTTCTATCCTCCTGGGAACAGATTTTAGGTTGCCGACCACAGGCCGAAACAATGGCATGGTGCAAATGAAATATGTTAACATTTAGCACTGACCTACCCACACTGGATTTCAGTACCAGATACATGGTATATGATGCCAGCATCGTTTCGTCTGGGGCCAACCCCAGAGCCACACCAACCCGACGGGAATGCCTCATAGATGATCCTGGGGCAGAGGAGGGTACTCCTCAGGGGCCTTGAAAGGCTCCAGAGTGACAAACATTGAAGAAGTGTCCGAATAATGGTCAGGGCCACATGCATCATCATCAACAAATTCAATAATATTACCCTCCATATATCAACAAATAATCCTCATTCTCCCACCCCTCCTCCCACCAAGTTGCCCAACAAGGGGGGGTCGTATACCAGCGGCAACACTGGCGACCCTAGAGGTAGCAATAGAGTATACGTGGGTAACCACCGGGGATCCTGGGCAAGGATGACTCCAGGACGATAGAAGTCATGAGGCCCCCCAGTGTTCAATTGACTCTAGCCAATGCATGACCAGCCGATTGACCTCGTCGGGCCCAACCAGGCCACCTGTCTAGCCAGAATAAGTGACCAAAGAGGTGTATTGCTAGCTGCGGGATGCATCGTGCAGCATCACTCAACCCCCAGGCCTTCTGTCTCCCAGCATTACAGGATGTCATGCACAGCAAACACATGGGGAGGCAACAGTCTTGTACTAGATGGCAAATGAACAGGGGCTAACATCACTAGCAGGCCTCCTCCACCAGTGATGTAGGGGGGTGCTTGGTCCATGAAGCCGACAAATGCCGAACTCTACAAAGGTAGGTAGGACTCAGAAGTAGGTGGCACTGCCAACCATGCTTCAAGCCCCACCGCCATGTCAAGGTGACCCCCCGCAGCGGGGCTGTGTTATACAAGGTAAGGGCCATTATGCATTTGGTTTGGTGTGCAGAGATGTGTGGGATGTGCTTGGTCAGTTGAGGGTTGCAACAGCAAAGTGTTGCCTATGTTTTATAGTGGACATCTATCGAGGTCGAGATATGTGAGTGCTGTACTGACCGCAAAACAATCCACAGAACCAGAATGCAGTTCCCTGGGTACACCACCCTGAGTGAGCGTGTGAACTTCGTGTGGCTGTGGGTGGGCGGAATGTCAGCTCGTGCCATAGCCCGGGAGACAGGCACCAGTGCTGCCACCATCAGCAGGTGGATCAGGCGCTGGAGGCAGGAGGGTCACATCCAGAACAGACCATGCAGAGGAAAACTGCACAGAGGGAAACATAACGTTAATAAAGGCAATGGATGTAAAGGTTTCATCCCCTCAGACTGTAATGCTGCGAAGTTAAAAGTGGCAAGGAGGCACATGGCTCAAACAGAAGATATTCCTGTGTATGTGTCAATGACTCCTTGTACGATACATCACGCGATTTGGATGTTAAATTACGCACTTAGAACTATTAATAACACAACAGACTTCCCCCATGAATACATTCCAAAATCAGAAGTATTCAAAGCCGAATATGTGTAGTGACTAAAAATGAAGTAAACATGGTTACGGCCAGTCGATCAAAACTGCATCACTGAGGAGCGGCACGATGATATCTCATATCATCCGAAATAATCTATATGATATGTGCAGTCCCAAGAATGATTTTTTGTCATCATCTAATTGTTGATATATGAACAATATCGATTGGAAAATGTTAAAAGCATGAAATTTGTAGCACCCTAAAAAAAAGGGGGGGAAGGTTAACCATCGTGGGAAAAAAAACATTGGGCAGTTTCCAGTAGCCATCGTTCTAAGTGTCAGACTGTTTCGCACCAAGTGTGCACCGCTATATGTTTTTTAAATGAAAGAGACAACTATCTTCCCTTTTCCATCTGAAGAGCATTTACATCTGACGAAAAACAATGAAAAACCCTATGTTTACTATTGCGTGTTTCAGATGGTTCAATTTTTTCGCTATGTATTGGTTAAACTTAGAGAAGATACATGTGTCTCTAGCACGTATTCTCGTCGAGAAAGGAGGCTTCCTAGCATCTCTTCCTTGGCGGTTTAGTTTTGCATATGGCTTGCTAATATCCTTTTGTACACTATTTAGTCAGAGTATCGTGATACTAGAAAGATTTATATAGCAATGGGATGGTAAGGTGCAATAGAGGTGTATGGTATGATGGAAGGCTGCTGGGCCTTGATAGCAGGCTGTGAAGCCTATGCCCAGAGTCGGACACATAAAAAAAAAATATATATAAGGAAAACAAATCGTTTAGGAAAAGGTTTTAGGGAAGTACTTCAATACTGTTGCGTATAATGCCCACCTGAAACTTATATACTGTATTCTGTTATGATCTATGGATTACGTCAATGTCATTATGATGTATTCTGAAGACCAGTACTCTTGGCGGTTAATGAAGCTCCCTAACACGTTTTCCCATGCAATTTATTTAGTTTCTTACACCTTACTGACCGCGTCTGTGTTACATAAATCTTTCTGATGTCGCCATAATTTGCATAAATAACCTACAAAGGAATATTACTCAGTCATATCCAAAAACAAATCGCTATGGAAGAGATGTCAGGGAACCTCCTTACCCTATGAGAAAACGGGTCAAGGGGAATATTGGAGGATTTTTAATTATGCAGTGCCATTAGGGGCAAAGGACGGACATCTACTCATAACTTCAATGCGATGCCTCATTCTCTTTATACTTGCTACCTAAAGACGATTTTCTTAAGCTTTCAGGAGAGTATACAGAATGGTTGTATGAGATGTCACTGTCATTAATCCCTTCATTACCAATGATCTTCTCTATGTTCAATTCAGTCATCTGGAGGCAGCAAGAATAGAATGAGTACATTACCGTAGTGTAGGGGTCAGTAGCAGTAGTAGCATTTGTAGCCATGAGTTCATTTGAAACGTGATCCCGGAGGGCTGCATTCTTAAGCTCATCTGTAGTTTAACTCCCCTTCTTTATGTGGACGGGGAAATAGCTGAGGGAGTTCTGTACAATCAGGCAGTCGAGCGACCTGGTTTTAAGCACGCCACCACCTGAAGGCATCCCTCTGCAGGCCAAGTGCAGGGGTTAATGTGGACAGAAGTAGTCATACTTTGAGGCAGGAACCAAACAACCCTATTTGAAAGGTGGATGATGGTGATGAAACTTATAACGTAGGGCTACTCAACTGGTGGCCCGGGGGCCAAATTCGGCACTTGAGTCGTTTTTGTTTGGCCCTTTTACCAACTCAGAACAAAAATAAACAAATATTAAGCATAAAAATTCATGTATCTAGTGGGAAATGTAAACGCAAATAATATATGAACTTCTCTTTTATTTTCTCTCTCTACTATATATGTGTTGAAATAGAGGGGAAAAATATAGGTATAATAATGTATGGCCCTTTTGTTAATCTGAGTTTCATATTTTGGCCCAACTGCTAGAGTAGTTGAATATCCCTGACGTAAATCTTCATAGGCTAACCACGACACTGGCAGTTGTAATGTTAAGTAAATGCAGATAAGGGAAAATGTGATTGGATAGCTACAGATTATTATTGAAATGTGTATTCTTTGCCCCGTATTCTTGTCCATTAAGGACGCCCCCTAATAGTTCTTCCTAAGTTCTTCCTGTAGCGGGGGCAACACAGTCTGGCCGTGCTAAGTGGTGGTACTACCACTCTACATCCAGGTTGTGTTAGGAAGAATTCTGCCACCGTATTCCCTGCGAATCGTAAAAGGCGACTTTAAGGGGCGGGGTGTGGGGACTAGGGACCGTCTCCCCTGTTTCTTAGTTCCTACAATGAGACAGGACAGGACGTGGAACTGCTATAATAATATCCAACTCAATCCTGCATCATCTTTAAACATACTTGAGGTATCATTCTCTTGGGACTTATCTTGGAAAGATCATATTATATCTCTTGTAAAATTTGCTTCCAAGAGATTACGTGTGCTAAGCCGACTCCACACCTTCATTACCCCTGCAAAGTTGCTGACTTTATACATGGGTTTTATTCGCCCCTGTGTAGAGTACAACTCTCATGTGTGTGGAGGCGTCCCATGTACAGTTCTTCTCAACAAGGTGGAATCAAAGCCTTTTGACTCATTAACTCGACTCCTCTTACTGGCTCCCTGCAACCTCTGTCTCTTGGCCACACTGTTGCATCTTTATCTCTTTTCTATCCCTACTTCAATGGTAACTGCCCCTCTGAACTGTCTTCTTGCATCCCTCCACCACTACGATGGGCCCGTAGCACCAATCTCACAACAAACTCTCCTTTTCTGTCAGACTCTCTAATGCAAAAGGTAACCATTACTCCCAGTCCTTTATGTATGCAGCAGGTCAGCTCTGGAACTGTCTTCCTCTGTCTGTATTTCCTACTTCCTATGATCTCCAGCCTTTCAAACACAGTGTTTCCAGGAATCTCGAAATGGACGGATCTTAAATTTGGCTCTCTGCTGTATTGTTTTTCTTTTTTTCTTGGAAGGAACAGAATCCGAGCTCCTGGCCTTTGGTTCCTTCTTCCTTGCATAAAAAAAGTACTTCTCGTGCTAGTCTTTTTCCATTCTTTTAAACAGTAGCCAATAAGCTGATGGCAAATAGCGAAATGGGATGATTTTTAAAACTATCTTGATGTAATTTCGCTGCCCCCTATGAAGTGTCACTTGGGGCAGTCACCCTGCTCGCCTGCCCCCCCCCCCCACCAGTTACATGTTTGTTTCCATCCTACTGAGAGGAGTTGTATGTGGCGAGCTCCCCCACACATGGCAAGTATACTCCACATGCACGGGCAAAAAAGTCCATTGAATGAAGTCAACTGTCTTGCAGAACAAAAGAAAGTCTGGAGACTGCTTAGTACATCCAATGTCTTGGAAGTGGAATTTGTGACAAAGATAAATATGCCAAATGATTATGGAGGTGACTAAGGGGCCAGCTCTGCGTGAACAGAAGTCTTGTTGTTGTAATGAGGCAGAAGCTGGCATGATCCTGAGTTTCAATACATAAAAAAATTGTGTGCGGAGCAGGGTGAATTCAGGGAGGGCAGTGGATACGTTGATAAGTTATTTGCACTAAGATTTCCGGTAGAGAAGATTCTGCAGTTGGAGAGAGAAAGATGATTTTACTATTGTTTATCTATTTTCCAACAGCCATATTGTCTTGAACCTTGAAGTTTTTTTTTTTTTTCTATGGGAATATCATTAAATCCCCTCAATGTATACGGCTAGTTAAGATATATATATTCAGCCCCTCAAAGCGTCCGTCATAAGGTATATTTCTCAAACAAGATATAATTTTTCTCTCTGCTGTATTCTCAAAACTTTCCCTACGTTTTTAAGATTAAGACGGCCAGAAGTGGATGCAGTACTCTAAGTTTGGTCGTACTAGAGATTTTCACAAGATGAGGATGATATTTTCAGATATACATTCGAATGATCTACCAGTGAATCCGATTAATTTAATAACTATCTTTAAAAAATGTGTATTATAATTCCTAAGTCTTTTAAGGGGTGTACAATATTTAGGTAACTGTTGTTCACTCAGAGCTTGAGAGAAAGGAGAGAAGACGAAGGTGAACGGGAGAAGTGGAGAGAAAGTGAAGGAAGAGGAGGAGAGGTGGAGAGGTGAGGCAGGAGGAGGTGTGAGAGGAGCTGAGAAAGGAGAGGTGGAGTTGAGGTGAGGAAGAAGTGGAGAGGAGGTGAAGGAGGAGGAATGGTCGAGATGAGGTGGGGAAAACTTGGGATGTGTGAATGATGGGGATGACTGTGCAATGACGAGTATGAATGGGCAGACGCTGCTGGTAAGGGCACCCCGAACACTAAAGTCCGTATTCTCATCGGTTAAGGAAGCTCTCTAACACTTTTCCTAAGCTATTTATTATATTTATTACACCTTACTGTTTTCTTTCGTGTTACCTACAGTATATCCCTCCAATATCGCCAAACACTGTATAAATAATGTACAAAATGATATTAACCAGTCATATCCAAAAATAAATCGCTAAGGAAGAGATGTTAGCTAGCTTCCTTAACGGACGAGAATACGGATAGTGGACAGAAACAGGTGTGCCATATCAACACTGACACTTGAGAATAGCTTGGAAACAAAAAGGACGGCGAGTAGGTAGGGAGTTGACAAGATATATTACAGACAGGGAATAGCGACAAGAATTGCCAGTGAATTCTTAAGATGCTAAAGGATTAATGTTCATCTTAATGTCTCCCAGCGAGAGGATCATATAGCCTGGCAGGGGAATTCCAGAATCTAAAATCAACGCATGAAAAGACAGCTTCAGTACACGGCAAGGAGCACTGAGATTTTCGTCTTCTAAATACTTGCGGCACGACATGTAGTTAGTGGTGATTACTGCCTAGATGCCTTCTAACTTCCTAGAGCCATTGCGTGTTCTAAGTAAATAAAATTGAGACGAAAAGAAGCTAAAATTGTATTACTAACCTATATTCGAAACTTCCAGGTAATATTTCATGAACAAAATTGGAATGAAACACTTTTTTTTCTCCAGGTAGTTCTATTTTCAATCATCTCTGCTTCATTTCTGTCAGCTGTTAACTTCATGGGTCCTACGGCTTCCATATCAATGCATCCTCTTGCTCTTATAGGCCTCATCCTGCCTTCAATCTAACTCGGGTAAATCAACTAACGGCACAAATACTCTCTGTCAATGTAAGGATATTTGGAATCTTTCCTACATTTCATCACTGGGTTACATGACTTCAAACACCATAGCATGAGTGGAAATAACGAGAGTGTGTAGAGAGGCTGGTGGTGACTGGATGCTATGATGAGAGGGAAGTGTTCAGTGGGTGGTGTTGAGAGAGGGAAGGTGGTCACTGGCTGGTGTGGAGATAGGGGAGGTGTTCACTGGCTAGTGGTGAAAGGGGAGGTGTTCACTGGTTCGTGTGGTGCGAGGGGAAGGGTTAATTAGCTGCGTGTGCTTATATAAGGACAGCAGGGGGGCGGGTCAGTACTTAGTGCTCAGCTCTTGCTGTGGGCTGTGAGGGTCCCGCTCCGGTCTCACCTGCTCCGACAACTTTTACCGTGAGTCATGTGGCACAGTGCTACTACCCATTTTGTTGTCAGTCATGTGGCACCGTGTTACTACACACTTTTGTCAGTCATGTGGCTCCATGTTACAACACATTTTATTGTTAGTCATGCGGCACCCTTTTACTACACACTTCATTGTTAGTCATGTGGCACCGTACCACTGCATACTTTGTTATAAATCTGTTGATGTCGTGTTTCTACATAGTTTATTCTCAGTCATGTGGGACAGTGCTACTACACGTTTTCTTGCCAGTTTTGTGGCAAGGCATCTCAACGTTGGGATCTAATTTTACAACAATACAATTGGGTTACACGCTATGTTACTAGTGATGTGCTCTTTTCCTTTTCTTCCATCAAGGACAATAATTCTTACTCCCATTCTACGTATTTGTATGGACAATTTATGAATCTGTATTTGGCTATTAAAGTATATTAATCTTCTAGATGTAATTAAGAATAACAGAGGCAAAGTACCTGAATAGAAATGTCTGTATATTGCTTTATAATTGTGGAAGGACGAAATGCGTCTCTGTCAGTTCAGTAAATGGCCTAGTTAATATATTCCTGTAGAATTCAGAACAGTCGAGATAAAATGTGGTTCTCTAGCTTGACGTTAAGATATGAAAAGTGGCTGAACTTTTGGTTGTACATGAGGAAATCCTATTAGATTACGAAGAATATATTTGAAAAAGAATGGGATAGGATGTCTCATTTCCCGACATTCCTACACTAGCAACGAAGAAACATCTACATTCTCACTATACACGCAATGCAGTACAACACCTCGGTCCGAACACTAATAAAAGCTCCCATCCCATCATCCACCGATCACAGGTATCCTTAAATTTAGGTGATCAAGAACATTGGGGGGAGGCGGTGACTGAATCGGTAGAGAGGCGACCTGCAATTCTAATGGACCTAGGATCGAATCCCGGCTGGGGCAGGGAACAGTTTAAGGATTTGAATTTCCTGAGAAGCAGACTTTCCTGATCTACCAGATGACCAACCGACATGTCGTAAAAGTACCCCCGCTAATACCAGTACACCAGTCCTGTATGAGACAGCCCTAGCATGTATTCAATATGGACGGTGGGTGTTAGCTCCGAAGTGGTGACATGTGGAGGTGTAGGAGGACTACTGGGCCTTGGGATAGGCTACTGCCCCCAATAAATAGGCCCTGAGCCTTTGCCCAGAGTCGGACACGTAAAAAAAAAAAAAAAAAAAAAATTTAGCTGGGCTTAGTACAGTGTCATGCAGCCCTCTTCAGTTATCAGCTTAGATTTGATATGGGCAGAATCACAGATGACACATGCATAACTTGAAGAATAGGCTTACACAACACTGCGCACATAATGGAACACAACACAGCAAATGTCACACTAAGACGCAGACACAATGTCAACGATGTTAGGGAACCTGTGGGACAATCTCATAGGTGAAATTGCTTGCCTGCAGCCAGGCGAATAGTGATGGAGAAAAAACAACAACAACAACAACAGCAACAGAAATGGCATTTGGATATATAACAATGTATACGAAAAAGAAAAGAAAACATTTTAGATAAGTTCTTAAAGAGAAGATTTGCTGCATATATGACAGACATGTGGAAGAAGTACTCTGGGATTCCATGCGACTTTTGAAAGATTAATCAATCAATATCTTGTGGTCAAGCAGAACAATAGAAATACAGGTGAAAAAGACAAAGGGCAAAGATATATATATATATATATATATATATATATATATATATATATATATATATATATATATATATATATATAAGTAATCCCCGTACTATCCGGACGCCTACTTTCCGGACATCCCCACTTGCCGGACATTGTGGTCCTGGACCTTCGGAACCCAAGAATGGCAAAAAAAAATAAAAAATCCCAAAATAATCCGAATTTTTTCCCACCCGTAATTTGAAATTACCGTGCGGCACCAAATACCTGTTACACCACGGACCCTCAACCCTTCCTTCCTCCCCCCTCCCCCTTCCCCTGTCAGGGTTGCCGTTTGGTATTTTTCATTACCAAATGTGGGCCAATTTAGTCATGAAATATTCGTTTGATAATGAATCAGAGTAATGCATTACCAAATGGATTTTTCACCTGTATAAGGATACACAGGATGGAGATGATGGATTGTTTGCTCTCTCTGGTTAATCTGCTAACGTACATAGCTTGAAAATAACCAACATGCTGTTAATTATATGAAGAGTGATTACATGTATTTCCACTTGTATATAAAATTAGTGAAGAACAAAAGCTAGCTTTACGAAAATGTATAAGAAAAGTTAAATTTGGTAATGAAAATTGAGGAGTTTGGTAATGTGGCTGTTGCGATCTGGCAACTATGTTTCCCCCTCACCAGACACCAACACCCAGTTATTGCCTAACTTCGATCGCGAGTGGTAGCATATCGTAATGAGAGCCACACACGCTCATCTTTTTGTGAATAAACAGTGAAAAAACTGCAATACCTCACCACTAGACCACACGGGAATTTACATTGTTGTGCAGTTAAAAGAAATTAAAATTTTAGAATGCAAAGGATTAACTGTGGAGTGCGAAACTGGCGGTTCAGACTTGCCTGATGCAATTAACAATGTGCAGTGTTAAACATTTATAACTCAGTGCAAAGAATTACTGTAAGTGCAGCACAACACTGGATTACTGTGCATGCTTCAAGAGCATTTTCACCACTGCCAAAACCTTACAAAAGGCGGCCACAAACGTGCTGTAATTACCCTGGATGAGGTACAGTCACTTGTAATTCCTCATTCTTTGGTTCCTTTTCATTTATTTCAAGCTTTATGTCCATTATTGGTGTGAATAGGGTCTTAAATAGGTTTAAATATGTGCTATTCAGGTCCGGTAGGGAGTTATTTAGGTGGCTTTCAAAATTAGGCTGGGTTAGGGTCCATAATTTTTTTTTTTTTATGCAAGGAAGAAGGAACCAAAGGCCATGAGCCCGCAGTAACAGTTCCCTCCAAGAGAAAAACAAAACACAATAGAGAGCCAAATTCAAGATCCGATCATTTTGAGATGCCTGGACACACTGCGTTTGAAAGACTGGAGATCATAGGCAGCAGGAAACACAGAAAGAGGGAGACAGTTCCAGAGCTGACCTGTTGCATAAATGAAAGACCGGGAGCAACGGTTAACTCTTGCATTAGAGAGTTGGACAGAAAAGGGATGAGAGCCCGCTGCCAGACGGGTGCCACGCGCCCGTCGCAGAGGTGGAGGAATGCAAGCAGACAGCTCAGAGGAGCAGCGACCACCAAAGTAGCGATAGAAAAGAGATAAAGATGCAACAGTGCGGTGAAGAGACAGAGGTTGAAGGGAGTCAGTAAGAGGAGGAGAGTTAATGAGACGAAAAGCCTTTAACTCCACCCTACTGAGAAGAGCTGTATGTGGGGAGCCTCCCCACACATGAGAGTTGTACTCCACACAGGGGCGGATAAAACCCCTGTATAGAGTCAACAATTGTGCAGGGGTAAAGAAAGAGCGGAGTCGGCTTAGCACACCCAATCTCTTGGAAGCAGATTTTACAAGAGATGTAATATGATCTTTCCAAGATAAGTCCCGAGTAAATGAGACCCCAAGCATGTTCAAGGATGATCCAGGATTAAGCTGAATATTATTAAACATTAATGGGTATACCTGTGGAAGATTTTGTTGGGTTGATAGGTGTAAGAACTGAGTCTTAGATGCATTAAAGACAGCCATATTATTTTTACCCCAGTCAGAGATACGAGCCAAGTCAGACATTAGGTGTGCCATAGCCTCATCCCTTGTTTCTTGAAGTAACTGTTGATATGGGCGTTGTGGGAACCGAATGGAAAGATGAAGGGTGGAGTCATCAGCGTATGAGTGGATAGGGTTAGATGTACAGCTTAGAAGATCATTGATGAATAAAAGGAAGAGAGTTGGTGATAGGACAGAGCCCTGAGGAACACCATTGTTGATAGATCTAGGAGAAGAACGATGGCCGTCTACAACAGCGGCTATAGAACGACCAGAAAGGAAGCTAGTGATGAAGGCACAGATAGAAGGATAGAAACCGTAGGAGGGCAGTTTGGAAATTAAAGATTTATGCCAGACTTGATCGAAAGCCTTTGAGATGTCAAGTGCAATGGCAAAGCTTTCGCCAAAGTCCCGAAAGGAGGATGACCAGGAGACTGAAAGGTAGGTGAGAAGATCGCCAGTGGAGCGTCCCTGACGGAACCCAAACTGACGATCGGAAAGAAGGTTGTGATAGGAAAGATGTCTTAAAATTTTTCTATTAAGAATTGACTCGAAAACTTTTGAAATACAGGACGTTAAAGCAATTGGACGATAGTTGGAGGGTTGGGAGTGGTCACCCTTCTTTGGGACTGGCTGAATGAGAGCAAACTTCCAGCAAGAAGGAAAGGTACAAGTTGACAGACAAAGGCGAAAGAGTTAAAGTACCAGTCCAGGAGCCAGGGACTTGTTGTAATTACGCAGAATTGTATAACCCACCTCTAAAACCTCATTCTCTGCTTCTTTTTCATTTAGTTCAGTCTTTTATGTCCCTTATTGGTGTGATTTGGGTCTTAAATAGATGCTATGCATGTCCAGAGGGAGTTGTATAAGTGTTTTTCTGAGTTAGGGTCCACAAGTACAAGTCCAGAAGGCTGGGGCCCACTATCCAGACAGGACCACTTACCGGACATGCCTTTGGCTCTATTACATTGGATGGTGGAGGGATTACTTACGTGTGTACGTGTATATATATATATATATATATATATATATATATATATATATACATATATATATATATATATATATATATATATATATATATATATATATATATATATATATATATATATATATATATATATATATATATATATATATATATATATATATATATATATATATATATATATATATATATATATATATATATATATATATATATATATATATATATATATATATATATATATATATATATATATATATATATATATATATATGTATATATATACTCACTCAGGGGAAGGCATAAAAGAGAACCCCAGGGATCCCTCCCTCTATATTGTCTGATCAGGGTGAACGCTTATAACTGCGGAAAAATGCGTCCCTCTACCCAGAGTAGTCTCCCCGTGTGAAGTAGCCATCGGGGGTTGTATCCTACTTAAAACGTGGCCAGGGTGAAGGTCTACCAATATGCAAAATTACGTGTTCCCAAGATAAAACCCATGACCGTGCATAAAAACTTTGTCAAGGACCCCCATGGGTCCACCCTCCCTTGAGGGGTGTCCTTTGGGAGTCTCACCCTGCCAAAAGTGTAGCCCCAGTAAAGATCTACCATTATGTGAAACTTTATATTCTTACTTAAAAACTATGGCACTGTCTCCCTGGCCGCCGCCCCAACCCTCCACTGAGTTGAAAAAATAAATTTAAAATTATGATGCTAGTCAACAATAAATGCAATGGGAAGGATGTAAAGCCATTGACTTACGTGATATGAGCTGGAAAAGGTCGAAAACCGGAGCCAAGTCAATGTTAAAATAGTATAGTAAATGCATTTTTGGAAGGGATACCTTTATGAATGGAAGTAATCCCATAATCACAGGGTTGAACGCTAAAGGGACACACGGAGGATTAGCAACCTATCTGATTATCTGATTTAGTGACAATAACAGTTGAGAAAATTAGCTAAGAGACTGACTAGGAGAGCGTATATGAGTGTGGTTGTGGGGTAGGGAGGAGGGGGAGACTTCAGGATGAGATTGAGGGATGGGATGAAGAGGTATATGCAAGAAGGGTGTGTGAGTTGGGAAGAGAGAACAGCTAGATTGTAGAGGATTTGGTGACACGGAGGCGATTCCTTCGTGGCTACCTCTAACGGGACGAATTCGACTTGCGATGGGAAGAATGATAGCTTTACTTTGTAATTTTGGTTTATGTTTTTTATTTTAAGTTTCATACAAGTAACTTCTTTTTAATGCATGGAAGAAGGAACCAAAGGCCGGGGGCCTGCAAACCAGTTGGTTCCTTCTAGACAAAAGAGATGCTTCCACTGTTACCCTCTGCCTGACAGAGTCAGATGAGGGTATTGTTATCACTGTGATCAATAGGTGTCTGTCCGCTGAGTTGGGCGGCAGGGTGGCTGGCCTGGGGTAGAAATTTCATTTCTGAACCAGAAGTTAGAAAGTATTCACTATAGAGTCATGAAATTTCCCAGAGTTATGTGTCTTATAGTGAACTGGTGCCTTTTAATAGGTAGAGTGCTGTGTCTTAAGTATTTTTTAAATGAAAAAGTAAAAAGAAAATCGTTTCCGGGCTTAGACTCACAAACTAATACAGGCACAGGCTTCAAACTTTCCAGGAATATGTGTTAATATTTTTCCTGGTGCCTTATAGTAGTTGGAATGCCATGAAATTATAATTATAATAATATGAAGTTGCAGAAATACATGAAACTGATTATTTTAATGCCTTTCTCTAATGAAACTGCAAGTATTATACTTAGGAGACAGAAATTGTACCGTACATAGTAAATGATTAGATGAATATCTAATCACGTATGAAGTTTCATGACTGTACCTATTATGTAATAATAAAAAAAATGGCCGCCAAAATTAAAAATGGACGAGTTATAATTTTATTAAATCTCCTCGTAACTGTATTACTACCATGGATAAAGTACTAAAATTTTTAAGTTTTAATGTCTAACTGATTGACTGAATGTAAATGACTTCTTAGGGCGCAACTGCAAGGGTCATATGCCGCCGGACATCAAGGTAAAAGATGTAGAAAAAAAGTGCATATTCAAAGTAAGGTTAATACCCGTTAGGAGAAATAAAACACAGAAAATATCAAAAGAGTAGTTTATAATATATCAATTACTTATGAAAGCGGAAGGAGGCCCGCCTCCTGAAGAAAACCAAAAACATCAGTATAATAGTTAGAGGCTCCACCAAGCATCGAGGACAGACAGTAGACATCATCTGCCTCCTTATGCCAATGGAGGAATCTCTGAAGTAGGTTCCCCAGACTCGGACACTCGACCAGCAAATGGCGGACAGTAAGGGTAACAAGGCAATCATCGCAGTACGGTTGAATCTCACAACTCATCAGGAACCCATGTGGAAGTCAAGAGTGCCCAGTGCGAAGCCTAGCAATAGCCACCTCCAATCGCCAAGGCATGGAGGGGAGAAGTCTTGGCACAACCACTCTCTGAAAGATTTCTTTTAGTTTATTATGAGCAACACCATCCCAGTGTGTCTGCCAAAACGTACAAATTGTACTGCAAGTAAGCAGGAAGCAGGCAGTCGGTAGTCGGTTGGGGGCTGTTGAGAAGATGCAGCTTTACCTAATGTATCTGCCCTCTTGTTGCCCACCACACCAACATGTGAGGGAACCCAACAGATGTCCATATGACGGCCACGATGGTCAAGAAGAAAAAGCCCTTTGAAGATTGATAAAACCAATGGATGGGATATATTAAAAGACTCCAGTGCAGAAAGAGCAATACAGGAGTCACTAAAAAAAAAAAAAAAAGAGCGGGGGAGAGTAAAAATGATTTTGAGAGAATATAAAATCGCAGTCAGTTCCACTGTATATACTGAAGAAATTTCAGGAAGGCTACTGCCTCTACTAAAGGAAGAGAAGACAACACAAAAACCTACTCCAGTATCAGTCATAGACCCGTCCGTATAGACGAAGACATAACCCTCATGAGTGGAGTCTTGTTCTAAAAAGAGAGAGAGGGATACCTGATAAGGAAGTGAGCCCTTTTTACTGACAACGTACCTACAAAATGTCATAAGAGGGAGTAGTCAAATACCCACCCTTGGGATCGGATGAGGACAAATTGCCAGTCTCAGAACAGAAAGGGCTAACATAACAGACCGGACCCTGTAACGAAAGGGCTTCAGCAAACTAGGACGGGTTTCATAAACAGAAGATAGAGAATCTTGAGAGATGATGGAACAAGAAATTGAGTCCAGAATGTGGTGAAGACAATACCGACACATCATCATCAATGACTGGCATGCAAATCCAAGGGGAGTACACCAGCATCTACCAACAAACTTGAAATCGGGGATGATCTGAATGTCCCTATTACCAGATGTACACCAGCATGAAGCACAGAACTTAATAACTGGTGATGGGCATCTGTTGCAGAGGAGTACATCTCACACCCATATTCAACTTTAGGAAGAATAAGCGACCTATGCAAGAGGAGGAGGGTCTGATGATAAGCACTTCAAGATGTATGAGCCAAAATTCTCAAAAGACTCAAAGCTTTTAAGACAAGCTGCTCTAACAGAACGAATATGAGGAACCCAGGTTAGTCGTCTATCAAACAGAAGACCCAGATATCATGTCTCTTCCACACAGGATATTCTCCGACCATAGAGATGCAAGTCAGGGTCTGGGTGAACTCCCTGAAGATGAAAAAAATGCATAGCCACTGTCTTTGTTAAAGAAAAACAGAAACCTAGAAACCCTGCCCTGTCAGAATTCTGTTAAGAGCCCGGTGGAACTTCCTCCCTATCTGAGACATTTTAGATGCGGTGAAGAAAATTAAGAGGTCAACAACATATAATGAGTCTCGCATACAATCAGGAAGTACACTGATTATGCTGTTGACGGCCACAGCAAAGAAAATAACACTAAGGATACCCCCTTGCAGTACTCCATCTTCCAGTGCACGGCCATTAGCAAGCACTCTCCCACTCGGACCCTTAAATAACGATTAGATAAAAACTGCTGAATAATAATAAGCAAGCGCCCACTAAGACCAAATTACTGAAGACCAATTAAATTGCCATGATGCCAGGCAGTGTGATATGCCTTCTCCAGATTGAAAAAGACTGTGGCCTGGTGTTGGTTAGTGGAGAAAGCCTCACACAAAGAAAAATCCAAGGACACTTGTGCATCAGAAGTAGATCGCAATTTTTGAAAACCATACTGGGCAGGCGATAAGAAGTCACTTCTCCCCAAAAACCACACAAGCCTAATACTGATCATCTTTTCCAGAACTATTCATATGGATGAAGTCAGAGAAATGGGTAGATAATTCATCACCTGTAGGTGGTCCTTACCTGGTTTAGGGATGGCGATAACCACAGCAACACTCCCAACAACCCAGAAACTCCTCAGAACACCAGGTCTTAATAAATAATGAAGGCAAGAACAAAAAGGACTCATTAGATAGGTGAGGATATCATCACAACCAGGAGAGGAATCATGGCACTGCGACAAAGTCGCCTGGAGTTCAGAAACAGAGAATGGAACATTGTTGGACTCTCCCTCAGAAGGACAAAACTGAGACCACGAGACTCTGGGCACCTACGGTGGCAATCTGAAGGCATATCTGTATCCTTCTGTGACACACTGGCAAAATGATCGACAAGAAACTCTGCAACAGTGAAAGGACCAACCACAGTTCCACGTGCTGCAGATAAAACAGGAGGGGAGGGAACAGTAAATATTCCTGAAATTTTCTTTACCAGGTTGCAAACCAGAGTGATGGAAATCCTTAAACTGATGGAGGAAACACAGCCCTCCCAGGATGAACGCCTGACCTCCTTTGACTCATTAACTGCTCTATACAGCCTGGACTGTTGCAAGTGCGACTGCTTAGTACAGCCCTGGCTGCGCAGGTGAATTTCGAATATAGTGCCATGGTGACCAAGGCCGACCCATGCATGTTTCAGCCTTCAAAACCGAAACCGAAACCGAAACCGAATAAGAAAACGAAAACCATACATTTCAATAGGGAATGAAACACCTTGATGTTCATCCATGGCTTTACCAAGGTAAATATTGAGCTAATATTTCATTACTATATACTTTGGCATGTGTTTGCTCAATTCCTAAGACAAAATTTGGCCATTGGGAAATTTCATTTTTACCCCTATGTCTGCGCATCACGGACACCTCCAAAAAATCGCCATGCACAGTTAACGGGTTAAAACCTGCTTCATATGAGCTCGTGCCCTCTGATACGCCATCAAATACTGAGGATCCCCACCGTGACGATGAAGTCGAGAGAAAGTGACTCGTGTTGCTTTCACTGTGGAACTGCACTCAAAGTTCCACCAAGGAACAGGATATTTAGAAAATTGACCCCTCATTCTTGGAACAGATATAAGGGCTGCTGAGTGCAACACGTCAGTGAAAAATGACACTGCCTCAATAAGACAGCCAAACTCATTGACGGAAAGGGAAGTGGAACTTAATTCCCTGAAATGTGGCCAGCCAGCCTCATCCAGAAGCCAGCGAGGAAGACGTGGCTGAGGTCAATCTACACTAGCAGTTAAGAGTAAGGGAAAATACTCGCTGCCATAAAAGTCTTGCAACACATCCCAGTTATAATCTAAAACAGCATCAGCTGAGCATAAGGACAAATCTACTGCAGTAAAAGTTCCAGTCTGGCCTTGGAAATAAGTCATTATATCAGAGATGAAAATGCTCAAGCCCTCATCTTCCACTAAAGAGGCCAGCATGACAACCCGAGAGTTGGCTGCACTGTTTCTCCATAGTGGATGGTGATCATTCACATCTCCTAGTAGGAGAAAGAGACAAGGAAGGCCACGAATAAGGCGTTCCAGATCCGCGCTTCAACAGTAGCCCTAGGAGGAAGATAAAGACTGCAAACTGTATACTGCCAATGTAAAAACATCCAGAATGGAGATGTCCAGGTGACTGTATGGAATATCCTGTCGAGGGAAGATAGCAGCATCTCCATGACGACCTTGGCCCGGCACAGGTTCAGAATAAAAGGCATGGTAGCCAGAAGGACCAGCAGAAACAGCTTCACCTACCATGGTCTCCTGGATGCACATGCACAGAGAAGTAAATTGAGAAATAAGATGGCACAGTTCCTCATAGTTAGCACCTAAACCACGACAGCTACACTGGATGATAGAACCCACAGTGGAGGGATGATGATTAAGTGCAGAACTGTACACCCGACAAGCGAGCGGGTTTGGATTGACACTTAGGAAAGCCCTTCGGGGGAGCCTGCTCAGCACCAGAAACCCCCACCCTCTGTCAAACATCCGAAGGCAAACGTGAGGACGAGAAATTAAGGTTTACAACTCTCCTTCTTGGAGTGGGCATTCCAGTTTGTTTGGAAAGCGGCTTGGGGGCCACCTTTGGAGATGCAGGATGGCCAGTGCCCCCACCAGAAGTCTCAAAAGTGGAAGTAGAGTTCACAGGACTTGAATCATTTGAGGAGGCCATTCTATGCTTCAGATCTGAAGCACCAACGAGCTGTCCAAACACATCCCCAGATGGGGACCGGACCAGAGGTGAACCATCAGCTTCAGCTGTCACCTGACTAGATTCCTCAGCCTGCTGGGCAGAGGAAACAGGAGAAGTGCCGACACAAGGTTCGACAGCAGAGACCTTAGGTGGCCAGATTTCATGCTCAGAGGACTCTGACGAACAATGGTGATGTGTGCCAGTTACAGATGAAGCCTCAGGAATACTGGGTAAGACGGGAGAAGGAGTCCGGTGAATGTGGACTTCTGCCACCACCACAGAAGTGTGCAAGCCGTCAGCCACCATAATGGGGGAGGAAACAGTCGGAGTAGTGGTCGGGCAAACATCATTCTCACAAACAGAACTAACCATGGGTACAGCATGCTGCAAACCAAGAGTTGAAGGAGTGGGTACTGATGGTAGGTTACTAAATGGGGTGAAGAGTTTTTATGTAAATAGTAGAGTGTGTGTATGAATGGGAAATGCTGTGAGCGATTGGCTTCCTGTGAGAGTGGGGCTGCGACAGGGATGTGTGATGTCGCCTTGGTTGTTTAATATTTATATGGATGGCCTTGTAAGGGAGGTGAATGCAAGAGTTTTAGGTGGAGGTCTGAGTCTGGTGAATGTTGATGGTGAAGAGTGGAATCTGAAGCAGCTGCTGTTTGCAGATGATACTGCACTGGTGGCTGATTCAAAGGAGACAATGAGACAGCTGGTAGAGGAGTTTGGAAGGGTTGTGAAAGGAGGAAATTGAAAGTAAATGAAAATAAGAGTAAACTGGTGAAGTGTACTAGGTTGGTAGATGGTAGGGGGATGAATATAGTTTTGAAGGGTGAGTTGCTTGAGGAGGTAGAGTGTTTTAAATATTTACTGTCACATGTTGCTGTGGATAGAAGAATAGATGCAGAAGTGAAGTTTAGAACGAATGAAGTAGGAAAGGTGCTAGGAGGAATGAAAAAGGTGTTTAGATGTCGTTCGCTTAGAATAGATGTAAAGAGAAGGCTG
Source organism: Coenobita brevimanus (assembly GCF_032717465.1). Classification (NCBI taxonomy): domain Eukaryota; kingdom Metazoa; phylum Arthropoda; class Malacostraca; order Decapoda; family Coenobitidae; genus Coenobita; species Coenobita brevimanus. The sequence goes on along the minus strand of NC_136999.1, from coordinate 42,172,197 downwards.
TATGATGGTGTTGTGGTACAGACTGCGTTATATCGGGCTGAAACATGGAATGTGGGTGTAGCAGAGAGGAAAAATTTGAATGTAATGGAGATGAGGTGTCTGAGGAGTATGTGTGGAGTGATGGGTATGGATCAAGTGCGAAATGATGAAGTGCAAAGGAGAACTGGAGTTGTTTGGGAGATGGCTAATAGAGTTGAGCTGAGGGTGCTGTGATGGTTTGGCCATATGGAGAGCATGGATAATGAGCAATTGGTGAAAAAGATAACTAGATCTGGTATGAGAGGTGTAAGGCTGAGAGGGAGACCACGAATAGGATGGATGGACAGTGTGAAGAGAGCGCTGGATGTGAGAGGGATGTCTATTGAGCAAACAAGAGTGGCTGTGCATGACAGAAATAAATGGAGAGAAATTGTGAATGAATAAATGATGATGCAGCCCTGAGGGGATATTCTCCCGCATTTGGTCTGATCAGCTAGTCAGGTCAGGTGCGGGTTAGGGGATGGGTTTATTATGATGTGGTAGGGGTAAACCAGCTCTGCTGTCGGGCCCTGCTGCGGATGGCAGTGATTGCACTGCACAGTTGACCTTTGTGGGGTGTGATGCGGTGAGGATCTGTCCCTTCTCTCCTTTGGGGCTAAGATGCGAATGAATGTGTTTGAATGGATGAAATGGGGAGTGTGCCGTCCTGTCTCGGGTACCTCCTTCTCCTTGAGGGAAGCAGCCTAGGTATATATATACGGACTTGGTAATATAGGGTACTATGAGTTAGTCCATATACAAGTGCTTGTGGGCCCTTCAGGCCTCTCGTACTTGCTTCTGTGGAGGGCTCTCGCTTTTATGTGCTGTTCTAGTGTAACAATGTCACTTGGATTTTTTGCAGCTAACCAATTGATCGTGTTATTTGCAGCTTAAGGAATGGAATCTAGATTTATTTTAGTTCTAACTCTGGGCGAAAAATTCTGCAGAGATCCTATGCCGGGCTTCGGGAGCAGCGTTTTTTTTGGTCAAAATGTGATCACTCATTAAATATAGTAAAAGTTTTTCAATCGTGATGGAACCAAGTTTTATCTCATCAGCGAATTTTTTGCTATTTTTGTGCCAATTTTGGTGTGATTTGAATGTGTAGTTTCGGCTGCCCAAAATACACACACACGCAAACAGACACACGGCTATGCTATAGTATATTAGATATATGAACTCGGCATTTTTGGACAGTATAGGTTTGTCCTATATATACTGGACGGCACAGAACTGGTTAAGTGGTACTTGTAACTTTGGTAATGGTATATCCCCTGACTCTAAAAGGTAAATAACTTTAGACCATACTGGGTTCTGTCTTTGTGCCTATGAGATTTTTTCATTCTTGGGGATTGTTTCCTCATTGTTCGGGGAATGACTCCCGTAGACTAATCACTGTGATATTCGTTGATGGATTTCGTGATAAGGCATCTGCTGCCAAATTTACCATTCCTGTTATGTTGTGAATATTTACATTGTAATTCTGGACTGCACATTTCCATCGTGCTTTTCTCCTAGAGAGGAGTTTTTCTTGAAACATGCCAAAGAAAGCCTTATGATCAGTACAGAGGTGAATTTCGTAACCATATATTAGATAACGAACTTTTTGTAGTGCAAATATTACTGCTGGAGCTAAGTCTGTGCTAGAATCTTTTTTTTTTTTTCTGCTCTTTGTGTTTGTCTTCTGGCAAATGAAATTGGCTGGTATTTTTGACATTTATCTCCTTCCATCAGTACAGCAACTAAGCCTTTAAGAGGGGAATCTGTACAAATTATTAATGGTTCATTTAAGTTTGGATATGTCAAGCAAGGTGCACATGTATGTTTATCTTTGAAATTGTTAAATGCGAATTTTTGCTCCTTTCCCCACTGCAATACAGCTTGTTTTTGCCAGTAAGTGGAATAATGGCTCGGCTATATTGGCAAATCTTTGTATAAAAGAAAAAATCCTACTAGTCCTAAAAATTGTCGTACTTCATCCACATTTGTTGGTTTAGGGAAATCACTATTTTTATTTTTTCGTCTGACGTGTGGATACCTTCTCCATTAAGCCTATGGCTAAGAAATTAAATCTTTAAAGCAAAATTTACATTTAGCTTAATTTTTAATCCAGCATTGGCTACCTTGTTTAGAAGCTGGTCTATTTTCTGTAAACTCTCATCTGTTGTTTTTGTTGCAATTATAATGTTAGCCAGATAAACAAAAATGCCATCACCTACTATGCCTGATAAAACAATATTCAGTAATCATTGGAAGGTGCCTGGAGCTGTACAAAGCCCCATTGGCATCCTTCGGTACTGAAAATGACTTTTGTAGAAAATGATGTGATGTTTGGTAATACCCAGTGAGTAAGTCGACCGTTGAAAAGACATTTAACAACGGGATGGGGAAACGTTCTGGAGTGATTTCATGATTTAGTTTGTGATAATCAATGGCTGTCTGTATTTCCCCGTTTTGCTTTGATACAAAGAAAAGTGGTGCTTTCCATGGGGACACTGAAGGTTCAGTGATATTCAAAGTTAACACTTCATCTACATATTGTCTAGCTAATGCACACTGCAAATGTGCAACTCTATACGCTGGCATGTAAATAGGTTGGGTGTCTTGCCTTACATAAATCTGGTGTTGTATTAAATTGGTAGGCTACAACCTAAGTTTTCACTGGGTAGTGCGACTGTCTGTCAATGTTTCTCGTAAGTTATTCTGTATCTCAAAATATTCTGAGTGAATCAAATGATCTTTTATGCTTTCTCTGTCTGACGATTTTACTTTGCTTGATGCTCCCAACTACTGTCACTTCACGTATAGGAGCTTGATAAGTAGTCAGATTGCATATACAAGTTTCCTTTTTGCTCTGCACATCCCCATTCGTCAGATTCATTAGGAAGGTATTAAATTCTCCTCTGCTATTTATGATTTATCCAACATGAAGCATTTTCCATTGAGAGTCTTTTTACTTTACAAGATTCTTCTAATATAATAACATTACTGTTCTGCAACTTACTCTTAACCCGTCATGTCTCGAGGTTTTCCGCACCTCCGACATCCCCCAGTCGCGAGGTATTATCGAAAAAATTTTTTTTGGCTAAAACCTTCACTTTTGGTGAGAAACATCGAAAATTCATAGAGAAATCACTCACCTGAGGTTTAAAATACCCAATCCAGGTAGGAGTTCCTCCTTACCTGACTGGGTTTTTTAACAGGCTGGCACCAAAGAAAACGAGTTCTATGGGAGGGTAACTATTTTATCCACTCATAAACGGTATTTATTTATTTACTTGGTACGAATGTATATGTAGTATGAGAGTATATTGGTTTTCAAGCAGTAATAAAGGCATTATAAGCATTGTTTCACTCACTAACGAATCACCATACCTGACCTTTTTTTGCCACATTACCTGATCATTATTTCTGGCTGTTTCTTCTTCTAATGCTATATAAACATTGTCCTCCACATTGTCATCGATTGGGGAATCACTCTGGCCCTGAATATCTTTACTAGCCAGGTCACTGGTAACAGGTCCTTTGCCAAGACAATGGCATGAGGGGGGGGAGGGGGGAGGTTATGCGGTGTAAGGCATTGTCCCTGCTTGGCATCTTGTAGAGGAATAAAGGAAGGTGTCCCGTGTATACATACGAAAAATCATGCGCGAAAATTGAAAATAGTGCAAATTAGGGGCCTTGCAATTGCACGACGTACTGGTATGTCGCCGGGACTGGCAAATGCAAATCGTTGCAACGTACCCATACGTCGACGGGACGGGGCGGGTTAATTGTGACTTTCATTGATTTTCGTGGTAAATTTGTGTTGCAGTTAATGCTAGCTGGGTGAGTGAGTGAGTCATGGTTGGGTTGTGGGTACATGGGTGGGTGACATGACCTTGGAGAGATGTGATAGCCTGGGACTGAGTGACCGTTTAGTATGGCATATTGTTATGTCCCCAATCCACCATGCCACAGGCTCCAACAGCAGTGATACAGTATAGGAATGACATTGCCCAGTGACTTGTTCTTCCTATTTTCAGCATTTCGGTGTGCAACAAGACCAGCTGAAGCATTGTAAATAAACACTGGCTTCTTAAGTTGACTGTCTTAATGTTCCAAATCATTACACTTTATGACTTCCAACTTCACTATTTTCACAAGCACCGAAGATATACAAACTGCAATAACACTTCACTGTTTGCAAACAACACTGCACTATTTTCACAAGTACCGAAAATATTCAAAATATGCTAACAGCACTGAACTGACACATAATTACACTCAAATTGAACTGAAAACCTACTGAACTTGCTCTAGTCTCATTCCCATCCTTATATAAGCTTCCTATACAGTATTCTAGAGTGAGTTACACTTTTCCACATTTCTCGTGCATTCCTGAAGGGGGCAATGGTTACAACAGTTATCAACTCGGAGACATCCATAACATGCCAGAGTCTTCGTACAGTGAATAACACTCTAAATTATTTAACCCCTTAACCCTGGGCTTGTGGGTCGGACGCTCACCATCCCAACCTGGGATAATCAGCGGTTTTTGCCCCGTTTTCACAAATTTGCCTCCCCCCCAAAAAAAAAAAACTATAATACTTAACCTAGAGTCAAACACGAAACAGGAGATGAAAGCAGAAACCTTTGGCTATGCCATGACGTTATCAATAAACTGATAGGTAGGTAATCAACAATGGGGGTAGGAGGGGAAAACAAGCAACCAAAATCATCACTTCTCCTGCCTGGACGTACCATGCTCCTCATGATTCTTCCTTATTCCTTGTTTACAGTGAATTCAGACAAATAAGCAAAAACCTATCTATCTATATCTATATACCTAGGCTGCTTCCCCCAAGGAAAGGGAGGTAGCCCCATTTACTCATCCATGCAAACACAGTCATTCGCATCTTAGCCCCAAAGGGGAGAAGGGACAGATCCTCACCGCATCACACCACACAAGGCTCAACTGCGCAGTGCAATCAGTGACATCTGCAGCAGGGCCCAACAGCAGAGCTGGTTTACCCCTCCCACATCATAATAGACCCTTCCCCTTACCGGCACATGACCTGATTAGCTGATCAGACCAAATGCGGGAGAATATCCCCTCAGGACTGCGTCATCTTTTTATTCATTCACAATTTCTCTTCATTTATTTCTGTCACGCACAGCCACTCTTGCTTGCTCAACAGACATCCCTCTCGCATCCAGCGCTCTCTAAACACTGCCCATCCATCCTATTCATGGTCTCCCTCTCAGCCTTACACCTCTCACATCAGATCTAGTTATCTTTTTCACCAGTCGCTCATTATCCATTCTCTCCATATGCCCAACCCATCGCAACACCCTCAGCTCAACTCTGTCAGCCATCTCCTGAACAACTCCAGTTCTCCTTCGCACTTCATCATTTCGCACTTGATCCATACGCGTCACTCCAAACATACTCCTCAGACACCTCATCTCCATTACATTCAAACTTTTCCTCTGTTACACCCATATTCCATGTTTCAGCCCCATATAACGCAGTCAGTACCACAACACCCTCATACAGCCTTCTCTTTTCATCCATTCTAAGCGAACGACATCTAAACACCTTTTTCATTCATCCCAGCACCTTACCTACTTTATTTATTCTAAACATCACTTCTGCATCTATTCATCCATCCACAGCAACATGTGACCCTAAATATTTAAAACACTCTACCTCCTCAAGCAACTCACCATTCAAAACTATATTCGTCCCCCTACCATCTACCAACGTAGTACACTTCATTACTTTACTCTTATTCTCATTTACTTTCAGTTTCCTCCATTTACACACTCTTCCAAACTCCTCTTCCAACTGTCTCAATCTCTCCTCTGAATCAGCCACCAGTGCAGTATCATCTGCAAACAGCAGCTGCTTCAGATTCCACTCTCCACCATCAACATTCACCAGACTCAGACCTCCACCTAAAACTCTTGCATTCACCTCCCTTACAACTCCATCCATATAAATATTAAACAACCAAGGCGACATCACACATCCCTGTCGCAGCCCCACTCTCACGGAAAACCAATCACTCACAGCATTTCCCACTCTTACACACGCTCTACTATTTACACAAAAATTTTTTACCCCTTTTAGTAACCTACCATCAAGTCAATACAATCTTACAACAGTCCACAAAGCCTCCCTATCAATTCTATTGTACGCTTTCTCTAAATCCATGAATGCCCAAAACACATCCTTGCCTTTTGCTAAATACTTTTCACACACTTGTCTCACAGCGAACACCTGATCCACGCATCACCTCCCTCTCCTAAAGCCACACTGCTCATCACCAATCACTCCCTCTGTACCCTCTCAAACTCTCATAATTAACACTCTACCATACACCTTACCTACAACACTCAACAGACTTCTACCCCTAAAGCTAGTACATTCATACTTATCACCCTTGCCTTTATACAATGGGACCACAGAAGCACTTGCCAAGTCAATTGGCACCATACCTTTCACTAAGCACACATTCAACAATCTTACTAAGTAGCCAACAATAGTCACTCCATCACCCTTCAGGCATTCCACAGCACACCCATCCATAATTGCAGCTTTCCCTGTTTTCATCTCCTTTACTGCCTTCTCCACTTCCTCCTTCGTGATCAAAGAATCATTGAACTCTTCCAACACATTTATTCCTTGCACCCTTCCATCTGCCACAATCTCAGCCACCCTTTCCTCCTCTACATTTAATAATCTTTCAAAATACTCTGCCCATCTCTTCCTTACTGCATCCATCTCAATTAACATCCTTCCATCCTCTGCTTTTACTCGCTCTTCCTTGCTAGACTCTCCCTTTCGCACCCTTTTAACCTCCTTCCAGAACATTTTCTTTTTCTGGTGAAAATTTTCAGTCAGCCGCCTACCCCACCTCTCCTCTGCTGCCACTTTAGCATCATGCACAGCCCTTCTCGCCCTATTCCTCTTTTCCTTATACCTCTCATATAACACCTCATCCTTCCTTTGCAGCCACACTTCATATGCACGTCTCTTCTCAGCCACAGCCATGCATACTTCCTTGCATCACCATTCACTTCCTTTCTTATACCACCACCCACCCGTCTAACACCACACACCTCCTCTGCATGCCCCATCACAGCACTCTGAAACAACTGCCATTCCTCCTCCACACTGCCATTTTCCTGATCTTTCACTGCATTCGGCTCATCTTTCAATTTCTTCTGATACTCTATAATTTTTTCTCTTTTATCCGACTCACTCATTTTCAAAACCTCCCTGCCACACCTAACCCTCTCAGCTCTCACCCATCACTTACCTACGCTTAACTTTCCCTCCACCAGGTAGTGGTCAGACATACCTCCACCCTCCCCTCTCAGAACTCTCACATCCAACAATCTTCCTATCATATTCCTAGACACAACCACATAGTCCATCAATGCTTTATCCACAACCATTCCACCCTCCTGTCTCACCCATGTATACTTATAAATATCTTTCTTCTCGGACAGCTTATTTCCAATCACAATCTCTCGCTCAACACACATCCCTATCATTCGTTCCCCATTTTCATTTTCTCCAGGCACACCATGCATACCAGCTACACCTTCAAATGCTACATTTCCCACTCTAGCATTCAGATCTCCCATCATTACCACTTTCACGTTCGCTCCAAAACTCTGCAGACACTCATCAACATCATTCCAGAAAGACTCCCTCTCTTCTTCATCCCTTTCACTACCAGGCCCATATGCATTCACAAACGTCCACAACTCACGTTTAAATTTCGCTTTCACCCACATCAGTCTCGATGACACCTCCTTCCATTCAATCACACACTGCTGTACTTCCGGACTCACTAACAAGGCCACACCTTCTCTTGCCCTTCCTCTATCAACACCTGACAATCTTCCATTCACACTTCCAAACATAGACTCACCCTTCCCTTTCATCTTCGTTTCACTCAAAGCTAACACATCGAACTTTCTTCTCACAAATATACTGTATATATATATATATATATATATATATATATATATATATATATATATATATATATATATATATATATATATATATATATATATATATATTGTTACATCTGCAGTTCCAACACTGCCACAGGCTCCAACAGCAGTAGCACAGTATTGGAAGGACGTTGCCCAGTGAGTTGTTCTTCCTATGGTCAGCATTTAGGTGTACAGTACACAAGATAAGCTGAGGCGGAAAAAAAAAAAAAAAAAAACTGGCTATGTGGTAATTCACAGATTATGAATTAACGTAATCTTTTTCCATTCACTGGTGTTTCGGATCATCCTCCTAAACTGTTGCTTGGCTATGTATAATGGCTGTTCACACCTTGCTGTTGTTTCTTGCTGAATAAAGCCTTACATTCAAGAGGCTAGATAAGTTTCTTATTTCACCACAAATTATTCAGCCAAAATTTTTTATCACGTGTGAACATTGCCAGTGATGGAGAAGTTTTTAAGACCAGATCGTTTTGAAGGCTCTCGAGAGACAACGCCTGCAGAGTGGAATCATTGGTTTTGCACCTTTAACAATTTCTTGGGTAGTTTTAGTAGCGACTCTGATCCTAACAGGCTTAAGCTACTTGTCAGTCACGTCTCACCTTCAGTTTTCAACCACATCTCCGACTGCAAGACTTATGATGAAGCCATCGACGTACTGAAGACTATGTACGTGAAGCCTACAAATGAAATCTTCGTGAGGCATCAGTTATCCACCAGAAAGCAGACAAGTGATGAATCTGTCAACCAGTTTCTCCACTCCTTCAAGTTGTTGTCAAAAGATTGTCAGTTATCCACCAGAAAACAGGCAAGTGATGAATCTGTCAACCAGTTTCTCCACTCCTTCAAGTTGTCAAAAGATTATGGATTTAAAGCTGTGAAGGCCGACACGTACTGGACACGCATGAGGCTATCCGTGACGCTTTTATATCTGGTCTTGGTTCTCCTGTTATACGCCAACGTCTATTGGAGAAAGACACTCTCACTCTACATGAAGCTGTGCAGCTTGCGCGAAGCTTGGATTCGGCTCAACGGAATGCAGAAATGTAGAGTTGCAAGCAGATGACTCGAGGCCACCTAGTCCACCAACATGTTGGTGTTTTATCCGGCAACAGTGGTAGCTGTAAACTTGGCCGAGATTCAGTCAGCTGTCCGGGCAAAACAAACCCAATGATAATTTGTCATTGTGCAGTTCTAACTGGTCTCCAATCAATATCATGCAAGTAAACGTATTATACTGATAATGATTAACGTGTCATCCACGTGGTAGATATATTTATAAGCATAGTATTACAACACTGGCATCCAAATAGTGCTGTGTTCATTCATGTGAGACGCACGGGTGTCGGTAGTGATTTGTTCGACTATCTTCGTGAACCAAACAACCTTTACCAGTTTTCAAGAGATATGCCGTTGGGTTATCGGCTTCCCCGCAACCTAGCATTATCATCACAAAAAACACCGTCATATCAGTCATCCCTCACCGTTAACCTCACTTTCGTCGACCTCTGACTCCAAAGCAGGTGGGACAGTTAAAGGTTCACACCACAGTGGGCGGAACAAGGGGAGGGGGGTGTGCGAGTGATATGGAGGGTGGTGGGTGAGGAAGGGTGGGAAGAGGTGGGACGTGTGATGGGAGGGGGGTGAGGGGGCAAGTGGTTGGCAGCGGTATTTAACGTATATGAGATTAGAGGTTGTAATAGGTTTGTTTTGACAGAGAAAACCAATGTTTCTTTAATATTCGAGTGATAAAGTCGAACGATTACTCTCTATAAATGTGTATCATCATGAACGGGTCAACTAGTTCTACCCCTCATACGTGACGTCACGTGGTGCCTACGTCACAAACCAAGGTGGCGATGGAGCTGCACTCTCGCGATACCTGTGCGTCTCACATGAATGAACACAGCACTATTTGAATGCCAGTGTTGTAATACTATGGTTATAAATATATCTACCACGTGTATGACACGTTAATCATTATCAGTATAATACGTTTACTTGCATGATATTGATTGGAGACCAGTTAGAACAGCACATTGGCAAATTATCACTGGGTTTGTTTCGCCAGGACAGCAGACTGAATCTCGGTCAAGTTCACAGCTACCATTGTTGCCAGATAAAATACCAACATCTTGGTGGACTAGGTGGCCTCGAGTCATCTGCTCGCAACTGTACGTCACTCCTGTCAACCATGGGATCTCTTCCTCCGCCACCGAGAGGACTCACACTGTTGTTTCTACATCTTGTGTTAGATCCGAGCATGAGGATACTGCAACACTACAACCAACCATGGATATATATATGTCTGCTGTTGTCACCAGGGCTGTATGTTACTTCTGTGGCAACTCTAACCACCCTCGACCTTACTGTCCAGCTCGAAAGGTATTTTGCAGTAAGTGCGACAAGGGGGGACACGTCACTAAGGTGTGTAAATCACGAGTGACGGCTAAACAGTGCAACAGTGCTTTAACGGCTGTTTTGGCAGCCGCTTCATCGCAAGCAACCCGAAGATCTGAAAATATGTCTTCTAGCAACCCTACTAGCTTCCCTAAGCCTTCAACTGCCACTACTGACTCTGCCGTTCTGCCTGGATTTTCGACTGCCACAGCTGCTACATGTGATGCTTCCAAAGGTGCTCCTGAGGCTGCCCCTACTTCTGCATCTCATAATGTGGTTGATCCTCCTCATCATGCCACTACAGATGTAATGGTGAATAATGTTAATATGACTGCACTTGTTGACAGTGGTAGTACATCTAGTTTCTTGCATCCCAGTGTCACTAAACAATTAGGTATACATGTAGCAACCTCCCACGAAAATATTATCTTGGCTTCTTCAGATGTCAACTAATTTGGGACATTGTTTAGTAGACTTGAAGGTATGGAGCAATAATTACCCCCTGTTTAAATTTTCTGTTCTTCCTCAGTAATGTGCTAAAGTAATTTTAGGCCAAGATTTCATGGAGATGCACAAATCCTTGGAATTTGACTTGCATGGGCCAAGGCCGAAACTTACGGTATGTGGAGTTGCTACCTTGTCTATTGACCCTCCTTCTCTATGTCGTAACTTAACTGCCGACTATAAACCTATTTCTATCCCCACTCGCAGGTTCAGTAAGTCTGATGAAGCGTTTATCAGAGAGGAAGGTAGGGCTTTACTAAAAGATGGAGTAACTGAAGAGTCAGTCCCCATGGCGAGCCCAAGTCTTGGTAACTAAGGATGAAAGACATAAGTGTCGCATGGTTGTAGATTACTCCAGGACCATTAATCACTTTACACAGCTTGATGCTTACCCCTTTCCTTACATTCTCGAGTTGGTACACTCCCTTGCTAAGCACAAAGTGTTCAACAAACTAGACCTGAAGAGTGCCTATTACCAAATCCCTCTCAGGGACGACGAAAAATTATACACAGCTTTTCAAGCTGATGGAAAACTATATCACTATAATAGGGTCCCTTTTGGTTTGGCTAACTCTATTGCTGTCTTTCAACATGTGATTAATTCCATTATATCTGACAATATCCTTGAATCTACTTATGCATCCATTGATGATGTCTTAATCTGTGGATCTCAACAAGAGGATCATGACCGTAATCTTGACAATTTCAGGAATGTTGCTTCAAAGTATAATCTTACCTTGAATGAGGATAAATATCAGTATGGCCTAAAGGAAATAAATTATATTGGTTGCCTTATTTCAGGTGAATCTCTTAGTTCTGATCCTGAACACCTTAGACTTCTCATGGAATTGCCTGTCCCCTGTGATACTGCCTCCATGAAACGTACTCTCGGTCTCCTGTCATACTACTCTCAGTGGATCCCTAACTATTCAAAACTTAATCAACCTCTCTTGAGCTCTCAGACATTCCCTTTGAATATCATAGCGGTGCAGAGCTTCAAAAACATGAAAACAAGTAATTTGCAACTCTGGCTGCGTATGATGAGAATTTGCCCTTGCAAGTTGAAACTGACGCTTCTGCTACCTCTGTGGCTGCTACAGTGTTGCCACACTTTTTGGTGGGAATTATCGTACCGGCTCTTCAAAATTATCGTTTTTTCGTTGGCATTATCGTACACTATTAAAATCATTTTTATGGTGTTTAATAATCTGAAGTATTTTAAGATTGTCGCCGATACCTTGGTGTATTTACTGAAAACTTACCCATTACAATTATCTTCATCAATATCGTAATTTTGTAAGATACTGGTGTTGACTTTGGTGTATATTTATCACTTTATTTTGTATCAGAATTAGGGCATACCATGAAAATCTCATAATTATAGTAATATAATCATATCCATTACAAAAAATAATGTTACAAGAAATGCCCTTTGTGCCACTCTAGAAAATCAATCTTACTAGCAGCAGAATGCGGTCCATAGAACTTTAATAGATAACTCTTAGAAATGTGCTTCCTCTTGCAGATGATAACTCATCAAGACCATAGGAGAAGTATTTTCAGTGATCACCATTACATTAGCCCTTAAGATCACTCATCTGTCAAACTGTGGAACAATTGTACATGATTAGCTATGCGTGCCACAAAATTTACTACCATGCTAGATTTCAACCCAGAATTATCGTGCAAACCGTACAATAAAAGAAATTATCGTACGTGTGGCAACACTGGGCTGCTACACTATCTCAGTTAGGGAAACCTGTGGCTTTCTTTTCTAGGAATTTAACACCTTCTGAAAGGATTCAACCAGCAATAGAGAGGGAGGCTACTTCCATTACTGAAGCAGTGCGCAAGTGGAGATTGTTTCTCATTGGCAGAAGGTTCACCATAGTAACTGATGAACAGGCTGTGTCTTTCATGTTCAGTATGAAACACTCGCCTAAAATAAATAATGATAATATAATGATATGGTGCTTAGAACTCTCGGAGTACCTGTTTGACATTCATTACCGTCCTGGTCCTGACAATGTTCTCTGTGACACTCTGTGTCGTGCCTGTTTCATTGCTTCTGTCTCTTCACCCGCTGCTCTTGAGGATATACATGCCTCACTTTGCCATCTAGGAATCACTAGATTGTACCACTTCATAAAGACAAAGAATTTACCTTATTCTTTAGATGATGTGAAGAGGGTATGTTCCCAGTGTGCTGTATGTTCCGAGTTGAAACCTTAATTCTTTAAGCCACCTAAAGCTACTCTTTCATGCTATGCACCCTCATGATAGAATTTCAGTTGATTTCATTGGTCCTAAGGCTTCTTCTACTCGTAATATGTATCTCTTAGTAGCCATTGATGAATATTCTAGATTTCCATTTGCCTTTCCATGTCCAGACATGACTTCTCAAAGCGTAATATCATGTTTTCAAAAATTATTCTCTTTATTCGGGTGCCCTTCCTCGATCCACTCAAACCAGGGGCCTCAATTCATGTGTATAGAAGTTTGTAATTTTCTGATGAAGCATGGAGTTGTTTTGACACATTCTACCCCTTATCACCCCCAGGGGAATGCACAGTGTGAGAGGGAAAATGGAACCATATAGAAAACTGTGCAATTAGCCCTAAAAACTCATAAACTTAACGACTCTCAATGGGAGCTTGTACTAGATCATTTACTTCATTCTCTTAGGTCACTCCTTTGCACAGCTACTAATCAGACTCCCCATGATAGATTGTTCTCTTTCCCCAAGAAATCGTATAATGGTTATTCTCTTCCATCATGGCTGACTTCTCCTGTACAGGTATTTCTACGCAAATATGTCTGTAACTCTAAACCTGACCCACTGGTAGAGCCCGTTGATCTCATAAGCGCCACTCCTCACTACACCAAGATTCGTTACCATGACGAGAGGGAATCCACAGTCTCCACAAGTGACCTTCCACCATCCCCCAAGGACCTGAGTTCTCTCTTGTCACCAGAGACCCCTCCTGCCGACATAATAGCGGATCTTGGCACTGGTGACTCCCGCACCTCCTCACCTGTCGCTCATCAACCAGAGCATAGTGAACCTGACACTCCTGAAGTGAACCTTCCCGAAGAACAGCAGACTCTTCGTCGCTCGACTAGGATTAGGTAACCTGTAGATAGGTTAAACTAATAATGAAGTAATAGGTTTGAGAATTGTATTTAATAAACCAGTAGATGGGATAACGTATTTAAGTACTAGGTTTCTATTGATTATATTGTAAGATTTTATATACTTAATTCCATGCTAAATTTTATTGAACAAAGGATGAATCTGGTAATTCATAGATTATGAATTAACGTTTTCTTGTTCCATTCACTGGTGTTTCGGATCATCCTCCGAAACTGTTGTTTGGCTGTGTATATTGGCTGAGGGTCAGTTAGTTACTGGCTATCTCTCTGTTCACACCTTGCTGTTGTTTCTTGCCGAATAAACCCTTACGTTCAAGAGGCTAGAAAAGTTTCTTATTTCACCACAGGCTTCCTAAAGTTCACTGTCTTTATTTTCCAGTTAATTCCACTTACTGCCTTCCAACTTCACCACTATTATCACAAGCACTGGAGCTATACACAATGCTTGACAACACTTCATTGTTTTTCACAAGCACCAATAATATACACACTCCACTGACACTGCATTATACTCAAACTAAACTAAAAACCGAATGAACTTGAAATATTCTCTTCCTCATCCTTACATAAGCTTGCAATTGTTCGAGAATGATCTACTTCTCCACACTTCTGGTGTGTTCCTGGGAAAGAGAGAGCACAGTTACCAACTCGGAGACAAACCAAAACATACCATTTTTATTTACATTACATAACACTCTAAATCATTTACCAGACAAACTAAATTTCAGTTACATAATTTAACAAGTAATCATATAAATAAAACAATATAGAGAAAAATAACATAAAATTAATGCATAACCTACGAAATAACTATGCTCACAAACAGCAGGCAAACTGGCAACTCTGACTCATACCGGAGCTAGCTACCATAAACATCGGAAAACATTGACATGCTTATCAAGCACCTAACTGGCAAATCCCGCTTCATAACACTACCCCTCCCTAGTTCTTTGTCATCCCAACAAAACTACACAGTATATACAAACATAAACCTTAATCCTCATGATACATCTAACTATACACAAAATAATCCTTCAACATAACAGGTCTTATTCTGTGCCACTTCCAAAGACGTCCTTGCTCCTCCACACAGTCCACTCCTCCTGGAAGGTCTTGGTCCTCTTCTGGATGCACTTCTTCTCCTGGGAAACTGTCACCATCCTCTTGCACTTCAGCTCCTATGCCTTCTTCAACATCCTCGGCTGCAGGAGAGCACGATTCTTCGGAGACTCCCCAGCAGTACTGTCCTGGCCCATGGTACTGCCATAGATGTTTCACGTGAACCACCTTTGGGCGAGACTTCCTGCCTCCCCGAATCTTATATGTTACGTCTGATAGGCGGTCCAACACAGTGTAAGGCCAGTCCCATGGTCTCTGCAGCTTAGGTGACTGTCCCATGTTTCACTGAGGATTGTATAACCAAACTTGGTCACCATCCCTGAAGCTCACCTCACTTCCCTTGGCATCATACTTGCACTTCATCACCTCTCCTGAAAACTTAAGGTTCCTCGCACTTGATGATGTACCTTAGCCAGTCTTTCCTGAAGATGCTTCGCATAGGTGCAGGAGTCTGTAGGCAGCTCTTCACCAGGTGATCTTCCCATTAACAAGTCAACGGGTGAACGTTTCATTTACTCAGGACTTATCTTGGAAAGATCATATTACATCACTTGTAAAATCAACTTCCAAGAGATTACGTGTGCTAAGCCGACTCTGTTCCTTCTTTTCCCCTGCACAATTGTTGACTCTATACTGGGTTTTTTTCTGCCCCTGTGTGGAGTACAACTCTCATGTGTGGGGAGGATCCCCACATACAGCTCTTCTCAATAGGGTGGAGTCAAAGGCTTTTTGTCTCCTTTACTCTTCTCCTCTTACTGACTCCCTTCAACCTCTGTCTCCTCGCTGCACTGTTGCATCTTTATCTCTTTTCTGACGCTACTTCAGTGGTCACTGCTTCTCTGAACTGTCTGCATGCATTCCTCCACCTCTACAAGGGCGCTTAGCAGTCATCTAGCAGCAAACTCTATTCCCTTTTCTATCCAACTCTCTAATGCAAGAGTTATCCGTTACTCCCAGTCCTTCAATTATGCAACAGGTCAACTCTGGAACTGTCTCCCTCTTTCTGTATTTCCTACTTCCTATGATCTCCAGTCTTTCAAAAGCAGCGTGTCCAGACATCTTGAAATGATCGGATTTTGAATCAGGCTCTCTCTTGTATTTTGTTTTTCTCTTGGAAGGAACAATAACTGTGGGCTTGCGGCCTCTGGTTCCTTCTTCCTCACATTTAAAAAAAAAAAAAAGTAACTCATGGCCCAACATCAGTTTTGCAGGGGTGTAGCTTGTAGACTCATGGAATGCAGACCGATATGCCACCAGCAATACAGGTAATTTCTGGTCCCATTCTGTTTGCCCATCAATGCAGTACATGGCCAGTTCTTGTCCCAGGGTCCAATTGAATTTCTCCACCACCCAATCTGACTGTGGCCTTAGTGAGATCGGCCTGGTGTTCTTGATCCCCAGTAACTTGCAGCATTCACAGAACACAGCAGACTCGAAGTTTCTACCCTGGTCTGAATATAGCTCTTGTGGCATCCCAAAACGACAGAAGAACTGGTGAACCAACAACTGAGCAACAGGAGCAGCCTCTTGATCGGGGATGGCGTAGGCTTCTGGTCACTTTGTGAAATAGTTCATGGCAACACATATATACCGGTTTCCTCTTTCAGTGAGTGGTAGAGGTCCAGCAATGTCCACTGCAACTCTTTCCATCGGTGCACCCACTTGATACAGCTGGAGAGGGGTGCAACCACAATTTTAGGTCCCTTCTTGGCACAACACACATCACTGACCCAAAACCCCTCTTCAACATCCTTCCACATGCCAATCCAGTAGAACCTCTGTCACAGCCGGCTTAGAGTTTTCTTCACTCCCAGGTTCCCACTAGTGATTTGGTTATGGGACTCATCCAAGATCTCAGACGTCATCTTCTTTGGAACCACCAGTTGCCAATACTTGCTGAGGCCGTCGAGTGTCTCCTATTGATGCTCCAGTAGTCCGTTGTTCAAACTAAGACGGTCTCACTGACTACAGTAGCTATTGGTCGTGGGGCTTAAACTGGAAACTTCTTTCCAAGATGATCACAGTGTACTCCGCTTCAGCCAGTCTAGCACTGGTCGTAAATTTGCATCCTCCATCTGAATCTTCTTCAGGTCTTCTGCATCTGACGCTGACCCTGTCACAACTGTACAGGGACATTTCTTGCCAAGATTCCCATTCCTTCTGCACTTGCTGTCCGTTCTTCTGTCTTCTCTCACACTATTCATCAAGGCTCTCCTGCATTTCTACAATGGTGCGGCTTCTTGGGAAAATTGCTGGTTTTTGCCTCTCATCACCAGCCTTCACTAATTTACCCTCATCCTTCTCAATTTCCACCATCACTAACTCAAGAGTTGCCATTGATCGCCAGCTAGTTCAATATGGAAGTCGGGCTACTCATGCAGAGACCACAGAAATCACATACCTTTAAAATCTCTCCCGTGATATTTAATGATATACCATACGTATGTTCTTCATGACATTATTCTTTAGTAGTTATACTAATTTCCTAGATATGCTTTAATGCGATAAATGCATGAAAATGTTACTATAGCCACGGTGAAAGCATACCGGGTGTGACATCATTCATCACATATTTACAAGTCTCTAGCTGCACATTTTGTTTGAAACCCATATAATTTAGCTTTCTAAAAGAACAATGCTTCATCTCCAAAATGCTGAAGAATATCTACAAAGCTTTTCATATGAAAATTATACAATGTTTAAAGCCGAAATCGTGCAGAGAAGAGACCGCAGGCCAAAATCCAATGATGCCGAGAGCTCCAAAATACCGTACAAAAACTCAAAACAACACACCCTGAACAGAGTATGCCTCTAGACTTCAGGAAATACTTCAATTTAGGCACTGTCCATTTTCCTCTGCAACGGTTTTCCATGATCTTTGTACAGCAGGGCAGTAGACACATGTGAGTTTTTTATTGTTTATAATCGTAACGTACGATCTTCAGCCATGTCGTGCTAATATTTCTTAATGAAGAATCATTACATGTTTCTCATAACACTGTTTATTTTGTTTTGATTGACACATACATGAAATGAATGTAAAATAAAGCTTATCGATATTTAAGGACGGAAAGAATAATAACCGTCCCCAAACCGAGATGGTAGACTCACCCCACCATTTCTTTATTTTCCTTGACTATAATACAGCCTTTCTTCCTTGTAGCAGTGACTAAAATAATGTTGTTATAATTTCTCCCTTCCTTTTAATAACACAGAGGGCACATAAAATAAACGGAGTTTAGTAGACCGACTTTGATGTCGAAAATTAAATAGTCTGGTGAAAAGTGGCAGTTTTTCCTTGGTTGGTGACATCAGGAATTGGACATTCGTAGCTGAAGTGTCCCACCTCACCACATGTCCAACACCCATTTGTTACCAATCATCGGTTTCCTTGAACTGTTCCATTCTTGCTTCTTCGTCGATTTGTAACAATCCACCTTCTTGAGTCCCTCTTCCCACAGAACCAGCAACCTCCTCTGATCTCCTCCTGTTCTATCTTCCACCTGTTGCAGTCCACTTTCTGATGTCCTGGCTTTTCACAGTACCAGCACCTTCCTTCAAAATGTTCCACTTCCCATACCTGCACCTTTCTTGCCTTGTTTCCTGCACTATGACCTGTTTGAAAAGTGACTGTACTGGACCTGACATAGGACTCACTCTAGAGCCCTGGCTAGTGCTTCTTGCATGCTTCTTGATTGTGCCTGCTTCATTTGCACTTTAACCCGAGACGTCCCATCGACGTATGGGTATGTTGCAACATTTTGCATTTGCCAGTCCCATCGACGTACTGGTACGTTTTGCAATTGCAAGGTCCATAATTTGCACTATTTTCAATTTTCGCTCGTTATTTTTTGTACATATACACGGGACACCTTCCTCTATTCCTCTACAAAATGCCAAGCAGGGACAATGCCTTACACCGCATCACCTCCCCCCCCCCCGCACGCCATTGTCTGGGCAATTCACCTGTTACCAGTGACCTGGCCAATAAAGACATTCAGGGCCAGAGTGATTCTCCAATCGATGACAATGTGGAGGACAAAGTTTACATAGCTTTAGAGGAAGAAACAGTTAGAAATGATGATCAGGTAATGTGGCAAAAGAAGGTCAAGAATGGTGATGAGTTAGTGAGTGAAACAATGCTTAGAATGCCTATATTACTGTTTGAAAACCAATATACTCTTATACTACATATAAATTCGTACAAAATGAATAAATAAATACCATTTAGGAGTGGTGTGGAATAGTTATCCTCCACAGAACTCGTTTTCTTTGCAGCCAGCCTGATAGAAAACCCTGTAAGGTAAGGAGGTACTTCTACCTGTATCAAGTATTTTAAACCTCAGTTGAGTGATTTCTCTATGAATTTTCAATGTTTCTCACCAAAAGCGGAGGTTTTAGCAAAAAAAAAAAAAAAAAAAAAAAAATCCAAAAATGGTCGTCACTGGGGGGTGTTTGAGGTGAGAAAGTGGTCGGGACGTGACAGGTTAAGCTCTGCATTGTCAAGAGCATCAATGAACTGGTCCCTCTGAAGAATAGTCAACAGGTTAGGCACTGCTCCAGGGCATGCCTTGTATGCCATACACTCCAGGTTATGAGCAAGCTGCTGTAGGGATTCTTCTCGAGCCAGTATATGGCTCTGAAATCTTCCTCTGTAAACCTCAGTCTGGTACATGGTCCCATATCTGCACTCCAGCACTTCTACAAGGGACTGATAACTGTTCCTCTCCATCACTGACATCTGGCCCAGAATTTCCATTGCAGCACTCTTACGTCTAGTATAAGCTGCACTGCCCTCTGCCTATCATCCCAACAATTCTGATCCACAAGTAACTCAAACTGTGCATGGTAAGCTTCCCAAGATACTCTACTATCATATTCCTGAGGTTTCTTTTTAACTGGACCCCCATTATACCCATGCACTTCACTGGTTTGGGGCCTAAAAACTGGGGCATCAAGATTAAGGCCAGGACTTAAATCTCCTAGATTCTGATTATTCAACCCTGTATTGCTACCTTTAGATGCTTGGGATCCGTCAAGATTCACCATACGCTGTCCAATCCTTTCATATGATCCTTGTAGAATAACCTGAGGCTCGGCAGTGCAACAGTTCTCTACAGCCTCCATTTTCTCACTAAGTAGCTTCACATGGCTGACTACATGCATCAACTGGCTGTTGACATGCCGTCTGCACTCCATCACTCTTTCCTCACTAATTGTCTTCATCTGGTCGTCTACATGCTGTTTACACTCCATCACTTTATTGCTTACCTCATACTTCTGCTGCTTTAGCTTGGCATCAAATTCCTTCTTAAGCTGTTGCTGTTCTTCCTTCATTTACCCCATGAATGCATCTAGCTGTCCTTGCACCCTCAGTTGTACTTCCCCCTCTTGCTCCCGTAATGCCTCTTGAAGTTGTTCATATCATTCTTTCTGTTCTTCACATTGAGCCTCTAGTTGTTCAATCTGTGCTTGCAGTTGGACACTTGGTGCATGTAATTGGACACTTAGTGCTTTTAACTGTTCTTTGAATTCTTTATTTTGTGCCTGTAATTATACTTTTTGTTCTTCACTCTGTGCCTTCAGTTGTACACTCTGTGCCTGTAATAGCTTCACAATTGTCGCCAGGGACTTTTCCTCCTTCTACCTAGCTCGATACCTTGTTTGCACACCTCCTGCTTCCATGTCAAAAGTTAGACTCATCTGCAGCACTGAAATTATCCACACTCATGACACTAGTGTTATGTCTGCATTCCCCACACTGCCACAGGCTCTAGCAGCAGTAGCACAGTATGGGAAGGACGTTGCCCAGTGAGTTGTTCTTCCTATGGTCAGCCTTTAGGTGTACAGTACGCAAGATCAGCTGAGGCAAAAATAAATACTTGCTTCTTAAAGTTTACTGTCTTTATTTTCCAAATAATTCCACTTAATGCTTTCCAACTCCACTATTTTCACAAGCACAGCAGCTATACACACCTTATTAGCTGTAATTACACTTAATGCTTGACAACACTTCACTATTTTTCACAAGCACCAATGATGTACAAACTTCAATAACACTTCACTGTTTGCCTTTGTTTTCACAAGTACCGAAAATATATACACTTCACTGACACTGCACTACACACAAACTGAACTGAAAACCGATTGAACTTGAAATATTCTCTTCCTCATCCTTATTTAAGCTTGCATTGTATGAGAATGATCTACTTCTCCACACTTCTGGTGTATTCTAGGGAGAGAGAGAGAGAGAGTAGAATTACCAACTCGGAGATAAGCAAAATATGCCAGTTTTCTTACATTACATAACACTAAATCATTTACCAGACAAACTTAATATCAGTTAAATAATTTAACAAGCTATCAGATAAATAAAACATTACAGAGAAAAATAACACAAATTTAATGCATAACTTACAAAATAACTATGCTCACAAATGGCAGGCAAACTGGCAACTCTGGCTCATACTGGAGCTACCTACCGTAAACATCGGTTAACATCTAGATGCTTATGGCAATACCGCTTCTTATATATATATATATATATATATATATATATATATATATATATATATATATATATATATATTTGGGGGTGGCGGTAGCTTCAGTCGGTAGAGAGATGGTGTGCAGTCCCACCGGACCCAGGTTCAAATCCCCGCTAGGGCAGGGAACAGTTTAAGGATTTTAACTTAGTAAAGACAGGCTTTACTTATCTACTAGAAGGCCCACCGACGTGACGTAAATATACCCTCGCTAACACCAATACACCAGTCCTGTATGAGACAGACCTCTCATGTATTCAATATGGACGGTGGGTGTTAGCACCGAAGAGGTGGCATGTGGAGGTGTATGGTATATAGGAGGACTACTGGGCCTTGGAAGCAGGTTGTGAAGCCTTTGCCCAGAGTTGGACACATTATATATATATATATATATATATATATATATATATATATATATATATATATATATATATATATATTATATATACACCATTCTATCTTACTTTTCTGTGCTGTGTACCTGCTTTATAAACTTGCGAATATATATCAGACACATTCTGATAACAATTTATTTTCTAAGAAATACCAAGTCTCTATCTGGTTTTTCACTTATTATCTATACACACAATCACTGTCCGGTATTAGTACTTGAGGACTGTGTGGTACTCCACTAAGCACAGGTAGATACAGAGTAGCAATGTAATATATGACTTACACAAACCATGTTCTAGTAAACACACAACACCTACAACCTTCCTCACTCCTCCAGTTCTCTCTCTCTCTCTCTCTCTCTCCTGCCAGAGGAGTAACCCTCGGAAAACCATAGGAATTTGCACTTTGTATATTTATTTCTTGGTCTCAGAATCGATTTAAGTATTAATGGATTAAGACAGGACTCTCTACTATACCAGTGATCCATTGTTATATCACTGTAAACGATAAATCAGCAAAACAAGGGATTACATCAGCGTTTGTTTATATTTTCGACATCAGGCAAATCTTGCTGTTATTGTCCAACGTTTTTTTTCCCTTTCTACTTGCACTTATTTTTACAGTGAAATATCTCTCCCGTTTCTTTACAGGCAAGATATATTTGTATTTTCATATGTTGTGAGTTCTCAGGAGATTATAAATTTGTTTGTGTAATGTATGACCGTGTTGTGACTTTATTGTTATATTTCAGATTGTAGTATAATTTTATCTCTCCTTCCCAGGTAATGGTTAGCTTTCCTTTCTCTGTAATTGATTGCTGATAAATAATCTGCAGGTACATTGCTAATCAGTAAGGTAGTCATTCCTGTATAGTTTTAACCCGCCCCATCCCGACCACTTTTCCATCACTGACCCCCCCAGTCCCGACCATTTTTGGAAAAAAAAATTTTTTGGCTCAAACCTCCGCTTTTAGTGAGAGACATCGAAAAATCATAGAGAAATCGCTCACCTGAGGTTTAAAATACTCGATTCAGGTAACAGTACCTCCTCACCTTACTGTGTTTTCTATCAGGCTGGCTCCAAAGAAAACGAGTTCTATGGGAATGTAACCATTCCACACCACTCATAAACGGTATTTATTTATTTATTTGGTACGAATATATATGTAGTACGAGAGTATATTGGTTTTCACACAGTAATATAGGCAATATAAGCATTGTTTCACTCATGAAACACATTAACATACCTGACCTTTTTTGGCGACATTACCTGATCATCATTTCTGACTGTTTCTTCCTATAATGCTATGTAAAGTTTGTCCTCCACATTGTCATTGATTGGGGAATCAATCTGGCCCTGAATTTCGTACCGTGGCATGACATGGCTTTACTGGCCAGGTCACTGGTAACAGGTGAATTGCTGAGACAATGGCATGCAGGGGGGGGGGAGGTCATGCTGGATAAGGCATTGTCCCTGCCTGGCATCTTGTAGAGGAAGGTGTCCCGTGTATATGTACCAAAAATCACTCGCGAAAATTGAAAATTGTGCATATTAGGGACCTTGCAATTGATTCGCGTTTAAGTATGTGAACGGGATAGGCAGTGACAAAACGTGTGGACGTTAAATCACGTCCACGGGACGCTGCGGATTAAACAGCAAGACCTCCACCAGTGAAACCTTCACCTGTAACAGTTTCATACATTGAAAATGTTTTACTAGCAGATTTTATAAAACTAACTTATTATTGGTCCAGGTGCTAATCAGCAACATTTGATTCTGTTTCTCTTATAAATTTCACAGTAACTTTGAATTTCAGAATGCCGCGGAACATCATTTGCATAGCCTGCTCCAGTAGTTTCCTGGATTCTTTTATATGGACTGTTCCTTTGTTTGCAGGATGTGCAAACTACGTCAGAGCTTAGAAGACAAGCTGACCGAGGCTATAAACAAAATTAACAGCCTGACCCATAAAGTTGATGTGCTGGAGGAGTTAATTGAAAGTAACATTGGACACACTGTGGATAATAGCCCCACTGCTTGGCCAACCGCTGTCCAGGTTGACCATCCTCCTCCTGCTGTAGTTACTTCTCCCCCATCGTACAGAATGAGTTCCAGCCAGTGCTTTTGTGAGAAAAAGGAGCATCATTCCAGTAACCACATACAACAATTTTCAGATTATCACAAAAGTAGAGGAAGAGCCCCACGAGGCACGGGTCATTGGGGACTCCATCATCCGTGGTTAGTCGGTGGAATTTTGCAGCAGGGCACCATCTAAACAAAAGCGTTTTTGTATTGCAGGTGTAGGAGTAGATGACGTAACAGAGGCTGTGGATGACATTTTTGAGAATGCGGAAAATGACAGCCTTGTTATCATTTATACAGGTACCAGTGATGTCATGCGAACCCAATCAGATGACCTGATGGAGAAGCACAGAAAGATGATCCAACGCTGCAAGGAGAAAAACATATTTTAATTTCAGGCAAACTCCCAAGGATTAATGCAGGAAATGCCTTCTTCAGTAGAGCATTTATTGTAAATAACAGAGTCAAGTCACTTTGCTTACAGGAAGGAGTTGAGTTCATCAACACTTGGAACCAAATTTACAGGCAAACACTATTTGTGAATGATGGACTGCACTTGAATGCCATTGATTCTGCCTTTCTCGGTCTTTTGCATAATGATGCCGTAAGTTTTTTCTGGAGAAAAAACAAGCATCAGGGAAGGCAAACATAGATGTCATACAATCCGATAAATCAATAAGCAATGGAATCTGCCAACATTGGAAAAGAAAATACATTAAAGCTAGTCTTGTAAATGTATGTAGTCTGCATAGTAAATTTTCTGATTTAGAGGCCCTTGTCTTTACCGAAGATTATGATGTAATTGGTATAACAGAATCGTTTTTAGATACGGAGCAGAGAGATTTTCTAGCACAGTTTATTTTACCAGGTTATCACATTTTCAGCAGTGATGAGAAGAATTGAGTAGGGTGCAGTGTGTTGTTATATATTAAATCAGAATTTCATCTAGTCGAAATTGCCAAGCCATGTATTGAAAACATTGACACTATTTATATTTAGGTTAGAAATGAATCATGTCATAAAATCACTCTTGGGTTAATTTATCGTCCACCTAGCCGGCCACTCAACATCGATAATGAAATCTTCAATCAAACTGCCGAAATATCTTGTATGCAAAGCACCGTAATATCTGGTGATTTTAATTTACCAGTTCCAAAATGGGGAGAAGCCCTATCCTCACACACAGGGTTAGACCTGTATAGAAACTTGCAGGAAAGTTCTCTGTATCAATTTGTAAATTATCTGATAAGTGGATCTAACATCCTATATTTTGTCTTAGCCACATCAGAAGATGTAGTGAGTAATGTTACTGTAGAAGAATTTAACACAAGTTATCACTGCATAGATACATTTAACATTAAATTCAGTGAAGACAGTGCTAATTGCAAGAAAGTGCCTGACTTCAAGAGAGCAAATTTTAAGAAATTAAAGGCAATTGTAGCTGCAGGTGAATGGCATCCCACTGTCGAAAATTTTAATATCAATGATGCACGGAAATTGTTTTTTACAGAATCTCTCAACATTGCAGTCAGGTTATGCATTCCAATGCGCAACAGAAGGCCTGACAAAAATTATAAACCCAAATGGTGGAACTTTGACATTAAACATTGTCTGGAAGCAAAAAACCTTGCACATAAAAATTATAATATCAAAAACTGTCAAAGTCATAAAAATGAATACAATGCCCTTTGACGAAAAGCCAAGAAATTAATTTAATGAAGTAAGAAAAACCTTGAGGTACATATTGCAAGTATCAGTAAATCAAAAACCAAAGAATTTTTCATTTACATAAGAAGCAAAAAGGTAATAACTCCAACAATCGGTCCCTTAATCACACATATAGGAGAGCACACTGATGATGAAACTATGATGGTGAATATTCTTAATACTTCCTTCGTTTAGGTATTTACAACTTAAAATGTACAAACGATTCCTGCTGTTTCCCCCATTCCTATAGAAGAGGGCATCATAATCATTGATACTACAGCTAGTGATCACAACATACTTCTTGCAATAAACTAAATAAAAGAGAATAAAACACAAAGACTGGACAAAATATCTCCATGTGTATTGAAGGAACTATAGAATGAAATATCAAGTTTTTATCTGAACTTTTTAACTTATCACTTAACCCTCCTCAGGTAGACCTCTGTCCACCCTTTCGCCTCAGGTAGACCTGGGTCTCCCAGACCCAGGTCAGAAACAAGGTCAGAAAACACACTTTTGGTTTATTTATGACAGATCCAAACATGGTATGATATTCTTCAATGTATATGGAATACAGCCATGTAAATAAACTTAATTTTTTAATTCATTATATATTTTTACAAATTAGAAAAAAAAATAAAATAAGGTCCATTTTTAAAAATTCATGGAAAAAATGCAAACAAAATCTGATTGTAACTTTGTGTGGTGCAACTGGCAGTAGCATCATGGAGCTTCATTGTGTGATGTTGGGATGCCTGAAGCTGCGACCTTACTTACACTCAGGGAACAAAAAAAAGCACACAGAAAAGGTAGACGTGGGTCTCGCAGACCTCCCCCCGTACACTGGAAACGGAGAAGAGCTCGAAATTGCCCTTTCACCCCTTATATGGGTACAACAAGTCAGGCAGCTATTGGGGGGTACAGGGTTCTCGGGTGTTTAGAAGGTAGTTTACCAAACAAACTGGGGGGGCGGATCTCAGAGACCCTGCTGTAGCTGAGCAGGGTTAAGAGCAATAAGGTGCCATCTGAATGGAAGCTTGCTAATGTAACCCCAATATTCAAAAATGGCAACAGAGCCAAACCAGAAAACTACCGCCCAATTAGTTTTACGTCGGCGGTTTGCAAATTGCTTGAAATTATTATCAGACAGAAGTTTGTGAAACCCTTAGAAACAAACAATCTCATAAAAGATTCGCAACATCATTTTCGTAATAACTGCTCTTGCCTTACGAATCTGCTGGACTTTTTCAGTGATATACTGGACATGTACGTCGAGACTAAATCTGTTGATGTGGTCAACCTCGATTTTCAAAAGGCTTTTGTGAAAGTTCCACACAAAAGACCCCTTCAGAAGCTTAAGGAACATGGTTTCAGCAGCAGTGTTCTCGGTTGGGTAGAAGATTGGCTCACCCGATGAAAGCAAAGAGTTATAATACATGGAAGAGAGTCAGACTGTATAAACATTACAAGTGGAGTGCTGCAGGGTTCAGTGTTAGGTCCTATTCTTTTCTTAATATGTGTAAATGATATTGATGAAGGATTGTGTTGTAAGATTTCAAAATTTGCTGGTGATACTAAGATAGGTAACAGAGCAGATGCAGCACTGCAAAGGCGGGCAATTCAGTGAGATCTTGATCAACTGTTTAACTGGGCCCAAGTCTGGGAAATGGATTTCAGTATAAATAAATGCAAAGAGCTAAACATTGGCAGCAAAAAAGTAAGAGCTAGATATAGCTTGATAGGGTAAACCATGAATAAGGCTTAGGAGTTATAATAACAAACAATAAATACAGTATATATATATATATATATATATATATATATATATATATATATATATATATATATATATATATATATATATATATATATATATATATAAGAGAGTATGGATCAGTGGTCTCCAGGATTGTGTGGGTAGGATTGAAAATTGGACTACAAATGTGGGCGATTCTGTGCGTGTATGCACCAACGCAAGATCGTGCAAGCAGAGTGAGGGAAGAATTCTGGACAAATGTGGAAGCATGCATGGAAAAGTTTGAAAGGAATAAGAAAGTATTTTTTACTGGAGATATGAATGGTAAAGTAGGGAATGTGAAGCTGGATAGAGTAGTTGGTGAGTGGGGTGTGCCTGCGGAGATGGATGAAAATGGCAGTGCTTTAGTGGACATTTGTGCCGGGAGGTGGTTGATGATAGCTAATACTCTCTTCAGGCACAAAATCATCCACAGGTATACATGGCGAGTGATGAGAAGGGTGGGTGGTGAACTGCATGAATGGAAGACAATGACTGATTATGTGTGTGCATGGATGAAACGATGAGAAGGTCTGTCATGGATGCAAGAGTATATAGATGTTGGGGAAGTGGACTTTCGGACCACCGCTTGGTGGTGGTCAGAATTAAAGTCCAAATAAAATGGAGAAATAGAAGGGAAGGACAGGAGTAAGTAGTACATACAAGGAGAGTGGAAAAGTTACAAGATGGTGGAAAAAAGGCAGAATATTGGAGGCAAGTGGAGGAGCAATTGGGTAAATATAGACTGGAGCAAATGGGAGACGTGGAATGTGTGTGCAAGATATTCACAAAAGAAATCTGTGCAGCATATGAGGTGGTTTGTGAGGTGAAGAGAAGACCAAATGGGTGCAGGGAACAGCATGGTGGACTGAAGTTGTAAGAGAGGCTGTGGCACAAAAGAAGAAATCATATAGTGAGTGGATGAGAAACAGAGGCATGGAAGAAGTTGAGAGGCAGAAGAGAGAGTTATATGTAGGGAGGAAGAGAGAGGTGAAAAGATTAGTAAGAGTAAGAAGAGAGCGGATGAGCAATTTAGAAGGAAATTGACTGTAAAGTGGAGGGAATGTAAGAAAATGTTCTGGAAATAGGTAAAGTTAGACAGAGTGCAAAAGAAGTTAGCTGGGGAGTGAAAGGTAAAAATGGTATATTCCTAGTTGAGAAGAGAGAAAAAGTGAGCAGATGGAGAGAACACTTTAAAGAACTGTTAAACATAGAAAATGAAAGTAATGGAAGTATAAGTGGCTGGGGAATGGCTGCGAGAAGGAGGGATGTGAGAAGAGAGGAAGAAATCAGTAGGATGGAAGTTGTGGAAGCAATGAAGAAAGTTAACATAGGGAAAGCCACAGGAATTGACGGTGTGTGTGGTGAAATGCTGAAGTACAGGGGAGAGATAGTAGCAGAATGGATATGGAAAGTGTGGAGATAGGCCTGGGAGGAAGGTAAAGTCCAGGAGGATTGGAAGTAAAGGTATAATTATTCCCCTGTACAAAGGAAAAGGGGAAAAAGAAGTGTGTGGTAATCATAGGGGCATTTGTCTTCTTAGTGTAACAGGAAGCGTATATGGTAGGATACTTATTGACAGAGTTAGGGAAATTACAGAGGAATTAGTTGGAGAAGAACAGAAAGGTTTTAGGAAAGGAAGAGGTTGTGTAGATCAAATTGTCATTCTTAGATATTTAGTGGAAAAATTTCTAGAGAAGAGAAAGAAGTTGTATGTGGCCTTCATGGATTTGGAGAAAGCATATGACAGGGTGGATGGACAAGGATTATGGAAAGTATTAAGAATATATGGAATAAATGGGAAGTTGTTGAATGCTGTGAAGAGTATGTATGAGGGTGCTAAGGCTGCAGTGCATGTGGATAGTGACCTGAGTGAATTTTTCTATTTGAAGGTTGGATTGAAACAAGGATGTGTCAAGTCTCCATGGCTGTTCAGTCTGTATATGGATGGGGTTATAAAAGAGATACAAGGTAGGGCAGTGGATGTTGGAATGGCCCTAGTGAGAGAGGGCAGTGTTTGGAAAATCCCTGTACTATTGTTTGCAGATGATACTGTGTTGTTAAATGAAGACGAATGGGAGCTGCAAGGCTTTGTGAATGAGTTTGGGAGAGTGTGTAAGAAACGGAATCTAAAGGTGAATCCAGAGAAGAGTAAAGTAATGGTATTCGAGAGAAATGAAGTCAGTGAATGTACAGTGTGACTGGATGAGGAGGAAATGGAAAATATGAGTGCGTTTAAGTACTCGGGTAGTGTGATGAGTAAGGATGGAAGTTCAGAGGATGAAGTGTTTGAGAGGGTACGGCAGGGAAGAATGGTTAGTGATTCCTTGAAAGTAGTGATAAGAAATAGGGAAGTGAGCATGGAAGTGAAAAAGCTACTGCGTGACAGTATTGTGATACCAACTCTAACGTATGGAAGTGATGCTTGGACCTTGCTAGAGGGACAGAAGTCAAGAGTGAGAGCAGTGGAAATGAGTTATTTGAGAGGAGCATGGGGAGTCACATGGAGAGACAGACTGACAAATGACGAAGTGAAGGAGCATTGTGGTGTACAGTAGTTGTGGATCTGATAGGAATCGTTAGGAGAAACACATTGAGGTGGTCTGACCACGTGGAGAGGATGGAGAGCGAGAAACTGACGAGGAGAGTGTATGTGAGTGAGGTGGAGAGGGGGGAGAGGGAGGGAGAGGCCAAGGATGAGATGGAGGAATGGAGTGGAGAGGTATATGTGAAAGGGGGGTTTGAGCTGGGAGCAGGTCAATGAAATGGCGGGGGACAGGGCGATGTGGAGGCAATTTGTTTGTGGTCACCCCTTACAGTATTAAGGCGTCTGGCAAAAGATAGATAGATAGATGGATTTGAAATCAAGCAAACAATGTACAGAAGCTTTGAAAAAAGCCAATAATTGATTGGATTCATAGGCAGAGTATTTGAATATAAATCCGATAATATCGACCTCACTTTGTATAATTTGTTAGTATGCCTGCATTTGGAGTATTGCGTTCAGTTTTGGTCACCGTATTATAAAAAGGATATGGAAAACTTGAAAGAGTGCAGCGAAGGATGACAAAGATCCTACCTACATTAAGAAATAAACCATACGAGGAACGTTTAGAAGTACTGAATCTCTTTACCCTAACTAAACGGAGGATACGAGGAGATTTAATTCAAGTATTCAAAATATTCAAATGACATGATTTCATGGCTGTTCATAAATACCTCACAGTTGATCACTGGAATTATACTTGAGGCAATGGGCATAAAATAATTGACAAACGATTCCAGTAGCATGAAGCAAAACATTTCATCTTCAATAGAATTATAAATCTATGGAGTAAACTGCCCTCCAATGTAGTAAATTGTAATACAGTACTAACCTTTAAAGATCGCCTGGATAAGTATTTCTCGTCTAACGCCCAACTTAATATGTTTACTCCAGAATAAAACACTTGTGTATGTACATTTTTAAAATTATGTTTTAAAAGTCTGGATCAATTTATTCAATGCAACTATAGTATATGCACAGACTAGGATACGCACAGATAGCCCTGAGTTAACGGTCACTACTCATACTTTCAACCTGTGATGGGCTGTGGATCACTGAGGGTCCCTGTTAGTTAAGTGACCGCTTTCGGTATTTTTTTAATGTACCAGGGGTCACTGCTTCAGGAGCTGACATGTGTGCTTGTCCCACATGGGAAAGTTCCTAGTCTCAGTGGAATCAACGGAGCAGGGGCCTGATTGACTGTTGCCTACCTTAATAGCGCCAGGCAGGGCTGCCGCACCACCCCTGAACATCCACACTGTGCACTGTGCAGTTTCCATGCTGTGTCCGCAGACGCACCGTTAAATCAACGTACCCATACATAGTGTCATGAATTGGTTATTTATTTATTTGATAATTCATTTTACTTTACTACTTTCTCTTTCAGGTTTTTCATACTGGTACAGTAGCTTATAAATAATGTATTATAGAAAATAGTTTTTCCTTTTCAGTCTTTCCTATGAAATTTCCATGTCAGTTTTTCCATGCTGCATTGTGGTTTTTCTCACTTTTTCTTGCCAGTTTTTACTGGAGGGTTTGAAGGTGGGGGTAGCCTTCTTACTTTACTATCCTTATCCTTCAGCATGTAGAGTTAGATCTCATAGTCACAGTCTGCTCGGTAACAAACAGCCTCAAAAGGACCATAAGGTCTGTTCCTGTTTGCTTTCCTTTGTACTCTCTCTCTCTCTCTCTCTCTCTCTCTCTCTCTCTCTGTCTTACACACACACACACACACACACACACACACACACACACACACACACACACACACACACACACCTGTGCTGGGATTGGAAATCCCTTTCCCCTTGTGACCTCCTTTTCCTTACCCAACATTCCTTCCCTCTCCCTAAGGACTTCCTACTTGTTTCTCTCCTTCCTTATGCCGAGATCTGTAATCCCTTGCCCCTGGACCTCACCTTCCTTACCCTACCTGCCCCACTACCCCCCACATATATATATATATATATATATATATATATATATATATATATATATATATATATATATATATATATATATCATCATCATCATCATCAGCCATAGCTAGTCCACTGCTGAACAAAGGCCTCCCCCAACCTTTTCCACGAATTCCTTGACTCTGCCAATCTTCGCCACGTTTTGCCTGCAAATTTCTCTATCTCCTCTCTCCATCTCTTGTCTGGCCTTTTTCTGCTACGCTTACACTCTCTTGGTGTCCAGTCAGTAAGCCTCTTGCTCCACCGGCCATCCCTTATTCTTGCTATATGGCCTGCCCACCTCCATTTCTGTTCCTTTATAACCCCCATAATATCTTTGACTTTTGTCTGCTCTCTCACCCAAGTTAATCTTTTCCTGTCTCTTAAACATATTCCCAACACTGACCTTTCCATTGCTCTCTGAGAATGGATTAATTTGTTTTCCATTGATTTTGTCAGTTTCCAGGTCTCACAACCATACGTCATAGCTGGAATTATGCAGTCGTTATATACTTTTCGTTTCATACAAACTGGCAAGCTACTTTTCATAATGTCTCTATGTTTACCGAAAGCTTTCCATCCAATTGTAATGCTTTTTTTTATTTCATTATCATGATCTTTCGTTAATTTTAGTACTTGTCCCAAGTAGTTGTACTCCTCAACTTCTTCAAGAATTTGATCGCTTATTCTGATGACGCTCTTTGCTGTTTGTGGATTAAACATTACTTTTGTTTTACTTCGGTTTATCTTCAGTCCTTCTTTCAGACTTTCTCTGTTCAGGTCATTTAACATTCCTTGCAATGCCTCCGCTGTTTCTGAGATTAGGGCAGTGTCATCTGCAAATCTTAAATGGTTTAGCTTTTCTCCATCAATGTTCACTCCTTTGTTTTCCCAGTCTAGCTTTCTGAAAATACTTTCTAGGCATGCTGTAAATAATTTTGGTGAAATTGTATCTCCCTGACGCATGCCCTTCTCAATCTTAATTTTTTCTTAGTCCTTATGTAATTTAACTGTAGCAGTTCCTTCTTTATACATGTTTTCGAGCAGGTTTACAGTGTTCTCATTCACTCCTTGTTCTCACAATGAATTTATAGTTGCTATGTGCTCCACTGAGTCGAAAGCCTTTTCGTAATCAACAAAACCTAAGCACAGTGGTTTATTATATTATATAGTTTTGCTAGTTAGCTGGTTCATTGTATGTAGATGATCAATGGTCGAATACCCTCTTCGGAATCCTGCCTGTTCACGAGGTTGGTTTTCCTCCAAAATTGTTGTTATTCTGTTCGTAAGGACTTTAGTGAAGAGTTTGTAAATGACTGATAATAAGCTAATTGGTCGATAGTTACTAAGATCTTTTGAGTCACCTTTTTTGTAGAGTAAAATAACTATTGCATTACACCAAGTTTTGGGAATTTTCTTCTGTTTTATGCAGTGGGTAAATAAGTGAGCAAGTCTATTTTGTACTTCTACTCCGGCATCCAAAAGTAAATCTGTTACTATTCCATCTTCTCCCGGAGCCTTCCCTCTTTTCATATTTTTAAGACAAATATTTACTTCGTCTGGTGTTATCTCAGGTAGTTCACTTGTGTCAACTGAAAAGTTAGCTATTGGTACTATTGTCTTTGATGCATACAGTTCTCTGTAAAATTCTTCAACTCTCTTCACCATCTTATCTCTGCATTTAATGATTTCACCATTTTTTTTCTTTCAGTGATGTCTTTTGTTGTTTTCCTAGTCTCATTTTGCTTCGGACCTGTTTCAGACTTTTTCCTTTTTTAATGTTTTTTTTTTTTTTCTGATCCATGTTTCTTTTTCTTTTTTCTTCTCTTTGTCTTTTCTTGATAAGCTTATTTAATTCTGCTCATTCTATTTTGTCTTTCTTTGTCTTTACTTTCCTTTCCTTTCGTTCTTTCATAAGCTCGAGTGTCTTTTCTGAGTACTTCTTGGCTTTGGTTGTATTAGGTTTTCCTTCTACCTCTGATGATTCTCTTAGCACTTTTGTTAGTCTGTCATTCAGCTCATCAATGTCACATTCAGCATTACTTAGAGCCTGAAATCTGTTCCTTATTTCCAACTGAAAGGCTGCTTTGTTTTCGTTTACTATTTCTGGGCATATCTTTTTATCTTTAATCATCTTCTTTCTTTCATTTCTGAAATTGAATCTGGGTGTGCAACCCACCATTCTTTGATCACTACCTATATTTACTTTGTTGATAACTGTGATATTTGTGATCGTGTTATTCTTATTTGCTATAATGAAGTCGATTTCATTCTTTGTTACTCCATTTGGGCTTCTCCAGGTCCACTTTCTTCCTGTTCTTTTGTGGAAGAATGTATTCATTATTCTCATGTTAAACATTTCAGCAAAATTTACAAGCATTTCTCTTCTTTCATTCCTTTCTTCCACTCCAAATTTTCCCATACATGCTTCTCCATTTTTCGAATCCCCAACTTTTGCATTGAAGTCTCCCATGAGTATAGTATATGTTGTCTTTTCTTCTTCCATAATCTGGGAGATGTCATCATAGAATGTTTCTATTTCTTCATCTGGGCTTTGAGAAGTTGGTGCATATACTTGTATGACTTTCATGGTATATTTTTTGCATAGTCTAATGACAACAAATGCTGCTCTGTCAGATGCACTACTGAATTTAACAATGTTGTTTGCAAGATTTCTGTTAATTAGAAATCCTACACCACTAACTCTTTCATTTTCCTTTCCTCTGTAGTAAAATAGGTGTTTGCTGTCTTCGAGCTGAATTACTTTTTCTTCTTTTCTGCAGATCTCACTCAAACCTACAATATCCCAACTAATGTTTTCCAGTTCAGTCATCAGGTTATCATGTTTGTAATCTTCTGCGAGGCTTCTTACATTGTATGCATAGATCTTCTTCGAATTCAGTTTGTTCAACATTCAAGAGTCTAATTATCCAACACAGTGCCTATTCACTTATGGTGGCACATTACCCATAAGCACAGGAGGCAGTGCGGTTGCTCCGACAGGCTTAGTGATGATGGAGGGTGGCAGAGGGGAGGAAGTCATGTGTCACCAACATATTGACACGTTATACCCGTGCAAAACACCAGAGATTTTTCACATTATTATTACTTGTGTATATATATATATATATATATATATATATATATATATATATATATATATATATATATATATACTATTTTCTAAGATATCTTACTGACTGTGAGGGTGGAGGGTGGCAAAGGGGAGGAAAACACCCGCAATTTTACAAAATTTGCTAGATCGACTATGGTCGTCACCCGAGGTGAAGAGCATGTTTTGCTAGTTCGACTATAGACGTCACCCGGGGTTAAGGGGTTAACATACAAACATAAACTAAATTATGGTACATAATTTAACAAGCAATTACATAAATAAAACATTTCTGAGAAAAAAACACAAATATTAAGGTACAACTTATATAACAAGTATGCTCACAATAGGAGGCTAACTGGCAACTTTGACTCATGACAGAACTAAGGTACAAGATACTGTGAGAAACTTCTAGTAAATCCTGCTTCTCAACACAATCCCCTCCCTTGTCCTTTGTCATCCCGACAAAACTACGCAATGTATACAAACATAATTCTTAATCCAAACTAAGCATGTAATTATACAAAAGGTAATCCTTCAACTTATTAGGTCTTCTCATATGCCGCTTCTGATGATCTCCCTGCTCCTCCACACGATCTTCTTCTGGAATGTCTTGGTCCTCTTCCTGATGCACTTCTTCTCTTGGGAAACTGTTACCATCCTCTTGCACTTCAACTCCTTGGATCTCCTCAACATCCTCGGCTCCTGGAGAGCACATTTCCCCAGAGAAGTCAAAGCTGTACTGTCCTGGCCCATGGTGCTGCCACAGACGATTCATGTGTACTACCTTTGGACAAGTTTTCCTGCCTCCCCGAATCCAGTACGTTACGTTTGACAG
This sequence comes from Coenobita brevimanus, assembly GCF_032717465.1. Taxonomy (NCBI): domain Eukaryota; kingdom Metazoa; phylum Arthropoda; class Malacostraca; order Decapoda; family Coenobitidae; genus Coenobita; species Coenobita brevimanus. Next base: position 42,136,012 of record NC_136999.1, on the reverse strand, counting down.
ACGGTCCAACACAGTGTAAAGCCGGTCCCATGGGCTCTGCAGCCTCGGTGACTGTCCCTTCTTTCGCTGAGAATTGTATTACCAAACTTGGTCACCATCCTTGAAGTTCACCTCACTTGCCTTGGCATCATCCTTGCACTTCATCACCTCTCCTGAAAACTTGATGGTTCCTCGTACTTGACAATGTTCCTCAGCCAGCCTTTCCTGAAGGTGCTTTGCATAGCTGGAGGTGTCTGTAGGCAGCTGTTCACCAGGTGGTCTTCCCATTAACAAGTCACTGGGTAAGTGTAACTCGTGGCCTGACTTCATTTTTGCAGGGGTGTAGCCGGTAGGCTCATGGGATGCAGACCAATTATTTGCCATCAACAACGCAAGTAGTTTCTGGTCCCATTCTGTTTGCCCTACGCAGTTCTTGGCTAGTTCTTGACTTTGGGTCCAGTTGAATTTCTCCACCATCCAATCAGACTGTGGCCTTAGTGGGATCATCCTGGTCTTCTTGACCCCCGATAACTTGCAGCATTCACAGAACACAGCAGACTCGAAACTTCTACCATGGACTGAATGTAGCTCTTGTGGCATCCCAGAGCGACAGAAAAACTAGTCAACCAACATCTGAGCAGGAATCACAGCCTCTTGATCAGGGATGGCATAGGATTCTAGCCACATTGTGAAATAGTCCATGATGACCCATATATATCAGTTTCCTCTTTCAGTGAGTGGCCGAGGTCCAGCAATGTCCCCTACCACTCATTCCATCAGTGCACCCACTTAGTACAGCTGGTGAGAGGCGCAACCACGTTTCTTGGGTCCCATCTTGTCACAACACACGTCACAGGCCCAACACCACTCTTCAACATCCTTCCACATGCCAGTCTAGTAGAACCTCTGTTGCAGCCGACTTAGAGTTTTCTTCACTTCCCGGTACCCACTGGTGATCTGGACTGAGGCTCAACCAAGGTCCCAGACCTTATATTCTTCGGAACCACCAGTTGCCAATATTTGCTAATGCCATCAGGTATCTCTTACTGATGCTCCAGTAAGTCGTTGTTCGAAATAAGAAATTCCCACTGACTCCAGTAGCTCTAGGTTGCAGGGCTGAATCTAGAAACCTCTTCCCAAAATGATCGCACTTTACTTTGCTGCAACCACTCTAGCACTGGTTGTAAATCTGCATCCTACATCTGCATCTTCTTCAGGTCTTCTGCATCTGACGCTGGCCCTGTCACTGCAGTATGGCTGCGTTTCTTGCCGAAAATCTGGGACTCAGGCTGTCAGCATTGCCATGTACCTGCCCAGGATGGTGCTGTACCTCAAAATTGTGATGGTCTAGCTTCCCAATCCAGCATGCAAGTTGTCCTTTTGGATTCTTCAATGTCATCACCCACATCAGTCATGCTTGGTCTGTCCTGATGATTAAGTACGACCCATACAAGTAGGGATGGAAGTATTTAAGGCTCCTCATCACTGCCAAGAGTTGCTTATGGGTCACAAGAGTAGTTCTGCTCTGGTGGCCTGAGCTTATTGCTGTACTATGCCATTACACACTCCATGTCATCCTTCTTATTTGACAGAACTCCACCAATATCATGATCACTAGCATGACACTTCAAGATAAGCGGCTGACTCTGAACAGGGTACAGCAATATTGGAGTGCTTTCCAACGCATGCTTGAGTTCATCGTAGGTCCTCTGAGTCATTGCAGTCCATGAAAACTTTTGCCCCTTCCCCAACAGCTTGTGCAGAGGTGCAGCTATCGTTGCAAAGTCCTTGACAAAACGCCGGTACTAGACACACAAGCCCAGGAAACTCCGTAGCTCCTTCAGACAAGTTGGAACTGGCTAGTTTCCCACAGCTGCCACATTCTCTGGATCAGTACGGACGCCGCCCTTGCCTACAGTGTGTCCCAGGTACTTTGCTTCCTTCTGAAACAAGTAGCACTTCTTGGGGTTCAGCTTGAGATGTGTTGCTCAGATCCTGATGAACACCTCTGACAGCCTCTCTAATTCCAGGTCAAAAATCTATCCAAACACAATTTCATCGTCTGTGCAGGCCTTCCACTACACGATCCACAGATGCTCAACATTAGCTGGGCCATTGCATAGACCAAACTGAATCACTTTAAACTGCCATAAATCCTGCCTGTACAAAAAGGCTGTTTTCTCCTTGTCTTTCTCTTCAACCTTGACCTGATGATATCCTGCTTCCATATCCAGAGTGAAGAACCACTGGGCACCTGAAAGAGCATCCAGTGTGTCATCAGTCCTCAGCAAGGGGTATGCATCCTTCACTGTCACTTCATTCAGGGCTTGGTAATCTATACAGAACCTTACTGAACCATCCTTTTTCCTTACGAGAACCACCGCTGATGCCAAAGGAATGCTGGACTTTTCTATCACTCCTTTACTTTGGAAATTCTCCATCTCCTTCTCCATTTCATGCCGTTGGGCTGGCACCATCCTCTGTGCTGGTGTTCAATCAGGCTGTGATCCCCGTTGTCTATACAATGCTCCACCAGATCAGTGCATCTTAGGTCTAGGTCTCTGGTGGAAAAGACATCAGCTGTCTCATCTTCATCACTTGTGAGTCATCCAGGCACTGGCAACTCTTTGAAAATAGGTCTTGTAAGTACTCTGGCAGATATCCATCTTCTTTTACTAAACTCCTTTTACAGGCCTTCCTCTGGTGCCACTCAGAGTCAACCACCTAGCACAGTCCCACAATGTCTCCCTCGAGAATCTTCTGTGGCTCACGGGAGAAACTGGCCACCACAACCAGCACTTCATCTGGACCTTTTTCCACCAAAGTTCTCCCCAGCATCACTCCAGTCTTCGTCTTGCTCTGTACATGAGGCTCCACTACTCCTATACAGCCGTCAAAAGAGCCACTCATCTTGCACTGGAGCAATAGTTCTGATTTTGGGGGTATAACTGTAGTGCGGAGTTCCCTCACCTCACCACCAGAATTGGTATATCTCATTGCTGTGGCAGGAACTGACTCTCCTCGAACCTTCAACTTCATGGAGCTTAAATCCAACTGACTGTAGTCCAGGCCAATGAGGCAAGGATCCTCCATGTCGGCCATGTAGACTGGAAGCGTTGTCTTTTCCCCTGCTACTTCAGTCCGGACATCCGAGGGTCCCCTCAGTTCTGTGCAGTGCCCAGTTACACTACACAATTATTCTGATGACTCAGGCAGATACCGATGATGTAACACATCAGACCTCACAAAAGTCTACTCTGAGACCGAATCAATCGACATGGAACACTTCTTTCCGTCTATTCTTCCATCTATTCGCACACTGTCGATTGCAGTTTTCTTGCATTTTCTCGGTGGTGAGGCTAATTTGGAAAAGCCGGCTGATGGTTGCCCCTTAACACCCGCCTCCAATAGTTTTCCACTCCTTTCTGATTTTCTGCAGCCTTCTTCATATCCTTCTTTCTCTTCTTCAGACATTCAAATTTCTCTTCTTCAGACAGTCAAAACTGAAGTGTCACACCTCATTACATGTCCAACACACTTTTGTTACAATTGAAGATGTCCTTGCACTGCTCTGTTCTTGCTGCTTCTTCCATTTGTAACAATCCTTTTTCTTGTGTCCCGGATTCCCGCAGAACCAGCAATCTCCTCCAATCTTTTCATGTTCCCGCTTCCACTTGTAGCAGTCTTCTTTTCTATGTCCTGGCTTTTCACAGTACCAGCAACTACCTTCAAATGTTTCTGCTTCATGTAGCTGCCCCTTTCTGACCTTGAATCCTTCACCATGACCAGCGTGAAAAGTGGACGTACTGTACCTGAAGTAGAACTCAAATTCTAGAGTCCTGGTTAGTGCTTCTTGCATGCTTCTGGATTGTGCCTGCTTCACTTGCACTTTTAACTCTGGACTATCAAGAGCATCGATGAACTGGTCCCTCAGAAGAATAGCCAACAGGTTAGGTGCTGATCCAGGGTATGCCTTGTATGCCCTATTCTCCAGGTCATGAGCAAGCTGCTGTAGGGATTCTCCTCGAGCCCATACATGGCTCCGGCATCTTGCTGTGTAAAGTTCAGTTTGGTACATGGTTCCATATCTGCACTCCAGCACTTCTACTAGGGACTGATAACTGTTCCTCTCCATCACTGACATCTGGCCCAAAATTTTCATTGTCGTATCCTTAAGGCTAGTAGCAAGCTGCACTGCCCTTTGCCTATCATCCCAACCATTCTGATTGGCAAGTAACACAAACTTTTTTTTTTTATGTGAGGAAGAAGGAACCAATGGCCGCGAGGCCACAAAATTTCTCCTTCCAAGAGAAAAACAAAATACAAGAGAGAGCCAAATTCAAGATTCGGTCATTTCGAGATGCCTGGACACATTGTGTTTGAAAGTCTGGAGGTCATAGGAAGCAGGAAATACAGACAGAGGGAGACAGTTACAGAGTTGACCTGTTGCATAAATGACGGACTGGGAGTAACGGTTAACTCTTGCATTAGAGAGTTGGACAGAAAAGGGATGAAAGTTTGCTGCTAGACGGGTGCTACGCACCCGTCGTAGAGGTGGAGGAATGCATGCAGACAGTTCAGAGGAGCAGTGACCATTGAAGTAGCGATAGAAAAGAAATATAGATGCAACAGAGCGGTGAAGAGACAGAGGTTGAAGGGAGTCGGTAAGAGGAGGAGAGTTAATGAGACGAAAAGCCTATTGACTGTGCACGGTAAGCTTCCCAAGATATTCTACTATCAAATTCCTGAGGTCTCTTTTTACTTGGACCCCCATTATAGCCATGCACTTCGTTCGTTGGTTTGGGGCCTAAAAACTAGGGCATCATAATTAAGTCCAGGATATAAATCTCCTACATTCTGATTCTTCAACCATGCAATGTTACCTTTAGGTGCTTGGGATCTGTCAAGATTCACCATACTCTGCCCATTCTTTTCATGTGCTCCCTGTACACTAACCTGAGGGTCAGCAGTGCAATATTTCTTTACAACCTCAGTTCTCTCACTAATCATCTTCAGCTTGTTGTCTACATGCTGTCTGCACTCCATTACAATTGCCAAACTAATTGTCTTCAACTGGTTGTCTACATGCTTCAGCTGGTTGTCTAGATGCTGTCTGAACTCCATTACGTTATTGCTTTCCTCACACTTCTGCTGCTGTAGCTCAGCATATACTTCTTCCTTCAGCTGTCGCTGCTCATCCTTCATTTCCCCCATGAAAACATCTAGCTGTCCTTGCATCCTCATTTGTAATTCCCTCTGTTGCTTCTGTAATGCATCTTGCAGAGGTTCATATTGTTCTTTCTGTTCTTTGTCCTGTGACTGTAATAACTGTTCTTTGAGTTCTTTCTGTCCTTCGTTCTGTGCCTGTAATTATTTTTTGAGTTCTTTCTGTCCTTCATTCTGAGCCTGTAATTGTTCTTTTAGTTCTTTCTGTCCTTCTTTCTGTGCCTGTAATAGCACACTTTGAGCTGGTAATTGTTCTTTGAGTTCTTTCTGTCTTTTGTTCTGTGTCTGTAGTTGTACACTTTGGGCCTGTAATAGCTTCACAATTGTTGACAGGGACATTTCCTAGTCTTGCCCAGCTCGGGACCTTGTCTGCACAGCCCCTTGCTCCCTGTCGAAGATTTGACTCATTGCAGCACTGAATCCACACTCTTGACACCATTGTTACGTCACCACCCCACACTGCCACAGGCTTCAACAGCAGTAGTACAGACTAGGAAGGACATTGCCCAGTGAGTTGCTATTCCTATGGTCAACTTTTCAGTGTGCAACAAGACCAACTGAAACACTGTAAATAAACACTGGCTTCTTAAGTTCACTGCCTTTATTTTCCAAATAATTACACTTAATACCTTCCAACTTCACTATTTTCGCAAGCACCGAAAATACACAAACTGCAGTAACACTTTACTGTTTGCCAACAACACTTCACTATTTTCACAAGTACAGGAAATATACAAACTTCACTAACTGCACTGCACTGCACTGACACTGAACTACAGTCAAACTGAACTGAAAACCGACTGAACTTGGTCTAGTCTCTTCCCTATCCTTTTATAAGCTTCCTATATTCTACAGTGTTGTACACTTTTTCCACATTTTTCATGCATTCCCAAAGGGGGCAACGGTTGCAACAGTTACCAACTTGGAGACATCCAAAACATGCCAGAGTTTTCGTACCCTGCATAACATTCTAAATTATTTAACATACGGTACAAACTTAAATTACGGTACATAATTTGACAAGCAACCACATAAAAAAAAATTGAGAAAACAATTCAAAAATTAAGGTACAGCTTACAAAATAACTAGTCACAATAGCAGGCTAACTAGCAACTTTGACCCAAAACGGAACTACGGTACGAGAAACAGTGAGAAACATATAGTAAATCCTGCTTCTCAACAGTATTGTAAGACAGATCATTGTTTCTCGTGTGTCTAATTGCTCTGTTATTCTGGATTTTCGATAATTGTTCGGTGTAGTATCTGGAGAAGTTTTCTCTACGAACTCATTATCGAATACAATTCCACTGTTATTGGCATCAGCAAAATATTTTCTTCTCCCATTGTACGTAAGCCAATGAGCATATCAGTATACAGTATGATTTAATGGATAAATTTTTTACTATGTAGAATATAATAGTGATTGTTTTGGTGGTCTTTGTCAATGTGATGTATAACACAATCATACCTCTAACTGGTATTACCATCTACAATGTATAAATCTAAGTTTGATTCCTCATGAATGTTACCGTTTCTTCTATTTCTAAAAATTCTTTCTAATTCATCTTGTGTTTTTAGACTGAGAGGTGAGCCTGAATAAAAAATAATGAAATCTTTTCATCTTCACAGACAGCAGAACGAAAATGCTTTCATTTCCAAAATAATTCTTATGTTTATTCTTTCATTATTTAGTTGTTTTATATATTGTCATGTTTTGTTCTGGTACAACCTTACCCCAACTTGTAGACATATATTAAATTCTCTACTGTTTTACAATCTGAGGTCCATTGACCAACAGCTTTTTGTTGCCTACAGTAGGGTTGAAACCCTTTTGATTAGTCTCTGTCCTCATAATTTATTATTTAACATTCAGATCTTGTGTGGCCTGGATTTGCTACCTATCCATCTAAAGTCCGACGCCCTAATCCCGCAAAGGATGGCCACAGACAAAACGCCTCCAAGTCACTGTCACCCACCATTTAATTGTCCTACCCCCAGCTCACTCCCTCTCCCTCATATACCTCTCAACTCTATTCCTCCACCTCATCCTCGGTCTTCCCCTCCCTCCCTCCACTTCACCTATATACACCCAGTTAGTCAGTCTTTCATTCTCCACTCTCTCCACATGTCCAAACCACCTCAGTGTATTTCTCCTAATTTTCTCAATCGCATCCTCATCTAGCCCACAACATTCTTTCATTCGTCAACCTGTCCCTCCATGTCACTTCACATGCCCCTTTCATGTAACTCACTTCCACTGCTCTCACTCTTCACTTGTTCCCCTCTAGTAAGATCCATGCTGTGCTTCCATGCGTCAGGGTAGGGATCACAATACTATCATGCAGTGACTTAACTTCCATACTCAACTCTCTATTTCTCATTACCACTTTCAGTGAACCAACAACCTTCCTTCTCTGTACCCTTTCAAGCACTTCATCCCCAAAACTTTCATCCTTACTCGTCACACTACCCAAGAACTTGAATGCACTCACACTCTCCATATCCTCACCAACCAACCTCATTGTACATTCTGTGACTTCATTCCTCTCGAACACAATAACTTTACTCTTGTTTAAATTAACTTTCAGATTTGCACAGTAGTAAAAATGCCTATCTCACGAGTTTGACCTACGAGGTGATGCAACATAGTTTGGCCTTTCTGTAACACGTTGCCTATTAGGGCTATGCCCATTTTTTCTGAGCCTGCCTGTTGCGCGTGTGTAAATTCTTGAGTTCATTTGATAACTTGACTGTTTGTTTGTTTGTACTCTGATCGAGATTGTCTTTGGTCTTTGCTTGGACTAGATTTATTTATTCCTGCAACAGTCTCTGGCAATTTCATCCCTGTCTTATTGCCTTGTGATATATCAGTCAAACTGGCTTTGTTGCATTTCAGCTCCACTTCGTATGGAAAATTTAGTAAGAATATTCCTGGATTATATGGTATTGTTTCTGCGATTATTAACACTCAGACAATTTACATAATACTGCTATGTACCCACTGATGTGAACAACACACATTGGTGACAAATTGCCATCAGCTTCAACCCAGTCTGAGGTTAGTATGCTAGCTAACATGCTTCTCGTCATGGTGGAAACGTCTGCCGTTATTTCACCCAAATCTGAGTTAGACTGTGTTTGCTTCAATAAGTCTACAACTAAATGTAATTCTGTGGCTATACCAACCAGAAAATTCCTTCTTCCAGAGGACTTCCTGAGGAATTCTGTCTTAAACTCAGCAGATGTTTGAGCTCTTAAAAGCTTGTTTGACTTAAGCAAAGTGCCAGCTGGGCAACGTTCTTGATTTTTTCTAGCTGAAAATAACATCAATTTTTTCCTTATCATTTGTAATGTTTCTTCTAACGAAAATTTGCTGACATTTATCTATCACTGTGTGGATATCCAATCTATCTTTCTCAGTACCTGAAAATATTGTGAGATTTTTGCCCTCATGATATACATAGATTGATACCGAATTAGTACAGAAATTTTGTGGAGGAGGTAATGCACTGGTAGTAGGTTTGTCTATTTTCACTTGAATTTCCTTGCAATTGCCATTTTAAGCTAATTCATATGTTTTTCTTGATCTGTATACTACATGATTCAGGTTAACGTGATCATAATAAGTATTTATGAGTGTTCTAAAATCCTCACTGTTCCTATCTGACCACTCTGACCAATCATCATTACTCACTTCAGAGTAAATTTCATTTGTTTGTTGTCGTTTATCTTGTCTTTCTGGTGAGTTTTGTTTTTCTGCTTGTTCATGTTTCTCTAATTGTGTTGGGTTATTTGCGTCTTCAAGCTCGTTTGCTGATTCTAGTAACTGTGTAGAACTACTAAGTATTGCTAAATCTGATTCTTCTGGCACTATATTTGGTGGGCTTTTGAATATAATGCTACTTAGTAAATCGCATTTTACATCTCTATTGATTTCACCCTAAAGTAAAATTATTTATCATTCCGTCGATATGAAAGTTATATGACTGGGATATATAAATAAATGATTATATATATATATATATATATATATATATATATATATATATATATATATATATATATATATATATATATGTTTGTGAGAAGAAAGTTGGATGTGTTAGCTTTGAGTGAAACGAAGATGAAAGGGAAGGGGGAATATATGTTTGGAAGTGTGAATGGAAGATTGTCAGGTGTTGATAGAGGAAGGGCAAGAGAAGGTGTGGCCTTGTTAGTGAGTCCGGAAGTGCAGCAGTGTGTGATTGAATGGAAGGAGGTGTCATCGAGACTGATGTGGGTGAAAGCGAAATTTGAACGTGAGTTGTGGGTGTTTGTGAGTGCATATGGACCTGGTAGTGAAAGGGATGAACAAGAGAGGGAGTCTTTCTGGAATGATGTTGATGAGTGTCTGCAGAGTTTTGGAGCGAATGTGAATGTGGTAATGATGGGAGATCTGAATGCTAGAGTGGGAAATGTAGCAGTTGAAGGCGTAGTTGGTATGCATGGTGTGCCTGGAAGAAATGAAAATGGGGAACGAATGATAGCGATGTGTGTTGAGCGAGAGATGGTGATTGGGAATACGCTGTTTGAGAAGAAAGATATTTATAAGTATACATGGGTGAGACAGGAGGGTGGAAGGGTTGTTGATAGAGCCTTGATGGACTATGTGGTTGTGTCTAGGAATGTAATAGGAAGATTGTTGGATGTGAGAGTTCTGAGAGGGGAGGGTGGAGGTATGTCTGACCACTACCTGGTGGAGGGAAAGTTAAGAGTAGGTAAGAGATGGGTGAGAGCTAGGAGGGTTAGGTGTGGCAGGGAGGTTTTGAAAGTGAGTGAGTTGGATAAAAGAGAGAAAAAGATAGAGTATCAGGAGAAATGGAAAGATGAGTGGAACGCAGTGAAAGATCAGGGAAAATGGCAGCGTGGAGGAGGAATGGCAGTTGTTTAAGAGTGCTGTGGTGGGGCATGCAGAAGAGGTGTGTGGTGTGAGACGTGTGGGTGGTGGTGTAAGAAAAGGAAGTGAATGGTGGTGTGAGGAAGTAAGTATGGCTGTGGCTGAGAAGAGACGTGCATATGAAGTGTGGCTGCAGAGGAAGGATGAGATGTCATATGAAAGGTATAAGGAAAAGAGGAATAGAGCGAGAAGGGCTGTGCGTGATGCTAAAGTGGCAGCAGATGAGAGGTGGGGTAGGCGGCTGACAGAGAATTTTCAACAGAATAAGAAAATGTTTTGGAAGGAGGTGAAAAGGGTGCGAAAGGGAGAGTCTGGGAAGGAAGAACGAGTAAAAGCAGAGGATGGAAGGATGTTAATTGAGATGGATGCAGTAAGGAAGAGATGGGCAGAGTATTTTGAAAGATTGTTAAATGTAGAGGAGGAAAACGTGGCTGAGATTGTGGCAGATAGAAGGGTGCAAGGAATAAATGTGTTGGGAGAGTTGAATGATTCTTTGATCACGAAGGAGGAAGTGGAGAAGGCAGTAAAGGAGATGAAAACAGGGAAAGCTGCAGGTATGGATGGGTGTGCTGTGGAATGCCTGAAGGGTGGTGGAGTGACTATTGTTGACTGGTTAGTAAGATTGTTGAATGTGTGCTTTGAGAAAGGTATGGTGCCAATTGACTGGGCAAGTGCTTGTGTGGTCCCGTTGTATAAAGGCAAGGGTGATAAGTATGAATGTACTAGCTTTAGGGTATAAGTCTGTTGAGTGTTGTAGGTAAAATGTATGGTAGAGTGTTAATTATGAGAGTTAGAGAGGGTACAGAGGGAGTGATTAGTGATGAGCAGTGTGGCTTTAGGAGAGGGAGGGGATGCGTTGATCAGGTGTTTGCTGTGAGACAAGTGTGTGAAAAGTATTTAGCGAAAGGCAAGGATGTGTTTTGGGCATTTATGGATTTAGAGAAAGCGTATGATAGAATTGATAGGGAGGCTTTGTGGACTGTTTTAAGATTGTATGGACTTGATGGTAGGTTACTAAAAGGGGTGAAAAGTTTTTATGTAAATAGTAGAGCGTGTGTAAGAGTGGGAAATGCTGTGAGTGATTGGTTTCCCGTGAGAGTGGGGCTGCGACAGGGATGTGTGATGTCGCCTTGGTTGTTTAATATTTACATGGATGGTGTTGTAAGGGAGGTGAATGCAAGAGTTTTAGGTGGTCTGAGTCTGGTAAATGTTGATGGAGGAGGGTGGAATCTGAAGCAACTGCTGTTTGCAGATGATACTGCATTGGTGACCGATTCAGAGGAGAAATTGAGACAGTTGGTAGAGGAGTTTGGAAGGGTGTGTGAAAGGAGGAAATTGAAAGTAAATGAGAATAAGAGTAAAGTGATGAAGTGTACGAGGTTGATAGATGGTAGGGGGATGAATATAGTTTTGAATGGTGAGTTGCTTGAGGAGGTAGATTGTTTTAAATATCTAGGGTCACATGTTGCTGTGGATGGAAGAATAGATGCAGAAGTGAAGTTTAGAATAAATGAAGTAGGAAAGGTGCTGGGAGGAATGAAAAAGTGTTTAAATGTCGTTCGCTTAGAATGGATGTAAAGAGAAGGCTGTATGAGGGTGTTGTGGTACCGACTGCGTTATATGGGGCTGAAACATGGAATATGGGTGTAGCAGAGAGGAAAAGTTTGAATGTAATGGAGATGAGATGTCTGAGGAGTATGTGTGGAGGGACGCGTATGGATCGAGTGCGAAATGATGAAGTGCGAAGGAGAACTGGAGTTGTTCGGGAGATGGCTGGTAGAGTTGAGCAGAGGGTGTTGCAATGGTTTGGGCATATGGAGAGAATGGATAATGAGCGATTGGTGAAAAAGATAACTAGATCTGATGTGAGAGGTGTAAGACTGAGAGGAAGACCACGAATAGGATGGATGGACAGTGTGAAGAGAGCGCTGGATGCGAGAGGGATGTCTGTTGAGCAAGGAAGAGTGGCTGTGCGTGACAGAAATAAATGGAGAGAAATTGTGAATGAATAAGTGATGACGCAGCCCTGAGGGGATATTCTCCCGCATTTGGTCTGATCAGCTAGTCAGGTCAGGTGCGGGTAAGGGGATGGGTCTGTTATGATGTGGCAGGGGTAAACCAGTTCTGCTGTCGGGCCCTGCTGTGGATGTCACTGCTTGCATTGCGCAGTTGACCCTTGTGCGGTGTGATGCGGTGAGGATCTGTCCGTTCTCCCCTTTGGGGCTAAGATGCGAATGAATGTGTTTGAATGGATGAGTAAATGGAGAGTGTGTCGTCCTGTCTCGGCTACCTCCCTTTCCTTGGGGGAAGCAGCCTAGGTATATAGATAGATAGATAGATAGATATATATATAAAATCATCAGCATCAGCATCAACATCAGCCAATCCTACGTTCCCCCATGAGGAGCGTAGAGCCCGGGAAGAGGCAAGTTGGTCCTGACATTTAAGATGAGAGTGACCAGGCTCACTCATCCCTGAGTGGCATTATGTGAGCAATAAACCCCAATCACCCCTTGGATATAAACCTTCACCGACTCAATCCGATTGGAGCGCCGTAATTACCCACTATACCACAAGGTGCCAAAAGTTGGTTATATAGTTACCACCCAACATAGTAAAAGGTTTCCTGGTGTACAGGAAACCATTAGGCTTGTCACTCAGTGTAGAGTCACCCACAGGCAGAAGGAATAGGAAAGAATAAAGGAAAGAAAAATAGAAGAAGAAGTGTAAGGTCACCCGTAGGCAGAATGAAAAGGAAAGAATGAAGGAAAGAAAGATAGAAGAGGATGGAAGGAAAGAAGGATGGAGGAGAGGAAAGGGCAGACACCCAAAAACAACACTACATCGAGTGAATGGATATATACACGCGGGTATAAGGGTGTTTCACAGGGCATGGGTATATAATGAATGTTGCGAAACACATAACCCTCATTGATGCCTGTGTTTGTTTAGATGTAAAAATGTGCCTGAACAAGAAATGATACGATATCATTTAGTGGTCCCTCAAACTGACATTTTGTTTAGTCTGTAATGAGCACAGAGCCAGGAAGTTGTCAGTGTGCATTGCAATGGATGCTCAAAGGTTTTCCAGAGTGTGATTGGTTGGATAGCCAAGTGAAGAAATTTTAAGCTGCCGTTTGCCAACAAAACTCCAAGTTGGACAGCGAAGTGCAGACATTTTAGGTTGCCATTTGCCAACAAAACTGCAGGTTTTAAAGTAACTGAAGTATCATCAAACACAGCCAAAGGTGGGCTGAACCAAATGTCTGAATCGCTGCCTGGACACCATATTTCCATCCTGGCACAGAGCCAGGATTCTTACTACGAGGCGAGACAATGCTCTTCACAAGATGGAAGCACTCTTGGTGTGGTACGATGAACTGGTTAGAAACCTCAGGAGACTACAAGAATCATTCCTTGTACAAGAAGAGATATTCCAGTCAGAGCTGAAGTACGAGGTTTTTTATATCAGCCACAGCAATGCCCTCACGGGGATCAAGAATGAAGAGGACAAACTCTTCTACCACAGCCAACAGGAGGACCCGACAGAGAGTACAGTAGCATGGTGGGAGTGGATGCAAAACTGCACAAGAACGAAATCAGGAAGAGGAAGCAACACGGGAAGAGTGAGCATAGAAGGAGAAAGGAAGGGGAGCAAGTGAAGAAGGCCACTGAACATGCCATTAGCGATGCAGGAAACTGGACTTCTTCGGCCACGGATTTAGAGAATGATGATCCTAGTTTTAAAACAGTCATTTTCTCATGTTTGCCTGCTTCCAAGCGTTCGAAGAATCAGATATAAAAGGAAGTCTCCATTGCATTTTATCGAATGAACTTGTCACATCGGGAGGCAGCAATGTCTTATGCCATCATAATGAAATCACTGGGTCGCGACTTGTCAGAACCATCTATTTCTCCATCCATGATGTACTGGGCATGCCGATCTCTCAGAAAGCATGTCGCGGAGGCTTACCAAGAAGAAAGTTTATGTGTAGGAGAACCAATGGTTTTGCATTCAGATTGGAAGATCCTCCAAGATATTACAGGTGAAGGAACAGTAGATTGAAATGCCGTCTTGGTATCTGCCAATGGCCAGGAGAAAATTCTCGGAGTCCCAAAAGTTGATGCAGGTACTGGATCTGAGATTGCGCATGTGTGTGGCGATTTACTGAGAGAACATAGTCTAGAAAGAAAGATCGTTGGTCATTCTTTTGACACCCCAGCATGTAACAATGGTCTTCTGGTCGGCGCATGAGCAAAGATTGAAGACGTCCTGTCCCGAAAGTTGCTCCATCTAGCATGCAGACATCATATTTATGAAATTGTGCTTGCTTGTGTGTTTAAGGCGGAAGTGGGCTGTCTTCGGGAAGAGATATCGTAATTTTTAAGTGATCTGAGATGCACTACAATCATATTGATTGCTCTGTTGTAACTACTGTGCTGGAGACTCCAGACAGTAATGTTGTTCACATAATATTGGCAGTGCTCTGTGAAGAAACTGTTCAAGTCGTACAGGAGTCACTTCTAACAAACCAGCCAAACATAGCCTAGGAAGAAGGATTGTTGGTCACTCTTTTGACACCACAGCATGTAACGCTGGACTTCTGGCCAGTGCCTGAGCAAAGATTGAAGATGTTCTCTCTCGAAAGTTGCTCTATCTAGCAAGCAGACATAATATTTATGAAATCGTGCTTGCTTGTGTGTTTGAGGTGGAAATGGGGCTGTATTCGGGACAAGATATCGCGATTTTTATGCAATCTCAGGAGCACTACAATCATACTGATCATTCCATTGTAACTACTGCGCTGGACACTCCAGACAACAATGTTGTTTGTACAACTTTGGCAGCACTCTATGAACAAACTGTTCAAATCATACAGGAGTCACTCCTAACAAACCAGCCATGTGATGACTATAAGGAGATTTTACAGCTGGCTCTCCTCTTTCCAGGGGTAATGTCTGTTGAACTGGCTCCAGTTCGAAATTGGGAGCCTGCCACCGGGCCAGGTGGATGGAAAGTGCTATCTGCATTCTCAGAATTTTTTTCTTTTTCAAGATCAGTTCAACATGATGCCAACTGAACTCAAAGACATCATCAACATCTGTCTCTTTGTTGTCCTGCTGTAACCAAGGCTTGGGCTCGTGTAGCAATTGCTTAGTTAGCTCCTAGTGTGGATCTGGAGTTTCTGCAGAATCTGGAAGTGCTTGAAGAAGAAGGCACTCTGTGACTGAATGAAGCAGGGGACCACAGCATTTAAATGCCACCTTTAGTATCTATTGGCCACCCTTGTTGGACTAGCTTTTTTCGATAGAGGGCTAAAATCAGAGGACCTTAAAAGTATGTGTGACGGTCTTAAGAAGCCGGGCTCAAAGAAGGAAATGCAGCTCCTCAAGAAGAAGGGTCTGGATTCTTTCAAGGACAAGAGACTTTCTTACAGCAGAGACCAGGGATCTCTTCATGGCAATGGATATTGATTCATCCTTCCTGAAGAAGCCCCTAGTGGCTTGGAAAGATGACGCTAATTTCGAACTCAGCCTGAAACGTGTCTCATGCCTGGCAGTTGTCAACAACTGCACAGAAAGGGGGATTGTGCTGGCTGCAAAGTTCGACTCTGCAGTTACTACAAATGAAGAACACTAGCAATACCTCCTGAAGGCTGTGTTCAAGCACTGAAAGATGATTGAGAAGAAGATGAATGCAGAAATGTTAGAATGAAAAGAAATCTAAATCATGTCTTAGTATAAGTGTTTTTGTTTACAAGTGAAATAACTACTTAATCTGTGGTACCCCTAAATATTGATATACAGTCTTTAGTTTTTGTGTATGTTTTTCGTTCATGTAAGTGAATGTAACAGTTAATGACGATAAAGATTATCTTTATTACTACTTTTGCAAAACACCCTAAAATATATACTGAGCATATATATATATATATATATATATATATATATATATATATACTGGTTAGTAAATTATGATGACTTTACTGCACTATTGAAAAATATGTCAAAGTTAGTACATCATTGTAGGTGCATATACGTAAGTTAGGTATAATTTATGACTAACCCATGGTGTCCAGGTGTCATGTGTACATGACAGCCCGGGGACGTGTGGGTGGCACATATACATGATCTAGTGTTTCGCAGCATTGAATATTCTGCAGGTTACTTTCACCAGAGGCAGCCACTGGTAACCCTGCTGCATACATCAGGGTCATGCTTCAGTTACCTGCCCACCTCTGTAATGGATAAACCTATGTAAAATGTTTTCCCTGTGTTTGGATCCTTGGCTGAGTGCCCACAGCCTCCAACTTGAACACCGATAAAGTTCAGAGGCCAGAAAAGGAAAGGCCTCAGTGATAGTTTGATACGGAGAGACCTCGAGGTGACATTATTGCCAGTCGTGAGTGGAGAAAGTGACTCTTCCTCTGAGGAGAGCGATCGGCATCATGATTATCAATATTTATGTGTCTGATGAGGAGGGTGGATCACTTGAGTCTTCCACTGTGAGCCCATTGTTTTCCCCTGTACATTCATCTGCCATTTCTGATGACAGGAATTGTTCAAAGGATATTGTTGATCTTGAAGAGGGGAATATTGGCATGGAAGAGGAGATGGAAGAGGAGGTAGCAGTTGGAGAAGGAGAGTAGGTGGAGGATGGAGGGAGGAGGAAGCATGAATGAGCCTGCAAAACTATTCCTTCCAAGAGAAAAACAAAATACAAGAGACAGCCAAATTCAAGATCCATTCATTTCGAGATGCCTGGACACACTGCGTTTGAAAGACCGGAGATCATAGGAAGCAGGAAATACAGACAGAGGGAGACAGTTCTAGAGCTGATCTGTTGCATAAATGAAGGACTGGGAGTAACAGTTAACTCTTGCATTAGAGAGTTGGACAGAAAAAGGGTGAGAGTTTGCTGCTAGACGGGTACTACGTGCCTGTCATAGAGGTGGAGGAATGCATGCAGACAGTTCAAAGGAACAGTGACCATTGAAGTAGCGATAGAAAAGAGATAAAGATGCAACACTGCGGTGAAGAGACAGAGGTTGAAGGGAGTCAGTAAGAGGGGGAGAGTTAATGAGACGAAAAGCCTTTTACTCCATCCTATTGAGAAGAGCTGTATGTGGGGAGAATCCCCACACATGAGAGTTGTACTCTACACAGGGGCAGAGAAAACCCCAGTATAGAGTCAACAATTGTGCAGGGGTAAAGAAGGAATGGAGTCAGCTTAGCACACCCAATCTCTTGGAAGCAGATTTTACAAGAGATGTAATATGATCTTTCCAAGACAAGTCCCGAGCATATGAAACCCCAAGCATGTTCAACGATGATGCAGGATTAAGCTGAATATTATTAAACATTAGTGGGTATACCTGTGGAAGATTTTGTCGGGTTGAAAGGTGCAGAAACTGAGTCTTTGATGCATTAAAGACAACCAGATTATTTTGACCCAGTCAGAGATACGAGCCAAGTCAGACATTACGTGTGCCATAGCCTCATCCCTTGTTTGTTGAAGTAACTGCTGAGATGGACGTTGTGGGAATCGAATGGAAAGGTGAAGGGTGGAGTCATCAGCATTTGAGTGGATAGGGTTAGATGTACAGCTTAGAAGGTCATTGATGAATAAAAGGAAGAGTTGGTGATAGGACAGAGTCCTGAGGAACACCATTGTTAATAGATCTGGGAGAAGAACGATGGCCGTCTACAACAGCGGCTATAGAAAGACCAGAAAGAAAGCTAGAGATGAAGGCACAGATAGAAGGATAGAAACCGTAAGAGGGTAGTTTGGAAATTAAAGATTTACGCCAGACTCGATCAAAAGCCTTTGAGATGACAAGTGGAATAGCAAAGCTTTCACCAAAATCCCGAAAGGATGATGGCCAGGAGTCTGAAAGGTAGGTGAGAAGATCTTCTTTGAAGCGTCCCTGACGGAACCCATACTGACAATCAGAAAGAAGGTTGTGATAGGAAAGACGCTTTAAATTTTTTCTATTAAGAATGGACGTGAAAACTTTAGAAATACAGGATGTTAAAGCAATTGGACGATAGTTAGAGGGTTGGGAATGGTCACCCTTCTTTGGGACTGGCTGAATGAGGGCAAACTTCCAGCAAGAAGGAAAGGTACAAGTTGACATACAAAGGTGAAAGAGTTTGCCTAGGCAGGGTGTAAGCACAGAAACACAGTTCTTGAGAACAACAGGAGGGACCCCATCACGCCCGTATGCCTTATTAGTATTGAGGCCTGTTATGGCAGAAAATACATCAGCTGAAGAAATTTTAATGTTAGCCATGAGGAAGTCAGAGAGGGGAAGTGATGGAGGAACAGCACTGGAATCGTCTAAGGTGGAATTGGAGGAGAAAGTCTGAGCAAAGAGATCTGGTTTATCAGTAGAAGAAATAGCTACAGAGCCATCAGAGTAGAAAAGAGGAGGGAAGGATGAGGTAAAGTTCTTAGAAAGGTTTTTGGCAAGGTTCCAGAAGGAGCGGGAAGAATTCTAGTTAGAGTTGTGCACATTTTGTACGGATGAAATTATTTTTAACAGAGCGAAGAACAGACTTAGCACGATTCCGGGCAGAAATGTATAAAAGATGTGATTCAGGGGTGGGTTGGCTCAGGTACCTTTTATAGGCCCTCTCCTTGTTGCGGACAGCATTAGAACAAGCGTGATTAAACCAAGGCTTTCGTGCATTAGTCATAGGATATGAGAAAGGAATGTATGCTTCCATGCCCGTAATGCGCAAGGCACACCCAGATGGATCTCAGCCATGGAAGCAATACTCATTCCAGGAAAAATCAAAGAAGTACTGCCTGAGGGCCTCCCAATCCGCAGCTCCAAAATGCCACAGACGACGTTTCTTTGGAGGGTCCGCAGGCTGTACCGGAGCGATAGGACAGGTTAAGGTGATAAGGTTGTGATTGCAGGAACCCAACAGAGAGGAAAAGATTAACAGTGTAAGCAGAAGGATTAGTTGTAAGGAAGAGGTCGAGTATGTTGGAGCTCTCTCCAAGGCGGTCAGGGATACGGGTAGGGTGCTGTACAAGCTGCTCTAGGTCATTAAGGATAAAAAAGTGTAGGCTTGTTCACCACGTGGGTCAGTGAAAAGAGAGGAGAGCCAAAGGTGGTAGTGAACATCAAAATCTCCAAGAATGGAGATTACAGAGAAAGGAGAATTGGATAGAATGTGTTCCATCATAGAAGTTAGATAGTCAAAGAATTTTTGATAGTCAGTAGAATTAGGAGATAAGTAAACAGCACAGATATATTTAGTCAGAGAATGACAGGAAAGCCGAAGTCAGAGTGTAGAAAATTCAGAAGAATCAAGTTCAGGAACATGAGAGCATGATAAGTTGTTGCATATATATATATACACAACAGCCACCTTTGACTTTGAAATGAATATAGAGAAAGTAGGAGGATACAGAAAAAGGTCTGCTGTCAGTCGCCTCAGACAGCTGAGTCTCAGTTAGAAAAAGAAGGTGAGGTTTAGAGAAGGAGAGGTGGTGCTCAACAGAGCGAAAGTTAGAGGATAGGCCACGAATGTTGCAGAAATGAAGAGAAGAGAGTCAGACAGTGGTTCCAGGCATATTGAGTTGTCACCGGGAGAGGGGCTGAAGGTGGGGGCATTTATGGTCCCACCCCCTGGGGGCTCCGAGGCTACATAATTCGATGCCCTTTAAAAAAAAATTGAAAAGGAAGTGTGGTGTGTACTGTGCATGCAGTTTGGTCTTGATAGTTAGAGAAGCTTGTATGGGAGAGCATGGTGGCCTGCTCTCTATGTTACTGAGGCACTGAAAAAGTTCAGCAAAGGGGGATGGTCGGGACCTAGTCCCTAGGGCTGATGAAACGGGAGCTCCAGCTCTCCCTGTCATCAGCTTTCCATCCACCTTGGGAGTACTGCCCTGCTCGACTGGTGCTACAGTCTACTCTTACAATAATACATAAATCCAACAATTCCACTGGATGATAGTACCCATAGTGGAGGGATGATGATTAAGTGCGGGACTGTATCCTTCTGACAAGCTAGCAGGTTTGGATTGATTCTTAGGAAGGCCATTGTGAAGGAATTGCCCAGCACCAGGAACCTGCACTGTGTCAAATATCCATAGAGAAACTTGAGGATGAGGAAAAGGAAAGTCTTACAACACTCTTCTTTTGAGGTGGAACAACACTTGGCTTAGAACCGTTATGGTGCACAGTATGCCGCCCAGCTGAAGGTAACCTGGAGGAAGAAGAAGAGGGCTGGACAATGGTCCTCCGTGGTGGAGCAAGAGATGGCTTGGCAGGGGAACAGCTGGCTCCCCTAGCTGGAGTAGAGCAGGCAGTGCTACCATGAGAAGGAGCACAATCGCTAACACACTCTATATTACTGGAGCCTTGAGAGGGCAAGGTCTCATGCAGCTGGCCAGGCGTATCAACAATATGGGTACCACCACTCTCAGGTGGTGGCTGGGCCATCAACGAAACACCATTCTCAACCTGCACTTGCCCCGACCCCGGAGCATTCCAAGTAGTGGGCTCCACAGCAGAGAATGTTGGTAGCAGTGCATCTATCTCCCAGCACTCTGAGGAGCCACAGTGATGCCTACAATACACTGGAGGGATGTTGTGAGTTTTGGATGTGTCAAAGCAGGGTGTAGTGTGAAGACAGACATTTGCCACAGGAGGTTCTGGGATGAGGGAGAGGCTCCCAGATACAGGAAGCACCACCCCAAAGGGGACACCCCTTGAGACAGGAGGCACCTCCCTAGAGGAAGCACAGCTACTTTCAAGTTGCACCACCTCAGTGGAACCCCCCAACTGAGAAGCCCGTGAAATCGAACCCCGAGAAGTCAATGGAATATTGTGTGATGGCAGAGGCACCTGCCGGGTAGCTTCAGGGCAAGGTGAGACAATAGAAAAGGTAATCCCAGGGGAAATGAACCTCTCCCTTACCCTGACCTTTGCCTCAGAAAAGGAAATTTTCTCCTTCGCATGGAGAGAAACAGTTTCATACTCATACTTGTGCACATCACAATCCCTTGAGGAGGCCACATGCACTCCTCCACAGTTCAAACATTTAGAGGGTTGAGAACAATCACCCATACCACACGAAACACCACCACAATATCCACAGACCTCAGGAAAGTCAGACGCTTCCCTCCAGCAAGAATGGAGAACACGACCAAACCTTTGACAGAAATAGCACCTTCTAGGTCGGGGATCATAAGCTTTAACATTAAGCTTCCACCATGCAGCACTGACAACCTTTGGCAAAATAAGGCACTCAAACGTCAAGATAAAAGTGGGCGTTTGTGTTAAAACCCCATCAACTTCCTGATACTGTATTGTTAAGCGAAGACAAAGGGGAGCTGCGAGGCTTGGTGGATGAATTTGTGAGAGTGTGTAAGGAATGGAATCTAAAGGTGAATGTAGGGAAGAGTAAAGTTATGGTCTTCGAGAGAAGTGAAGTCAGTGAATGTACAGTGAGGCTGGATGAGGAGGAAATGGAATATGTGAGTATGCTTAAGTACTTGGGTAGTGTGATAAGTAAGGATGGAAGTTTGGAGGGTCAAGTACTTGAAAGGGTGCAGCAAGGAAGAAAGGTTGCTGGTTCCTTGAAAGAAGTGATGAGAAACAGGGAAGTGAGCATGACAGTACTGTGATACTAACTCTAACATATGGAAGTGAAGCTTGCACCTTGTTGGAGGGGCACAAATCAAGAGTGAGAGCGGTAGAAATGAGTTATCTGAGAGGAGCATGTAGAGTCACATGGAGAGACAGGCTGACAAGTGAGGATGTAAAAGAGCATTGTGGTGTGGATGTGGATGTCATAGGAAGCATTAGGAGCTAGACATTGAGGTGGTTTGGCCATGTGGAGAGGATGGAGGGTGAGAGACTGATGAGGAGAGTGTATGTTAGTGAGGTGGAGAGGGAGAGAGGGTGGGGGAGGTCAAGGATGAGATGGAGGGATGGAGTGGAGAGGCATATGAGGGAGGGGGTGTGAGCTGGGAGCAGGGCAGTGAAATGGCGGGGGACAGGGCGACGTGGAGGCAATTTGTTTGTGGCCACCTCATATGGGATTAAGGCATCTGACAATAGATAGATCGATAGATAAAGAAGATCCTTCATAATTCTCTGTACTGCTACAATTCCCTGAGAAGCCAGCCCCTCTAAGAGGGAAGAATCAGAAGAAGAGGCCAAATCACGAGAATACACAACCCCATGGGACTGATTTAAGGCCAAGTGACGAGAGGCAGACACTGCGTTACCGGCGACCATATTAAGGGACTGGATGTGTGAACTCTCTTCATTCCTGGCCTCTAGCAACAGAGAACCATTGCTCTGCAAGGAGACCTTGGGAGTAAATCCACATACTGTAAATATACTATTGTGAATCTAAAAACAGTTCAGGTTCTGGAAGGAAGTACCATCAGCCATTTCAAGTACTATGTATATTGTATAAGAATGCTTCACAAAGACGCCAGGTAACAGCTCGATAGAAGGGACATCTGGGTTCACGATTTTGGCAGATGACCTGTAAAGGGTCGCCACCCAGAGAGTGACCAGGTGATGGCAACTCGTGCGGCTTGTCACCGACCACACGAGTGGTTAAGCAAATGTTTAACCAGCCCCGTGCCAGTGCCATTTTAAAACTGTCTGACAAAATGCTGCAGGCAATGCCAGTGCCATTTTAAAACGGTCTAAAATAAAAATCTTCACTGTGACTGCATTTTTCAAGATTCGTGTGTAAAAATCGGCAAGCATGTAAGGTAACTGTTCCTCTACCATCCCCCAGGCTGTCAGGGCCATACACTCACTCACTGCCCCCTTCACACTCACTCTGCCTCACTCTGCCTGTGTGCCTCACCCAGTGCTATACATAGTGATGGCATTTGGTAAATATTTTCATGTAAGTGTAAGCTGTAAATATTTTCTTGTAAGTGTAAGGACCATTTAGTGAAGTCAAGTTGTAAATACCTTCTTGTAAGTGCCAGGACTCTACGTAATGAAGTCAGGTTGTACCTATCTTCAAGTGAGTGTAAGATAATGCATTCACAGTGAGAAAGACATGCAAATTGTGATGGATGCTGAAGTAATAAGTGATCAGAAAAGTGTACTGAACATTGCTATGCCTTCCCAGCATAAATACCCGAGTATACCTTACGTAGAAAACGGCTTTCTCTCACGTACGTGGTGAGCATGAGAGAGTGGCTATACCTGTACACAAGTATGCAAGACTCAATAAAACTCATTTCCGAGCCTCAGTGAGCATTTTAATGGCAAAATTCGTTGTTTCCATATCAAAATCAATTATTTTAGCCAAAAAAAAAAAAAGTCAAAAAATAGCAGGCACTGGGGTGACCCATAGGGCTAAAAATAGCTGGCATGCGGTGTTAATGTATCTATATGTACATTTCTGACATGTAAAATGGCACCAGGAGCCAAGGGAAATCACTTAGCAGGAAGTGAGGGGACTAAGTGCACTCTGATGGGAGTGGGGTACCTCATCCCCAGAGGGTGACCTGAAAAGGACACCCCGTGATGCAAAAGTTCATTCATACCAGTGCAAAGACCTCCTTCCCCAACACCCCCCAGCCCAGACACCTAACCAACCAACTGAAGACAGCATCAAGGCGACCCCTCTGGGGGGCGGCACTGATGACCAATACTGGTATCCTACATTTTGGGTAGCGCTTAGTCAGACCCCTCACCCATAACCTTACCTGCATGGGAGACCCTGCCAGATGTCATTACATCCATGGACAGGCTTGTGGGATCACAGGGGCACACAAGCCCCCCCCCCCCACGACTAGGTGGTTCCTCATGGGGGGGGTGTTCAAGTGCAGAGTTGAAAGTCATTGATATATGATGTTTTTGTATATAGAATCATATAGCTGCAATATAGGTAGTTGGACATCGTAGTTAAGTAGGCAGTTGTAGTTGTTTGTACTCTAAACTGTACAGATGTGTCATAGAAACTTGTAATAATCATCTTTTTCAGTGTTGCCTCTTCTTCTTCACTGTACCACTTTTCTTCTATCTTCATTTACCACTGTTGTTTACTGCTGTTGTTTACCACTGTTGTTTAATGCTGTTGTTTACCACTGTTGTTTAATTCTGTTATTTACCACTGCCACCAGTATCAATACTGTTACGTTCCCGTCCCGCATTGCCACAGGTTCCAACAGCAGTTGTTCAGTATAGGAAGGACGTTGCCCAGTGAGCTGTTCTTCCTATGGTCAGCCTTTTGGTGTACAGCACACAAAATCAGCTGAGGTGAAAATAAACATCAGCTTCTCAAGTTCGTTGTCCTTATTTTCCAAGTAATTACATTTAATACTTTCCAACGTCACTATTATCACAAGCATCGAAGACACATAAACTGCAATAACACTTGACTGATTTCGAACAACACTTCACTATGTTTACAAGTAACGGAGATAATCTTCACTAACTGCACTGACAATGATCTACACTCAAACTGAACTGAAAACCGACTGAAACCGCTCTTGTCTCTTTTCCATCCTTATATAAGCTTGCATGTTCTAAAATGATGTACAGACGTCGGAATAAGTTCGTTTCCTTTTCCGTGGACGAAGGTGTTTGTAACACTGCTTGGTGGAGAGGTATCCCCTCCTCCTCCCTTCCTCATAGTCCCACACTCCCATCCAACCCCCCAACTTTTCTCTCCTGCCCGATAACCCCTCCCGGTACCCTCCATACTCTGGCTCACAGCCAGCTAGGGATTGCTGTACTTCAAGCACCTATCTAATTACGTTTAATCCGAACAACTAATAAAGAAATAGTACAATATATATCATAAACCAAGTTAGGAAAAGGTTTACTACACTGTGTGTGTGTGTGTGTGTGTGTGTGTGTGTGTGAGAGAGAGAGAGAGAGAGAGAGAGAGAGAGAGAGAGAGAGAGAGAGAGAGAGAGAGAGAGTTAAAATACAGGGAGCGACAGGCGGGGAGTGAGAGCGAGTGGAAATATGAGAAATGAGAGGGCAGTTACGGAGAAAATAAAAAGGGGAGAGGCAAGGAGAGAACAACGAGCATTAAGAAAAGAGACAGAGAGTGAGAAGAAGAGACAGTGAGAGGTGAAATGAGATACAAACATTGCGAAAGTAAAAGAGAAAAGGGAGATGTGAATAGAACGGGAGACAGGGAAGTAGAGACAAAAAGGGAGACAGCTGAGAGAAAATGGGAATGGAACAAACATAGAAATAGGGATAGCAAAAACAGAAAGTGGGAAAGAGAGCTACGGAATGGAATACTGAGAACGATAATGAGAAAAATTAGAAAAGAAGGCAAAGGTAACAGGGAAGAGGGAGAAAGTGTGTTATTCTGGCAAGGACGCAGGGGAAGAACTAAGCAGGATAAGATGAAAACATTGAGGCTGGGTAGAACGAATGATATTCGAGTAAAAAGGGAGGAAGAGAATTAGAGAAATTAGAGAAACTTGGGGAGAGAAGGTAGAGATTAAGGGTGCGAAGAAAATAGGTTAATTTTTAGGGCAAGAAAGAGGAGGGGGATGTTAAGAAGGGAAGACAAGGGGAGGGAGAGGGAGGGAGGAAGGGAAGGAAAGACAGTGGGAAGAGGGGAATGAAAGAAGAGATTTCGGGTAACAGGGAGAGACGGAGAGAGGAGAGAGAAAAAGAAGCATGCAGTTATTACTGGGGAAAGAAAGTAGTGAAGGAAATGGGTTAAGTATAAGTAAAGAAATACGGAGAGAGTAATGGAGAAAAAAAGGTAACACATGTGACATGAAAAAGTAAGACAAAGCTGTGACACAGGGAGGGAGAAAGAAGAGTGAGGTAAGGAGGGAGTGACAGAGGGGGAGAGAGACGAATAAAAGGAAAGCGAGAGGGAGGAAGGCAGAGACTGAACAGATACCCATAAAAGAAAGGGGAAGGAGGGAAAAAGAAACTGGGGATGAGACGAAGGATCCAGAGAGAGAGAGGGGGGGGGGGAGTACACAGACAGGCACAGACAGATAGGTCGATAAATATTAAGAAAGTGTAGGTTTGTGTGTGTGTGTGTGTGTGTGTGTGTGTGTGTGTGTGTGTGTGTGTGTGTGTGTTGTGTGCGCACGCGCGTGCCTGCTTCCGTCTCTGTGTCACTTCTATAACACTTCCATTTTTTCACCTGCGTGTTTTCCTCTTCTCGGCTTCAGTTTCTCCTCACTCACTTTTCTTATCAGTATTTCTCCTAATTGTTCTTACCATTCCAAGTCTCTTTCTCTCTCTCTCTCTCTCTCTCTCTCTCTCTCTCTCTCTCTGGGAATAAAGAAATTGTTCTCACAGTCTACAATTATCTCCTTAATACGGCCACTTCCTGAGTTGGTGTGGAATTTTTGTCGCCTGAAAAATATATACGTCGACTTAAAAAGAGTTAAGGAGACTAATGTGTCAGGTTCGCCTGAGGGCTGTGGGACTTTTTTAGTAGAAACTCGTAGACTACGAGGTCAGCTCATGAAAGTGTTTAACATCTGAATGGGTTTCACAATCATTACATAGAATGTTGCTTACTCTTAACACGGACTCAGCACACAACCATGGTTGGAAGCTGTAAATGAATACATTTACCAGCAGATTTACGTGAAAACTTTTTCACTTGCAAGATCTGCTCCACATGGAACTGACTCAACATGGACGTTGTTAACACTACAGTAGAGAAGTTAAGAGATTCATCGGCAGAATCTTACACTAGAATAAATGTGAATTGGATATTCATTCCCAGACAAACAAGATGTATCTCCACGGTATGGGCTGCATAGTCATTTAGATCCCAACTTTTCCTTGTAATTCCTGTGTGTGTGTATGTGTGTGTGTGTGTGTGTGTGTGTGTGTGTGTGTGTGTGTGTGTGTGTGTGTGTGTGTGTGTGTGTGTGTGCATGTAAAAGATGTGTCTACTATCGCAACATGTAATCACAACAGATTTATTCTCTCTCTCTCTCTCTCTCTCTCTGTAAAGGAGGTGTCTACTACCTCAACATTTAGGCCTAATCACAACAGATTTATTCTCTCTCTCTCTCTCTCTCTCTCTCTGTAAAGGAGGTGTCTACTACCTCAACATTTAGGCCTAATCACAACAGATTTATTCTCTCTCTCTCTCTCTCTCTCTCTCTCTCTCTCTCTCTCTCTCTCTCTCTCTCTCTCTCTCTCTCTCTCAGTGTAGTAAACCTTCTCCTAACTTGTTTATGATATATACTGTATTATTTCTTTATTAGTTATTCGGACTAAACGTAATTAGATTGGTGCTTGAAGTACAGAAACCCCTAGCTGGCTGTGAACGAGAGTATGGAGGGTACCGGGTGGGGTTATGGGGGAGGATGGAAAAGTGGGGGGGGGGTTGGGTGGGAGTGGGGGACTATGAGGAAGGGAGGAGGAGGGGATACCTCTCCACTGAGCAGTGTTACAACACGGAAAAGAAAACGAACTTATTCCAACGTCTGTACATTCAAAGAGAAGCAACAGTTGCCAACTCGGAGATATCTAAAATATCCAGTGTTTGCTTACACTACATAGCAGTCTAAATTATTTAGCATTCAAACTAGATAAGATTACATAATGTAACAAAGACAAAAAAATTATAAAGAAAACGAGCACAAATAATTCGTGTACAACGTACAAAATAACTGTGATCACAAAAAGCAGGCTAACTGGCAACTCTGACTCATAACAGAAGTATGGAATTACAAGAAACATCAGGAATTTTCTAGTACTACCTAACTGGCAAATCCCACTTCTCAACACTACCCCCTCCCTAGCGCTTTTGCCATCCCATCATAACTACATAATGTATACAAACATAAACCTTAATACTAATGAAACATCTAACTATAGAGATAATAATTCTCCAACTTATCATGTCATCTCGTATGCCACTTATGACAACGTCCCTGCTCCTCCGCACAGTCCACTCCTCCTAGAAAGTCTTGATCCTCTTCCTGATGCACTTCTTCCTCTAGGAAACTGTCACCATCCTCTTGTACTTCAGCTCCTTGGTCCTTCACAACATCCTCGGCTGCTGAAGAGCACGATTCCTCAGAGACGTCCCAGCTGTACTGTCCTGGCCCATGGTACTGCCACAGGCAGTTCACATGTACCATCTTTGGGTGAGACTCCCTGCCTCCCTCAATCTGGTATGTAACATCTGATAAGCAATCCAAAACAGTGTCAGACCCATCCTTGCTTCGGTGACTGTCCCTTCTTTTGGTGCGGATTGTATAACCAGACTTGGTCACCTTCCTTGAAGCTCGCCTCATTGTCCTTGGCATCATACTTGCACTTCATCGCCTCTCCTGAAAATTTAAGGGCTCCTCGCACTTGATGATGTACCTTAGCCAGCCTTTCCTGAAGATGCTTCACATAACTGGACATGTCTGTATGTTGGCCTTCACCAGATGGTCTTCTCATTAATAAGTCATTGGGTAAGTGCAACTCGCCGCCCAACATCAGTTTTGCTTGTGTGTAGCAGGTAGACTTATGGGATACTGACAAATATGCCATCAACAACGCATGATATTTCTGGTCCATTCCATTTGTCCCTCTATGCAGTACTTGGCCAGTTCTTGTCCCAGGGTCCAGTTGAATTTCACCATCCGATCTGACTGTGGCCTTAGTGGAGTTGTCCTGGTCCTCTTGATCCCTAGTTACTTGCAGCACTCACGGAACACAGCAGACTCAAAGTTTCTTTCTTGGTCTTAATGTAGCTCTTGTGGCATCGGAAAGCAACAGAAAAAGTGTTCAACCAACACCTGAGCAACAGTCGCAGCCTCTTCATCGGACATAACATAGGATTCTGGCCACTGTGAAGTAGTCCATGATGACACATATACAGGTATACCGGTTTCCTCTTTCAGTGGGTTGCAGAGATCCAGCAATGTCAACTGTGACTCTTTTCATTGGTGCACTCAGTTGGTACACCTGAAGAGGAGCACAACCACATTTCTTGGGTCCTTTCTTGGCACAACTCACATCACAGGCCCAACACCACTCTTCAACATCCTTCAGCATGCATATCCAGTAGAACCTCTGTTGCAGCCAGCTTAGAGTCTTCTTCACTCCCAGGTGCGCACTAGTGATCTGGTTATGAGACTCGTCCAAGATCCCAGACCTCATTTTCTTCAGAACCACCAGTTGCTAGTACTTGCTGAGGCCATTGGGTGTCTCCCACTGATGCTCCAGAAGCCCTTTGTTCAAATGAAGAAGGTCTCACTGACTCCAGTAGCTCTTGGTCACAGGGCTGACTCTAGAATCCTCTTCCCAAGATGATCGCATTGTACTCCACTGCAGCCACTCTAGCACTGGTTCTAAATCTGCATCCTCCATCTGCATCTTCTTCAAGTCTTCTACATCTGATGCTGGCCTTGTCACTAGAGTACAGCTGCATTTCTTGCTACGGTCTTCTTTTTTACTTCACTGCTGGCACTAGGTGACAAGCCCGATGACTTAGGCTGTCAGCATTGCCATGTACCCACCCAGGACGGTGCTGGACCTCATAATAGTGCTAGTCCAGCTTCCTGACCCAGCGTGTCAGTTGTCCTTCTGGATTCTTTAACGTTTGCAGCAACTTCATTGCTGCATGGTCTGTCCTGATGATGAGGTAGGATCATACAAGTAAGGATGGAAGAAATCATGGCTCTTCGTCACTCCCAAGAGCTCCTTACAGGTCACACAGTAGTTCTGCTCTGGTAAGCTGAGCTTCTTACTATAGTACGCCACCACATACTCCTTGTCATCCTTCTTCTTCAACAGGACTCCACCTATTCCATGGTCACTAGTGTCATAGTCCAAGATAAATGGCTGACTCTGATAAGGGTACGGCAATACTGGAGCACTGGCCAATGCATGTTTAAGTTCGTTGAAGACTTTCTGAGACAGTGAAGTCCACACAAACTTCTGCTTCTTCCCCATCAGCCTGTGAAGAGTTGCAGCTAATGTTGCAAAGTCCTTGACAAAACGCCACTAGTACATACACAAGCCCAGGAAACTCTGTACATCTTCCAAACAAGTTGGAACTGGCCAGTTTTCCACAGCTGCCACGTCTCTGGGTCAGTATGGACACTGCTCCTGCCTACAAGGTGTCCCAGGTGCTTCATTTCCTTCTGAAATAAGTAGCACTTCTTGGGGTTCAGATTGAGATGCGCTGCTCGGATCCTGTTCAACACCTACAGCTTTTATAATTCATCAGCCAGTGCAGGCATTCAAGTACGTGATATATGGGATGCTCAAAAGTAGCTGCAGAATTGCATAGGCCAAATGGCATCACTTTAAACTGCCATATACCCTGCCCATATGAAAAGTCTGTTTTCTGTCCTTCCCTGCAACCTTGACCTGATGATTTCCTACTAGTATGTCCAGGGTGGAGAACCACTTGGCATCTGACAGAGCATCCAAGGTGTCGTCAACTCCTTGCAAGGGATATGCATCCTTCACTCTCACATCATTCAGGGGCCGATCATCTATGCAGCACCAAACTGAGCCATCCTTCTTCCTTACCAGAACCACTGTTGATGCTCAAGGACTGCTGGACGTTTCTATCACTCCTTGACTTTGGAGATTCTCCATCACCTTCTCCATTTCTAACCGTAGGGCTGGCGCCATCCTCCATGCTGGCTGTTTAATTGGACAGTAATCCCCGGTGAATAGACTATGCTCAGCCAGATAAGTGCACCTCAGGCCTAGGTCTCTGGTGGAGAAGACATCAGCAAACTTCATCAGTAGTTGCATCAACTTCAGCACTTGTGAGCCATCCAAGCATTGGCAACTCCTTGAAAATAGGTCTTGTAAGTGGTCTGGCAGGTACACGTCTTCCTTGACTACGCACCTTTTGCAGGCCTTCCTCTGATGCCACTCATGGTCCACCACCTGGCACAGTCCCACAATTTCTCACTCACTGATCTGTGGCCCAAGGGAGATATCAGCCACCACAACTGGCACTTCACCTGCACCTGTTTTCACCAAAGTTCTCCCCACCATCATTCCAGCCCTCGCCTTGAACCATAAATCAGGCTCCATTACCCCTAGACAGCTGTCAAAAGAGCCAAACACTTTGCACGGGAGCAATAATTCTGATTTGGGGGGAACAGCTGTAGTGCAGAGCACCCTCACCTGACCACTACAATTGATATATCTCACTACTGTGACAGGAACAGACTTTCCTCCAACCTTCAACTTCATGGAGCAAAAGTCTAGCTCACATCCAAAGGACATCAGATAGTCCAGACGAGGAAGGCAAGGGTCCTCCATGTTAGCCACGAAGAGTGGAAGCATGGCCATTTGTCCTGCCACTTCCATCCAGACCTCCAGGAGCCCCCCTCAGTTTTGTGTAGTAATGCCACACAATTTTTCTGATGACTCAGGCAGTCAGTGATGACATAACATGTCAGGCCTCACAAAAGTCTGCTCTGAGGCCGAATCAATCTACAGGGAACACTTATCTCTGTCTATTTTTTCATCTGTTTGCAAACTGTCAATTGCAATTAAATTCTCTTGCATTTTCTCGGTGGTGGGGCTACTTGGGAAAAGCTGGCTGATGGTTTCCCCTTAACACCAGCATCCACTAGTTTTCTGTTTCTTTCTGGTCCCCTGCAGCCTTCTTCTTATCCTCCTTTTTCTTCTTCAGATGCTGAGACTGAAGTGTCCCAGCTCACTACATGCCCAGCATGCTTTTGTTAGAACTGTAGATTTCTTTGCACTGCTCTTTTCTTGCTTGCTCTTCCATTTGTAACAATCATCCTGTGTCTCAGCTACCCACAAAACGAGCAACCTCCTTCGGTCTTCTCCTGTTCTATCTTCCACTTGTAGCAGGGTCTCTCAGTGGGCCATCATGCACGGATTCCGTTTCTCCCCAACAAAGACGGTGGCCTTGCATTTCTGCCATTTGAGAGGTGTACACCCAGACTCAGACCTCCAGTTATATGGCCACAGGGTGCGATGTGTGGACAAGACAAGGTTTCTTGGTCTTGTTTTTGACAGGAGACTGACGTGGATACCACATATCCGTTTCCTACGACTATCATGCCTCCATGCCCTGTATCTCTTACAGACTTTATCTCACTTGTCTTGGGGAGCTGACAGAACCATCCTGCTCTGCCTTTACCATGCCTTTGTCAGGAGCAAATTGGACTATGGGTGTGTGGTGTACTCTCTGCTACTGAGGCAAGGCTGTGGCCACTAAATTCGGTCCATCATGGTGGGATATGTCTGTCAACTGGGGCTTTCTGATCTTCCCCGATCAACACTCTATTGGTTGATGCAAACGAACCACCATTGGATCTCCGCCGGCAGTCCTTAATGGTGCAGTGTTGGCACTGCCTTCACTGTCTTCCAGCCTCGCTGAGTTGTAAGGCTATCTCTGAGGTCACTCTTCTCTCTTTTTATAACACCCACCCTCGCTATCCCCACCTGTTTGGATACAGAGCGAGGGCTGCCATGGGGGAATTGGGTATTCAGCCCTCCCCTGTTTGCCCTATGTGTGTCCCCCGAGTGGCTCCCTGACTTCTCCCAGAGGTACAACCATGCGATTACTTTCTTGAAAGGAAGACCTCCCTTTCCTCACAGGCAGCTTTGTCCTGTTTTTTTTAGAACATGCCTCTTCTCACAGTGACTCCATTCCTGTATATACTGATGGTTCTAAATCCCGTGTGGGGACAGGTTTTCGTGTCATTTTTCATGATTTTAGCCGTGGTGGAAGTCTCCCTCCTTTTGAATCAGTTTTTACTGCTGAAATTACTGCCATATTAGTTGCAGTTGAATTGATTTTTAGAGTTCCACCAGCTTCTTTTACTATTTTTAGTGACTCAGCCAGTGCCCTGCCAGCATTGTCTCGTGGCTTCACATCACATCCCCTAGTCTTGTCTGTCTTGGAGTGGCTGTATTTATTACATAGGCGAGGATACTCTATACAACTGTGTTGGGTCCCTGCACATGTGGGGGTCGTGGGCAATTAGTGTGCCAACTCTTTTGCGAGAGCAGCTGCCTCTCGTGTCCCATCTGAGGATTTATGTACAGCTGCTGTGGAGGCTGTTTGTTTTTGCTGGTAGAGGAGGTGGGATGCAGTAGGGGCGAACAAACTCTGCAGCATTTGTTGGAACCTAGGTGATGGAGGGTATGTGGGACTTTCCTGACAATGGGAAACAGCATTGGCCCATCTCCAGATTGTCCACAGTAGGCTGACTCATGGTATTTTAATGGAGAGGGCGTCCCCTTCCTATTGTGATGATTGTCTGGTTCCTTTGACTGTGTGGCATCATCTTGTGGAATGCCCCAGTCTTGAGGATCTTTGTAGGCAGTAACTTTCCGGCTGCCGAGCTGCCAATGGATCGTACCTTCTCCTCGGTGCTTGGTGATGAGGTTTGTGCTATGGGAGGAGGCACCTTCTCCTTCATGTTGAGCTCTGGCCTTCTCCACAAGCTGTAGGGCTTTACCAAATATTAGGTTTGTGTTTCAATGATAATGTTCTCATTTAACCTCAATCTTTCCACCACTTTTTAGTTTTGGTTGTTTTTTATACTCTTGGTTGTTTTATACATTTTTTTCCCCTTGCCTTTTATGGTTTATATATATATATTGACCTTCTTTTAATGTTTGTGTTCAGCGGTAGATGACCTCTGCTGTTTTGTCACATCTTCATTCATTCATTCATTCCACTTGTAGCAGTTCTCTTTCCTTTGTCCTGGTTTTTCACAGTACCAGCAACTTCCTTCAAATTTTTCTGCTTCTCATACCTGCCCCTTTCTTGTCGTGAATCCTGCACTACAACGTGCCTGAAAAGTGGACGTACTGGACCTGACGTAGGACTCAAACTCTAGAGTCCTGGCTAGTGCTTCTTGCATGCTTCTGGGTTGTGTCTGCTTCACTTTCACCTTTCACACTGCACTGTCCAGAACATCGATGAACTGGTCCCTCAGACGAGTAGCCAACAGGTTAGGCGCTGCTCCAGGGTACACCTTGTATGCCATACTCTCCAGGTCATCAGCAACCTGCTGTAGGGATTTGCCTCGAGCCCATACACGGGTTCGGCATCGTGCTTTTTAAACTTCAGTCTAGTA
Source organism: Coenobita brevimanus (assembly GCF_032717465.1). Classification (NCBI taxonomy): domain Eukaryota; kingdom Metazoa; phylum Arthropoda; class Malacostraca; order Decapoda; family Coenobitidae; genus Coenobita; species Coenobita brevimanus. The sequence continues at coordinate 42,101,828 of NC_136999.1, read as the reverse complement.
CTTGATCCCATATCTGCACTCCAGAACTTCTGCTAAGGACTGATAACTGTTCCTCTTTATCACTGACATATGGCCTAGAATTTCCATTCCGGCACCCTTCTGGTTAGTAGCATGCTGCACTGCCCTCTGCCTATCATCCCAACCATTTTGATCAGCAAGTTGCTCAAACTGTGCTCGGTAAGCTTCCCATGATATTTTACCATTAAATTCCTGAGGTTTCTTTTTAATTGGACCCCAACTATAGCCTTGCACTTCACTGGTTTGGGGCCTAAAAACTGGGGCATCATAATTAAGTCCAAGACTTAAAACTTCTGCTTTCCGATTATTCAAACCTTTAACCTGCCCCATCCCGACGTTTTCTGGGCAGTGGTACGCCCCAGTCATGACATTTTTGGACCTTTTTTTTTTAGGCTCAAACGTTCGCTTTTGGTGAGAAACATCGAAAATTCATAGAGAAATCGTTCACCTGAGGTTTAAAATACTCGATCCAGGTACGAGTACCTCCTTACCTGACTGGGTTTTCTAACAGGATGGCACCAAAGAAAACGAGTTCTATGGGAGGGTAACTTTTTTATCCACTCATAAACAGTATTTATTTATTTACTTGGTACGAATTTATATGTAGTACGAGAGTATATTGGTTTTCAAACAGTAATATAGGCATTATAAGCATTGTTTCACTCACTAACTCATCACCATTCATGACCTTTTTTTCCCACATTACCTGATCATCATTTCTGACTGCTTCTTCCTCTAAAGCTTGTAAACTTTGTCCTCCACATTGTCATCGATTGGGGAATCACTCAGGCCCTGAATGTCTTTATTGGCCAGGTCACTGGTAACAGGTGAATTGCCGAGACAATGGCGTGCAGGGGGAGGGAGAGGTTATGTGGTGTAAGGCATTGTCCCACCTTGGCATCTTGTAGAGGAATAGAGGAAGGTGTCCCGTGTATACGTGCTAAAACTCACTCGCGAAATCACTAGCGAAAATTGAAAATTGTGCAAATTAGGGACTTTGCAATGTTGCTGCATTAATTTACGTCTCCGGGATATGAGTGCACATCATGTGAGGACGTGAATTCACGTCTCCGGGACGGGGCGGATTAAGGCTACCTTTAGATGCCTAGGATTAATCAACATCCACCATACAGTGTCTGTTTTATTCATATGCTCCCTGTTTGCTAACGTGAGGCTCAGCAGTGCAATACTTCTTTTCAGCCTCAATTCTCTCACAAAATATCTTCAAATGGCTGTCTACATGGTTGAACTGGTCATCTACATGCTGTCTGCACTCCATCACATTATTGCTTACCTCATACTTCTGCTGCTCTAACCTGACATCTACTTCCTCCTAAAGCTGTTGCTGTTCTTCCTTCATATCCCGCATGAGCACATCTAGCTCTCCTTGCATCCTCAGTGGTAATTCCCTATGTAGCTGCCTCCAGTGCAGTAACATCTGCAAACAGCAGCTGCTGTTTGCAGATGATACCGCACTGGTGGCTGATTCAGAGGAGAGATTGCGACAGTTGGTAGAGGACTTTGCAAGGGTGTGTGAAAGGAGGAAATTGAAAGTAAATGAGAATAAGAGTAAAGTGATGAAGTGTACGAGGTTGGTAGATGGTAGGATGATGAATAGTTTTGAATGGTGAGTTGCTTGAGGAGGTAAGAGTTTTTTAAGTATTTAGGGTCACATGTTGCTGTGGATGGAATAATAGATGCAGAAGTGACGTTTAAAATGAAATAAGTAGGAAAGGTGCTGGGAGGAATGAAAAAAGTGTTTAGATGCTGTTCGCTTAGTATGGATGTAAAAAGGTTTTAAGAGGGTGTTGTGGTACCGACTGCATTATATGGGGCTGAAACATGGAATATGGGTGTAGCAGAGAGAAAAAGTTTGCATGTAATGGATATGAGGTGTCTGAGGAGTATGTGTGGAGTGACACGTATGAATCGAGTGAGAAATGATGAAGTCCAAAGGAGAACTGGAGTTGTTCAGGAGATGGCTGATCGAGTTGAGCAGATCTGATGTGAGAGGTGTAAGGCTGAGAGGAAGACCATGAATAGGATGGATGGACAGTGTGAAGAGAGTGTTGGATGCGAGAGGGATGTCTGTTGAGCAAGGAAGAGTGGCTGTGCATGATGGAAATGGAGAGAAATTGTGAATGAATAAATGATGGCGCAGCCCCGAGGGGGCATTCTCCTGCATTTGTCTGATCAGTAGATCAGGTCGGGTGTGGGTAAGGGGATGGGTCTATTATGATGTGGCAGGGGTAAACCAGCTCTGCTGCCAGGCCCTGCAGCGGATGTCACTGATTGTGCTGCACAGTTGACCCTCATATGGTGTGGTGCAGGGAGGATCTGTCCCTTCTCCCCTTTGGGGCCAAGATGTTTGAGTGGATGAGTAAATTGGGAGTGTGTCGTCCTGTCTCGGCTACCTCCCTTTCCTTGGGGGAAGCAGCCTAGGTATATAGATAGATAGACATTGTGTCTCTAGTTGTTCACACTACACTTGCACTTGTTCTTTGAGTTCTTTCTGTCCTTCATTCTGTGATTGTAACTGTTCTTTGAGTTCTTTCTGTCCTTCATTCTGTGATTGTAACTGTTCTTTGAGTTCTTTCTGTCCTTCATTCTGTGATTGTAATTGTTCTTTGAGTTCTTTCTGTCCTTCATTCTGTGCCTGTAGTCATTCATTCTGTGCTTGTAGTTGGATACTTTGTGCTTTCAATATCTACATGATTGCAGCCAATGACACCTCGTCCTCCTGGCCGGCTCGGGATCTTGTCTGCACACTCCCTTGTTCCATGTCGGAGATTTTACTCACTGCAGCACTTTCTAAAAATCCACACTCCTGACACCAGTGTTTCATCCCCACCCCACACTACCACGTGCTCCATCAGCACTAGTTCAGCATAGGAAGAACATTGTCCAGTGAATTGTTTTTCCTATGGTCAGCCTTTCGATATACAGCACACAAGATCAGCTGAGGCAAAAAGAAACAATGGCTTCTTCAGTTCACTCTCTTTATTTTCCAAGTAATTACACTTAATGCTTTCCAATTTCACTTCACTATTTTCACAAGCACGGAAGATACACAGACTGCAATAACACTTTCTTGTTTACCAACAACACTTCACTATTTTCACAGGTAATGGAAATAATTTTCACTAACTGCGTTGACACTGATCTACATTCTAACTGAACTGAAAACTGACTAAAAACTGCTCTAGTCTCTTCCCCATCCTTAAATAAGCTTCCATTGTTCTAAAATGATCTACATTCTAGGAGAAGCAACAGTTGCCAGTTCTGAGATATCCAAATTATCCAGAGTTTTCTTACACTGCATAGCACTCTAAAGTCTTTAGCATACAAACTAAGACATGATTCTATCTATCTATCTATAGCCCGACGCCCTAATCCTGCAAGGGGTGGCCTCAGACAAAATGCCTCTAAGTCGCTCTGTCACCCACCATTTTCCTACCCTCCCCCCAACTCACTCCCCCCTCCCTCATATACCTCTCAACTCCATCCCTTCACCTCATCCTCGGTCTTCCCCTCCCTCTCCCTCCCTCCACCTCACTTACATACACCTTCTTAGTCAGTCTTTCATTCTCCATTCTCTCCACACGTCCAAACCACCTGAGTGTATTTCTCCAAATCTTCTCAACTACATCCACTTTCTCCCCAGAACGTTCCTTCATTTCTTCATTCATCAACCTGTCCCTCCATATCACTCCACATGCTCCTCTCAAGTAACTCATTTCCACTTCTCTCACTCTTGACTTGTTCCCCTCTAGTAAGGTCCATGCCTCGCTTCCATACATCAGGGTAGGGATCACAATACTATTATGCAGTGACTTCTTAACTTCCAGACTCACCTCCCTATTTCTCATCACTGCTTTCAGTGAAACAACAACCTTCCTTCCCTGGTGTACCCTTTCAAGCACTTCATCCCTAAAAGTTCCATCTTTACTCATCACAGTACCCAAGTACTTGAATGCACTCACATTCTCCGTATCGTCACCATCCAACCTCACTGTGCATTCTGTGACTACATTCCTCTCAAACACCATAACTACTCTTGTTTACATTAACTTTAAGATTCCTCTTCCTACACACTCTCCTAAATTCATTCACCAAACTTGAAATCCCATTCATCTTCACTCAACAGTACTGTATCATCAGCAGACAGCAACACCGGAATCTTCCACATCTCACCCTCATTCATTAGAGCTATCCCCCACATCCACTGCCCTACTTTACACCTCCTTTACAACCCCATCCATGTATATATTAAACAACCATGGAGACATCACACAACCCTGTTTCAGTCCCACAGTGAGATAAAAAAACTCACTCAGCTCACCATCCACTCGCACCATAGCCCTAGCTCCTTCATACATACTCTTCACAGCACTCAACAATTTCCTCTCTACTCCATATATTCTTAATACCTTCCACATACCTTGCCTATCTATTCTGTCATAAGCCTTCTCTAAGTCCATGAAGGCAGCATACACTTTCTCTTTTCTAAATACTTCTCCACTAAACATCTTAGAACAAATATCTTATCTACACACCCTCTTCCCTTCCTAAATCCCCCTTGTTCTTCTCAAACTAGCTCCTCCGTTATAATCCTGACCCTATCAGTGAGTATTCTATCATATATTTTACCAGTCACACTAAGAAGGTAAATACCTCTATGGTTACCACATACTTCTCTGTCCCCTTTTCCTTTTTATAAAGGACCAATTGTACCTGACTTCCAATCCTCTGGAACTCTTCCTTCTTCCCAAGCCAATCTACACAACTTCCATATCCACTCCACTACAATCTCACCTCCATACTTCAGCGTTTCACCACACACTCCATCAATTCCTGAGGCCTTTCCCATCTTGATCTTCTTCACTACTTCCACTACTTCCGCCCTATTAATCTCTTCCTCCCTTCTCTCACTTCTTCTTCTCCCAGCCATTCCCCAACCACTTATACTCGTGCTGCTGTCACTCTCTATATTCAACTAATCCTCAAAGTGCTCCTTCCATCTCCTCAATTTCCCCTCTTCTCCACCTACAATCTGTTCTTCCTCTCTTTGACTCCCCTACTATTTCCCCTTTCACACTACCTTATTTTCTTTACCTCCTTCCAAAACAATTTCTTCCCCTTCCATTTATCACTCCGATTCCTCTCAGACTCTTCATCCACTTTCTTCTTCCTCTCCTTCACCAATCTCTTCACCTCCCTTCTCTTGCTTACATATCCCTCTCTCTTCTCTCTCTCGTGTTCTCCCCTACCTCTACTCGCTAGCCATTCACTATATACCTTCTTCTTTTGTTCCACAGCTCGTTTCACCTCATCATTCCACCATGCTGTCCCATGCTGTCCCTTGCACACCCCTGCATCTCCTCCTTACTCCACAAACCACCTCACATGCTGCACCTGTCTTTTCCGTGAATATCTTACATAAGTCTTGCACCCATTCCATCTGCTCTAACTCATACCTTCCCAGTCGTTCTTCCACTATGCTCTTATATTCTGCCATTTTCTCATTATCTAGCAACTTCTCCACTATTCTCACAGGAGCTGTTTCCTCCTGCCTTCCCCTTCGTCTCCTCATCCACTTTCCTTGCAGCCTTACCTTGGCCATCACTGTGTGATGGTCTGAGATTCCATATCCCCACCCTCTCCACACTCTTGCATCCAACACTTGTCTTCTCATTCGTTCATCCACACATACGTAGTCTTTCACTGCCTTTCGTTTCACAATTTCACCATCCATCTACCTCATGACTCTCCATGTATACCTGTGGATCATCTTATGCCGAAAGTAGGTGTTGGCTATTGCCAACCCCTTACCAGCACAGATGTCCACCAAAGCACTACCATTCCCATCTACTTCAGCTGGCACACCCCAGTGACCAACCACTCTGTCCACTCTTACATTCCCCACTTTGCCATTCATGTCTCCAAAAAAAAACAATCTCTTTCTCCTCTCAAACTTGTCCATAATGATTCTACACTTGCCCATAATGCTTCTACACTTGCCCAAAACTCATCTTTCACTCTTGCCACTCGGTCCTCTGTTGGCACATACGCACATACAATCGCCCACGCTTGTATACCTACTTTCATCCTCGCCCACACACTCCCTGCACCCACTGTTCCATACTCTCTTATATTCTCCTTCCACTTCTTGCTTATCATCAGACATACTCCCTCACTTGCCCTCTCATTCTCATTAACTCCCGCACATATTCCTAAACCATATTCCCATTCTTTCATCCTTTCACCTGCCATTTAGTTTCAGTCAGTCCACATATATCCACTCTTGCATCCTCAGGCACCTGAACAATCTCTCTTTTTTTCACTTCATCATTCACTCCTCTCACATTCCATGTCCCCACTTCAGAATGTCCTTTGTCCGTTCCTTAGTTACATCTCTTGTAAAATCTGCTTCCAAGCGATTGGGTGTGCTTAGCCGACTCCGCTCTTTCTTTACCCCTGCACAATTGTTGACTCTATACAGGGTTTTTTTCCGCCCCTGTGTGGAGTACAACTCTCATGTGTGGGGAGGCTTCCCACATACAGCTCTTCTCAATAGGGTGGAGTCAAAGGCTTTTCGTCTCATTAACTCTCCTCCTCTTACTGACTCCCTTCAACCTCTGTCTCTTCGCCGCACTGTTGCATCTTTATCTCTTTTCTATCGCTACTTTAATGGTCACTGCTCCTCTGAACTGTCTGCTTGCATTCCTCCACCTCTACGACGGGCGCGTAGCACCGGTCTGGCAGCAAACTCTCATCCCTTTTCTGTCCAACTCTCTAATGCAAGAGTTAACCATTACTCTCAGTCTTTCATTTATGTAACAGGTCAACTCTGGAACTGTCTCCCTCTGCCTGTATTTCCTGCTGCCTATGATCTCCAGTCTTTCAAACGCAGTGTGTCCAGGCATCTCAAAATGATCGGATCTTGAATTTGGCTCTCTATTGTATTTTGTTTTTCTCTTGGAGGGAACTGTTACTGCGGGCTCATGGCCTTTGGTTTCTTCTTCCTCGCATAAAAAAAATATATATATATGGTCCGTCCTGGTCTGAGGCACTTTATTCGATTGTTTAGTTTGTTCTTTTTACGTGGTGGGGCACTAACCAACCACAACCCTTTTAGTCGCCTTATACGACAAGCAGGGATACTCGGGGAGTATTCTTGAAACCCCCCTACCCCCAGGGGGGGGGGGTTAACTGGCTACTCTGACTAGTAACGGAAGTATGGAATTGAGAAATATCGGGAATTCTCTAGCACTACCTAACTGGTAAATCCCGCTTCTCAACGATATAGTTAGGTAGGGAGATATGTAGGTAGCCAGGTACGAGTATATTGGTGAGAACCAGTATCGATGATATGTATGATGTGAGGAATCATGCCACCAATCTAAAGCCGTGAGGCATTGGATACCTCGTTGTGGGTTTGTTTATTTTCTCTGTCTCTCCTGCATCTCTGTCTGTCTTGTATTGTGGGCTAGTGATAGATACTTTGGGATTATTGTACTTTATTGTGACACAGTTATCGTTGTGCTGAACAAAGTAACATTACATAACGGCTAACCTCCTGCACAACCCTCTCTCCTTAGCTTCCTTCAGTCTTCTATTGTTCTCTCTGGCTCTGACTTCTATACCTGACTTCCAGCAATATATACTGCTTGGTGGGGATGTGTGTAATGTCTAGCACTTTTCCACCACATGGGCTAACCAGCTTTCATCAGTTACCTCATGTGTTTCCTGCATAATGGATTTCTCTATCATCTGGAAAATGTTTGCCATACGTTCGGTTTGCATTGTGGTTAGTGGATGTGTATGTCTCCACCTAAGGACTAGACATTGCTAGTGGTTCCCATTGTGCTATGAGATAAGCTCTAATGCCTATAATTATTACACGTCTGTAACTATTACAAATGACGTACTAATGCCTATACCACACTCTGTCAAAAGCTTTAGAGATATCAAGGGCTACTGCATGAGTTTCTCCATGCTGGTCAATTGACTGATGGATGGTATGAGTTAAGAGAGTGAGTATATCAACAGTGGCTATGTCAAGGCAAAAACCATACTGTCTATCACTAACAATTAAAAGTTGTTGGATTCATGATGTTTAACCATGTGGTCATCAGATGCAATCTCAAATACTTTACCAAGAGATGACGGGGTAGCAATTGGTCTGTAATCAGAGGGGTCAGAGGAAATTCCTTTCTTTGAAATTGCGTGGATATTGGCTTCTTTCGAAGAAGTAGGGAATGAAGAAGCACGTACGGATAGTCTGAATAATTTAGCCAGAACAGGAGCAAGTTTTAGGGAACACTTTTTCAAAACAACTGGAGGAATTCCTTGTGGACCTGGAACATAGTAAATTGTCTAGGATGGATTTTACGTGTCTAGTCAGTATTTTAAGTGAAGCAATTTCGGGAGAGTCAAGTTCTAGTGCAGGGTCGTTCTGTCTGTCTTCCTCTGAGGTAGAATTTCTGGCAATGTACTGGCACGAATGTTCGTGTCAGTAATTTTATAGTATTACCATCTGGAGATTTTAGTGGGGGAATGGGTGATGTTAAAGTTCTTATTGAAACAATTGAGGTTTGACCAGAGTATTCTTTTGTCATTGAGATTGTTTAATAATTTCGATGCTTGGTTTGGAGTTGATTTAGCGAGATTTATTACTGCTTTTGCATGGGTTCTAGCAATTTTAATTGACTAAAGGATTCAAATATTTTTATTTTAAGTAAGAGTTATTTGCTAAGGACTGTAGGGTTGTAGCTCTGGCACAGTAGCTGTCAAACCATTTTGGGGAGTTAGATCTTTTACTGAACTGTAGACTGGGTTCCATACCATCTAGTATTAAGTCATTGTTGTGGGACACGGTTGAATTGATGTCACTGGTGAGGAAAGGCTGCCATGGAATATCATTAAGATAATTTCTAAATCCATCCCAATATGCCCCATCAAAGTGCCTGCTGGTCACTCTGACAGGTTCAGAATGGGATGGTTTGGGGGAACTGACTAATGAGGCTTTGATGAGATTGTGGTCGAAGCATCCAAGTTGTGACGGTACTTTTATCCTGTACTGATCTGGATTATTTGTCAGGAATAGGTCCAAGAGCTAGGCGTTACGGTTATGATTAACTGGTATCCTGGTTCGTTGTTTTACCATTTTTATGATACTGAATGATTCAGCGGACAGCTCGCATTCCAATCCAGTATCATCAGTCCTGGCAGAATGCAATAATCATTCTACATTATGGACATGAAGATCATCCAAAACGGTAATTTGAGGGGTAAGGGTGAGGTTAAGGTTAGGCAACTGTGTGGGTATGGAGTCAAATATGCTGGATTCTGAAGAAGCATTGGGGAAGCGATAAACTATACAGATATATTTGGTAATGTTTAGATAATTTAGTTTATATAGTGAATAATCAAAATTAGCTGAAATGAAATTAAAAATAATGTCAACTGCAAATATAGATTTGATATATCAACAAATGTCACCCTTGTTACGGAAGTCTGTGGGGAGATGTTAACCAGGAAATCAAAATGAGAATGTCAGTAAAGGAAGAGATTTAGGGTTCTGTGAGGAACAGGGCTAGAAAGGTTATTGATTGGAGGAAAAAGGGAATGGCATTCAGATTGGTACTAAGACCACAGATATAAGTGAACTATAAGGCCGAATCTGTATTTTAGCATGGACAGTGGTTGCAACAACCACTGTCGGTACAGTCGCTTGATTGCTACCAGGAGGACCCTGTGCCACCAGCCCAACCCTGCCGGTGAAGGTAGACGATAACGCTAGTTTGGGGGATGTGAAACGAGATATAACGTGGTTTTGCGTTGTGTACTATAGAATTGACTGCTTGTGTGCTTTAACTTTGATAAGGATATTTTGTAACTGAAGGGTGAGGTAGGTGTTGGAGAGGAACCGCTTCATGCTGTGGCACCGACATAGTGAGGTGGGTGTGCTGCTCGGTCAAACAAATGTCACTTCACTCTCTTCCTGTCCCCAGCAAGATGGATGATAGACTGCTGAAATTGGTTAACTTGAGCCTGACGTGCAGCAGAGTCACGTTTCATTTGAACCTAGGGCTACAACAACAGCAGCTACTACTCTTGCTACTACACAATTTCTACTACTACAACTACTACTACTGCTGGTGCTGCTACAGGGATGAGACAGGGAATGTGAATATTGAATCGAGCTGATTGTGCAGTAAATACTATGCTGGGATGTGTGAGGTGTGCATGATGCTGTGTGGCGCAGTGTAGTGTGGTTTAATGTAGTGGGGTAAAATGGTGTGTTTATGAAAGTTGGTGTATTGTGTGGTGTGGGTTTGGGGATGGTGTTTTGATGTGGTATAGTACAAAATATTTCAGTGAACTGCACTGTCGTACTGTTGTCGTGTGTGTGTGTGTATGTGTGTGTGTGTGTGTGTGTGTGTGTGTGTGTGTGTGTATGTGTGTGTGTGCTGCAGTACGCAGTTTTTTTTTTTTTGTCTCGAAATGTATTGTAATGCGTGCTATAGTGTTGCGTAGTGTGGTGTTGTGTGATGTGTTTTGTTATGACTTGCGTACTATTCTTTACAAGTAAACACACATAACACAAATCATAGCCTGGTGTAGAATATTGTTTGTAGCGTGGTGTTATATAATGTACTGTAGTGTAGCTTGGTGTAGTGCATTGTTGAGTGTTATATGTGTCGATATGTGGTACTGAACTTTTGGTGTAATATGTTACTTTTATGCCGAAAAAAGACCCTTCCAAAAATGTCAAACAAGATAAAGCTAAATACAAATCTGTGTCAAACAATCTAAAGATACATGAACATAATTCTGACACAGTAAAGAGTTAGACTAACATAAGTTGATTGGGTGAGTGATGAACAGGGTGGTTTTACGCAGTGGTAGAGGATCTGTTCATTAATTTGATGTGGGCGATGATGAAAACAGTGGATAAAGCATGTGAGAAGGAATGGAAAATACTTATGGAATTTATGGGTCAGATGAGGGATGGCAGGTTAAACTGAGTGGAAGTATGGAGTAAATGGTTCAAAAGAAGGGACAACATGTCAAAAAGAATGGAAACATGGAAGGAGGTATGTTCTGTATGTATGTATGAATGGCAAGGATGGTTTAGAATAAGAGAAAACAGGTTAGACAGAATATACAGTGCGGAATGAAAACTGCTCGATGTATCATTGAAAGAAATAACGACTTTTAATGGCTTATTCTCGCTACATCTAGACAATTTCATCCAATTTAAGAAAGGCCTCTAATTGAAGAAGTTAATGAAGGCTATATCTAACCCTTCTAACTCGAAGAGTTTTTCTGAGACAGAATTAAATAGACTGGAGTGGCATCGATAAAATATGGATGACGGCACTGAATTGATGAGGTTAAAAGTTATTCACGTGGCAGCGAAGCCTTTGTAAATATTATTTTTGGTATGTATCGTACATGAATTCCTGTAAAATATGGTACTGTAAACATGTATTTTTAAACAAACATTTCTTGCTACAGAATCTTGCCGTACTGGTGGTGGTGTGGTGTTGATGGCAGCCGCTTTGGGAAGATTTTGGCTTAGCCTGTGGGTGTCCTGCCTTATGGTTCATGCCCCACTGCCCCGATGCTGTGGTATGTTGTTCGCTTGTAATTAATTACGCTCAGTACCATCACACATCGGATGTAATATAATATGCAAAAACTGTGTTGCAGCGCCTTGGAGTATTAAAAAGGAATAATAATACCCATATCGAGAGAGTCAGGGACCTGCCATAGCCGTTTTATGCAAATGCAAGTAAAATTCTTCTGCTCCTTTAAAGCCTTGTACAAGGTCACCAAAAAGAAGGAAATGGCATTATTGTTACATCTCACTAAAATATCGTGACATGAAAAAGGAGACAAAGTATTACACGAAATTAAGAACCTAAATAGGCAGAACATTTACCATCCCTTGAGCATAAAAGTATAAGTTAATAATTGCAAATGGTAAGAGCAATTTAATATGGTAGGTTTTCTGTACAGATGTGGAATATATTTATCTCGGGCAATGGTGTGTAACAATATGTAGAATGCAACTCATTTTCTAATACATAATAATTGCTCTTAAAAACTGATTTATGTTAAGTTAGTGCTTTCCTTGTACTGTTAGTTTTGGTAAGCATCCAAATACACTTTCCCATAAAACGGAGGAGGTTATAAGGATAAAAAACATTAACAGACATTATAAAAACACCGGGACACTATCAGACTTCCACTGAAATGAACTAGCGTCTGTTCACCCATCTTTAAAGTTTGAACTTCAAAAATTCATGGCAACACCTTACTTGCTGAACGAATCACACAAATATAAGCTTCGTAATGCGTTGTAGGCTATGAAGAGTTGTACGCACTTCTCCCACTCTGCTGGTCGATGTTTCGTGTGTTGCGGGGACGGCTTCTTCGGTGTTATCACTGTCTATAGTGCATAGGTTATTCATTCCCTACTTCCACCGTTAGACCCATGACCACACCGACAAACTGAGCCGTCCATGCAATACATAAGATACATCCAGGTGAGTTCTACTGGAACGTTATTTACGGATCACCCTACGCAGGCTACTAAACTATGCAATTTCGTGATATTCATTTGTTCTGGTACCGGACAGGGACGCCTTCACGTGGTGGCACCGATATAGCTGAGCGACCCCGCCTGCCACGTTGTAAAAACGTTACTCATCCCTCGCTATCCCTTGAGAGGAAGAGGTGAACTGCAGGAGGACAACTTAAGCCTGAAGTCAACTGGGGTCACGTCTCACATGAATCTGGGGCAGGAACTACTATACCGCTATTACTACCATTACAGTAGTTTTTCTTCTACAACAACAACAATAACAACAACAATAACAACAACAAAAACTACTACTACTACTACTATTACTACTACTACTACTACTACTACTACTACTACTACTGTCACTATTACAACAACAATTACTACTATTACTACCATTATTACAACAACAACCACAACAACGACAGTTACAATTATACTACAGCTACTACTACAGCTGCTACTTCTACTGCTACTACTATTACGCTTGTTCCAGACCTGAGCCAATCTGCGGGTGACCTCCATGTTGCACTGGACGCCATGTTGGCCACACAGTCATGCAGTCGCTCCTCCGTGTTTGTGCTGACAGATGGCTCGTACTGGACCTCCCTCGTGTCCAGGGTTAGTATTATTTATCTACTATTCCCTCTTTTTTATATCCTGGAATCTGGGCATAGGCTTAACAGTCCCTTAGGCCCAGCAGTCCTCCGATATACCTTACACCTCCACATGACACCACTTCGGCACTAACACCCCCCGTTCATTCTGATCATACAAGGGTTCAAAATAAGTGTGCAGTGATCACAAATTGTGCAGTGATCAATCTGATTTCCGAATTGATCAATCAGATTTTGTGTAGTGAAGAAATTGATTATGTGCAGTCAAAAATTCTTGTTTGGGTAAATGGAAAACGTTTGGCAATATAGCCTACCCAGAATTTCTATAGTTGTCTCGCAAATTATTTACAAAGAGATAGCATTAAGTTTAATTTTATTATTTAAGCTTTTTTATTTTATGAAAGAAAAAAAAAAGGTCTTCCTAAGTTTCCTGCTTTTTAATTTTTTCTTGGCGATTTTGGCAATCTCAGGACAGGAAATGGGGTCGGGGAGTCTCACAGACCAGTGTATCTAGCAGTCTTGCTGCGCCCGATCTTGGATCCCAAAAAACAATAAGGACTGTGGAGAAATATACTGTATATATTCTAAACCCTGCCTAATTCACTTTGCTTCTCTTTCTCATCCAGTATCCTAACTTTACTTTTTCTGTTAAACTTGGGTAAGGGTGAGAGCAGGATTTATGTTTTGAAATATGATGATTTTTATTTTTTTTGCAAAGTAATAACTGTAATTTTTCCATTGGTTAAAACAGAAAATTTCAAGAACAGCGTTCATTCCAGGTATTTTCGAACACAGTTTCTCAAATTATTTACTTGTACATATTTCTACATTCATTAGCCTCCATTTATTTCAAAATCAAGTTTATGCAAAATGTGTAAGACTAGTTTTTTTTTTTTTATTAACATATGTTTAGCTAATATTTTCATCATCATCATCATTGCCAGACGCCATGTATCCCAAACGGGGTGGCCAAGGGCTTAGAGTTAATTGTTTTACAGGGAGGGGCACTAATCCTCCACAAACCCCACTTTACACGTAGGGATGCCAACAGCATCTGGTGTTCCCAGGCGATCACCCATCCAAGTACTAACCAGACCCAATGTTGCTTAACTTCGCTGATCGAACGGGAAGTGGTAGCTAATATTTTACTTATTTATATTTAATCTTATTACTAAATATATTTGGTATGCAAAACTCAAAATTGTAATACTGCTAAATATTTATATATATATATATATATATATATATATATATATATATATATATATATATATATATATATATAGATAATCATCATCCGGACCTCCATTCCCACCCAAGGGCAGGGTGAGGAGTAGCAATGTCCAGACAGCCCAAATTTGCCCAATCCAATGGGCCATGCTTCCCTTCACTCATCATTCAAGCCCCCGGAATCCTGGCTCTATCCGATATGCCAACAACATTCACCACATTCTCTAGCTTCACACAAACCTATCCGATTGAGTCAATCCAGATGCTGCCACATTAAAAAAGGCTACCCAAAATCCCTGATCATGCATTTCTCCTCACAACATTATTCCAGCCAGCTTGATCTCTCGTCAGTTCCCTAGCCTTACCGACTTCCAAACCTCTCTTCCTCACACACTCATTCACCATATCTTGCCACCTTCTCCTTGGCCTACCTCGCCTCCTCCCTCCTTCAAATTCGCTCAAATATTCCTTTTCCACCACTCTATTGTTATCTGTTCTCTCCACATGACCATACCACCTCACTACACTCTCTTTGATTCTGGTGTACACCGACTTTCTTACTCCACATCTATCACGAATCATTATTTTATCTTATCCACCCTCTATACTCGACATACATTCCTCAGGAGCGCCATCTCCACTGCTCTTACTCTAGACTTCTCATTTTCATGCTACACCATAGTCTCTCATCCGTGTGTTAAAGTTGGCACTAACACTCCCTCATGTAAGTCTCGCGCAGCGGTAACTCTCAAGCCTCTGTTTCTTATCAAGGCCTTCATTGCACGAGCTACTTTTCTTCCTTCTGTCACTCTATTCTCAACTGCTTTTGCACATTTTACTCTCTTTTCTATCACTGTACCCAAGTATTTGAACTCTCTCACCAATTCCAGTCTCTCTCCATTCTCTATAACATCACACTGGGAATCACCTTCTCTCTCAATAACCATCACTTTACTTTTTTCTACATTTCCTCTCAAGGCACGATGCTCACAGACATCAGCAAAACTCTGCACTAGCCTACCAAGGTCTTGTCCCGTACTTGCAAGCAGAACTACAGTACATCATTAGCATTCAACAAATTTGAGATATTCCATCCATCACCATTCATTACCAACGCCGTCCCTCTCTCCATTACTCGTTTTTTCACTTTTCTCATCACCCCATCCATATATATATATATATATATATATATATTGTTACGGAACAGAGAGAGAGAGAGATAATGAACACTTCAAATGAGAATACTAAAATCACTATTGTCCCATAAAGTTCCAGGTTCAAAACAAAAGAGTTAGGTAAAATTACAAGTTAAAGTTTAATGCTCAAACTAACAACTAAACATTCAGGACTCATAAGGATAATGTAATGGCAAAACAGGTTACATATATGGTTAACTGCAATAGCCTCTATTAACATGAACTTAGTAAGAACAAATTTATCTAAGTCAGCCCTGATAAAATGAGAAAACCTGATAATGCTCAGTTGAATAAGATATAATATTATCACACATACAAAACACTACTCACACTGGCTGACAGTGAAAACTTTATATGAATCATAAAAACCTTACCAGGCCTGCGAATTAATGCCTGAGGCTAGCAGTACAAGAATAAATGTAATAAAACTTATACTCAAATTACACAGCAGCTAGATGGTTTGAGACTTCCTGAGCACACTCAAAGATAATAATATACTATACAGGGGAGGACAGATGTGAACAAAATGAGGAGTAGATCTAAGTGGCCATTAATGCAGAGACTGAGCTCATTATATAGGGGCCAGCAGAGCTTGATTCAACTTGCAAGAAGGACGCGGAAATGAAGGCACAGGGGAGGAAGAGTTGACAGTCCTGCTCTGAACAACAGAAAGAACGACTTACTCTATTATAAGGGGAGAAGGGGGAGTGAGGTAGAACACGCAAGCCTGGTCACTACGGAAGCCACGAGGCGAATCGTGATCAAACATGCAGCATACTGTACATTAGAATTATACAAAGGAAGATGATAATCATAGGCTATGTAACACCTTCCCACAAAGAAAAAGAAATTTACAAAGGAAATTTCTTATTACTCTAAAACAATATGTCTAAAGTCTAGATAAGCAATCTGCAGTAACATTTTCTTTCCCTTTGACATGTTGTATGTCTAATGAATACTCCTGAAGAAGTAGACTCCATCTTATCAATCTCTGATTTTTATCTTTAAACTTACTAAGGAATTTCAGTGGGTTATGATCGGTATAAATGACTATGGGGTCAAAACCAGAACATAAATAAAATGAAAAATGCTGTAAACCCAAAATCAAGGCCAAAAGCTCTTTTTCAATAGTTGAGTAGTTCTTTTGAGGTGGAGTGAACTTCTTACTGTAATAAGATACAGGGTGTTCAATACCCTGATCATCCTCTTGCAGCAAAACAGCCCCAGCTCCTGTATCACTTGCGTCAACAGCCATCTTAAAAGGCTTAGCAAAATTTGGAGTAGCGAGCACTGGCTGACTTAATAGGATAGCTTTAAGTTTACTGAAAAAGGATTCACAGTTATCGGTCCAGACAAATTTAACCCCCTTTTTCAGTAGGTCTGTAAGTGGTGATACAAGAATTGATAAGTTAAGAACAAATCTCCTGTAATAACCTACCATTCCCAAAAATCTTTGTAGCTCTTTCCTACTTTTAGGTCTGGGAAGAACACTTATAACCTGAACCTTAGCTCCTGGTGGTGCAACGTGTCCATCACCAATTACGTACCCAAGGTACTGAACTTTAGGTTGACCAAACTCACATTTTGATAAATTAGCTACAAGAATAGCTTGAACCAAACGCTCAAGAAATTTACTGACATGGCTTAGGTGATCTTTTCAGTTGTCACTGAAGATTAATACATCATCAATATAAACAACACACCCTGCCAAACCCTCTGTTACAACATTCATGAGCTTCTGAAAAGTGGCTGGTGCATTCTTCATACCATATGGCATTACAGAACATGCAAAAGTCTTTCCTAGTGTTACAAAACATGAGATCTCCCTAGCACGTTCGGTCATAGGTACTTACCAGTATCCCTTTAACAAATCAAACTTACTTATGTACCTAGCCTTTCCGATCTTGTCTATGCAATCTTCCACGCGAGGGAGAGGGTAAGTGTCTGTTTTGGTTATCTGATTAACACGTCTGTAGTCGATGCAAAGCCGCTGTGACCCACCTGGCTTAGGGACTAGAGTGACAGGAGAACTCCACTCGCTCTGACAGGGCTCAATCATCTTGTGGTCCAACAGGTAGCCAAGCTCCTTCTGGATGAGAGGAACTTTCACTGGGTTCACACAGTAAGGAGGCAGTTTAATTGGCTTTGCATCTCCAACATCGACATCATGCATCAACACAGTGGTTCTTCCTGGAGTGGCACGGAACACTTGCGGGTACTCCTGTAGTAATGCCGAAAACTCCTGCCTTTCCTCGGGAGCTAGATGAGAAAGCTTAGTCTGGAGATCATTCATGATATCAGGATTCTTCCCCACAGTATCACTCAGGCTCATACTGCATGGGAGAGCTTCACTTGCAGACTCGGGTGGAACAGAAACAGTGCAGACTGGGTTATTTTCATCCTGCCTGTGATATGACTTTAGCATGTTGATGTGACATAGTTGCTTGTTCTTTCTACGATCTGGTGTGCCGATGACATAGTTGACATCACTGAGTTTCTTCTCCACGAAACAAGGACCACTAAACTTGGCTTGAAGAGGTTGCCCATGCACCGGTAGCAGAATCAAAACCTGATCTCCTGGCTGAAAGTGGCGTAACCTGGACTTCTTATCATACCAAGTCTTCATCTTCTTCTGAGCTGCTCCTAAATTCTCTCTCGCCAGCTGTAAAGCAGTGGACAGCCGTTCTTTGAACTTCATCACATACTCCAGCAGGTTGATGTCATCTTCCTCCGAGAGCCAGCATTCCTTGAGTAGCTTAAGGGGTCGTCTTACATCATGGCCAAACAGTAGTTCAAAGGGTGAGAAGCCCAGTGATTCATTTGGAGATTCTCTTGCGGCAAATACAACGAATGGAAGACCTTTATCCCAGTCTTTCTGATGTTCCAAACAGTATTTCCTGAGCATCGATTTGAGTGTTTGATGATATCTCTCCAACGCTCCTTGGGTCTGGGGATGGTAAGCTGAAGACGTGATCTGGGTGATGCCCAACTCTTTCAGAGACTGCTTGAAAACATTTGACATGAAATTACTTCCCCGGTCTGACTGTACCTCCTTGGGCAGACCAAACTTTGTGAAGAACCCTAGCATTTCCTTAACCACGTTCTTTGCTGAGATATTTCTAAGTGGAATGGCTTCAGGATAACGAGTAGCCATATCAATCAGGGTCAACACATAAGAAAATCCTGAAGAAGTCTTAGGAAGAGGGCCCACAATATCCACCAACACACGGGTGAATGGCGCCTCAAAAGGAGGAATGGGAACTAGAGGTGCAACCTTTTCAGTCTGATTACACTTCCCCACAACTTGACAGGTGTGACAAGACTTACAATACCAGGAAACATCTCTGAAGATACCTGGCCAGTAGAAGTGTTTCAAAATACGTGCCACAGTCTTCCTTACTCAAAGGTGTCCTGCCAAATTGGAATCATGAGCCACTCTAATGATATCCTGCCTACAAACACGAGGGATGACAACTTGAT
This sequence comes from Coenobita brevimanus, assembly GCF_032717465.1. Lineage (NCBI taxonomy): Eukaryota > Metazoa > Arthropoda > Malacostraca > Decapoda > Coenobitidae > Coenobita > Coenobita brevimanus. The sequence continues at coordinate 42,082,689 of NC_136999.1, read as the reverse complement.
GTACAACCTCCCATTTACAGTCAGCTGATGCTGTTGGGGGTCTCCACTTCCTCATAAGTACTCCTGACTTTATATAATAACAAGTAGAAGCACCAGCTGACTCTTCCTCACTGCAAGCAGAGTTAGCTAGACCTTTCAACTCAGGGTCAGCAACCTGCAACTCAACCAACTCTTGACGAGACAAATTATCAACACTACGGGGTACTGCCTCATCTGGTGAGTGGTCCATTTAGCAAGAAAAGTGTCAGCTAGGATAACATCATCATCATCATTATCCTCTAAGTCACCAGTAACTTTAGACTTAGCCCTAGTGACAGCACATGCAGAAAACACATCAGGGACATCACAATTCTGGGTCGCAGTCACTGGTTCACTAGACAACTGAGGAGCTGGACACACTTGACTTCCACCAATATCATTTCCAAGTATGAAAGTTACACCTGACATTGGGAGTGTCTCAACCAACCCAACCATAACGAAACCATTAACAAAACCAGACTATAAATTCACTCTGCACAAAGGGACAGAGAAGTAATTATTCCCTACACCTTGTAAGATTATAGTTTCATCAGAGGAATTAATATTAGAGCCTAGAACACTGGTCAGCATAGGGGATTGGCAAGCACCTGTATCATGATGTATTTTAACTGATTTCCTGTCATTATTGTCCAGAGGACTGATAAAACCATCAGACGGGAAATTAGCACATGAACTCTTGAGAGTGTCACCCACGTTACTCCTCAAAAGAGGAGCTTCATCATGAGAATTTAATATACCCCTCAAAGCAGGTTCAGTTAACTCGGTTAAAGAATTCTGGGAACCAATTGACTGAATATTTAAAGACTCCTTTTTGTTCACATCACGCTGTTTCCTGAAACATTTCTCCGTAGTATGACCAAGCTTACTACAATAAGTACATTTACTTTTCTGAAATCTAGAGGTGAAGCTGGTATTTGCTTCCTGAGAAACATCATCTTTATTCTCTTTCCTGTTACCTGTACTCTGAGTAGAGGCAATGTACTTACTCTCAGCTTTCCTTTTTTCTTTAGAATATCTCTTGTGAGTGAGAACATATTCATCAGCTAAAACTGCAGCATCAGACACATTATCTATTCTTTTCTCATTAAGATATAGGCTTACATCTTTATTAATACACCTTTTGAAGTCCTCCAGCAAAATCATCTGCTTAAATTTATCAAAATCAGATTTTACATTCTTAGAATTTAACCACTGCTCTAACAGATCTTCTTTGATTTTTGCATACTCAACATGGGATTGCTTATCTTGCTTATTAGTTGTCCTAAATTTTACTCTATAGGCTTCAGGAACAAGCTCATAGGCCTTAAGAATCAAGCTCTTAACTACATCATAATTATCAGATTGATCCTGAGGCAAAGATGCATAAGTTACTTGAGCTTTACCGGTGAGAACACTCTGTAGGAGTACTGGCCAATACTTTTTGGGCCAATTAAAACCTGTAGCTACCCTCTCAAACAACTGAAAATACTTTGTTAAATCAGATTCATTAAAAGGAGGGACAAGTTTAACATTTTTAGCCACATCAAAATCATCAGAGCTAGATGATTCAGTTCCACCTTGTTTCATGCGGTACTCATGGTCTGCCTGAATCCTAGCAAGTTCAATTTGTGCCTGAGCCTGTGCCTGTGCCTCCTGAATACGAGCCTGAGACTCAGCCTCCTTAGCATTGGCCTGAAACTCAGCCTCCTTAGCATTGGCCTGAAACTCAGCCTCCTTAGCACGAGCCTGAAACTCAGCCTCCTTAGTACGAGCCTCCTGCAGGGCTAGCTGTAACTTAGCTATTTCAATCTGCGTTTGCTTATCTGGAGGAGTTACATTAAACAAGCTTTTATTAATCATGTCAACAATTTGATCTTTAGAATGATGAGAGCGAACAGCAATTCCCAGTTGTTGAGAAACAAGCTTAAGTTCATTCTTTGTTCTGTTTTCTACATCACACACTGTTTGCACATTTGACAAAAAATCTTTGGCTTCATCAAGAGTAGTAATAGTAGACATCATGAATAAATCACAGTCACAAAATATCAAGCATTATCCTTATGATAATATCCTGAATATCCTGATAAGAAGTTGCCAAATTTATGTTACGGAACAGAGAGAGATAATGAACACTTCAAGTGAGAATACTAAAATCGCTACTGTCCCGCCAAGTTCCAGGTTCAAAACAAAAGAGTTAGGTAAAATTACAAGTTAAAGTTTAATGCTCAAACTAACAACTAAACATTCAGGACTCATAAGGATAATGTAATGGCAAAACAGGTTACATATATGGTTAACTGCAATAGCCTCTATTAACATGAAGCAAGAACAAATTTATCTAAGTCAGCCCCGATAAAATGAGAAAACCGGATAATACTCAGTTAAAATAAGATATAATATTATCAAAGATACAAAACACTACTCACACTGGCTGACATTAAAAACTTTACATGAATCACAAAAACCTTACCAGGCCTGCGAATTAACGCCTCAGGCTAACAGTACAAGAAAAAATGTAATAACACTTATACTCAAATTACACAGCAGCTAGATGGTTGGAGACTTCCTGAGCACTCACAGAGATAAAAATATACTATACAGGGGAGGACAGAGATGTGAACAAAATGAGAAGTATATTTAAGTGGCCATTAATGCAGAGACTGAGCTCATTATATAGGGCCCGGCAGAGCTTGATTCAACTTGCAAGAAGGACGCAGAAATGAAGGCACAGGGGAGGAAGAATTGACAGTCCTGCTCTGAACAACAGAAAGAACGACTTACTCTACTATAAGGGGGAGAAGGGAGAGCGAGGTAGAACACGCAAGCCTGGTCACTATGGAAGCCACGAGGCGAATCGTGATCAAACATGCAGCATACTGTACGTTAGAATTATACAAAGGATGATGAAAATCATAGGCTATGTAACAATATATATATATATATATATATATATATATATATATATATATATATATATATATATATATATATATATATATATATATATATATATATATATATATACTGACCAGCCATGAGGAAATTACACAACCTTGTCGCACACCTACACCGATCATGAACCATTCACTTAGATTCCCATTAACCCTTACACATGCTTCGCTACCATCACAAAAACTCTTGACAGCACCTAGCAGCTTACAATGTACACCATACATGTGCAAAACTTTCCACAATCCCTTTCTGTCTACTTTGTCGTATGCTTTTTCCAGGTCCATGAATGCCATAAACACCTTATGGTCTTTCTCACAAGCCTTCTCTGTCATCTGTCTCACTGCAAATATTTTATCCACACATCCCCTGCTTCTCCTAAAGCCACCCTGTTCATCACGCACTAGGATTTCTGATATCTCTCTTGCTTTATAATAATTCTTCTATATACTTTCCCTACCACACTCAATAAACTTATGCCACGATAATTCTTGCACTCACTTCGCTCACCTTTATTTTTGTACAGGGGTACAATCACAGCCTTTTTCCACTCTGCAGGCACAGTTTCACTCATCCATGCATTCTTACATATTTCCAACAAGCACTTTTTTTTCCACTCTGTCCACTACACTTAAGCATCTCTGCATACACCTCATCAACCCCAGCTGCTTTTTCATTTTTCAGTCACATCACAGCACTCTTCACCTGTGCAAGTGTCACATCTCCTGGTACTGCATTCCTTCTCTGCACACTCCCAAAACCAATCATGTTTACAGTTGCTCTGCTCTTTCTGTTCTCATTCATCAGGCTTTCAAAATATTCTTTCCCTCTGGTCCTTACTATATTTCCATGGGTTAATAATCTACCACCTGCGTCCTCCACACGATCACATTTCTTTCTGATTTCACTTCTACATTTCCACACCCCATTCCAGAATAATTTCCTATTTTCAGAGTAATTCGCATTCATTTTTCTTCTCAGATTATCATTTACCTCCTCCTTTTTCGTCTTTACTAGTCTCTTTACGTGCTTCTTCCTCTCAATATACTCATTTCTTATTTCAACTTAACCTCTATCCTGTAACCACTTCAGCCACGTCCTCTCTTCCTTCACCTCTCTCTTAATCTCCTCATCCCACCATGCCGTACCTTTCTCCATTGTTGTTACTCTTGCCGCACCACACACAACTTAAGCATTCTTAACTAACCAATCCCTGCATTCATTCCACAGGCAGTCCAAATCAATTTCATTCCAGTTCACTGACTCTAACTCTCTGTACTTTGGTCCTGTAATCATCTGCCATTTCTTTGATCCTCAGCTTCTCAACTTTCAGTCTTTTTCCCTGACTGCTCCTCTCTCTCTTGATTCACCTCACTCCTCTCAGCTTGATCTTGCATATCACAGTCATATGATCTGACAGACCTCCACATCGTCCTCTCACAGCCCTAGTGTCAGCAACCATTCCCATCATCGACCTCTCTACGAGCACGTAATCAATCAGGCTTCGCTCAACACGATCCCCGTTTCCTCTATACCGTGTATAATTATGTGCATCTTTGTACCTGAAATATGAGTTACAAATGCACAGCCTCCTCTCCTGACATATATCCTTTAGTCACGTCCAATTATCTTTTTCTCCAGGTTCTCCATAACAACCCATTATGTCATCCACAGGACAAGTGCCTACTCTTCCATTCATATCCCCCATCACAATCACTTTATAGCTCCTGGGCATTTCTCACAGTACTTCACCCAGCTCATCCCAAAACCTGTCTTTCCGTCACTCTTGTCCTCTCATGGAGCATATGCTACAATTACTGCCACTTTCACCTTCTCAGACTTGAACTTGACATACATACATCTCGAGCTGAAATATTTGTAGTCTCTCATTCCACTCTGCTACACCTCATTCATCAACAAAGCAACTCCTTCCTTACATCTTTCTCGCCCATTAATTCCCGATCTTACACATTTCACACCCTCCCACTCCTCCACTTTGCACCCTTTCAACTTCACTTCACACAATGCCATCACAGCATATCTCGCACTCTTGAACACATTCACCACTACCACCCTCTTGCACTCCTTATTCACACCTCTCACATTCAACATGACCACGCTAGTCTGCCCATTTGGTTGGGGCCCCGGGCAGGGATTGGACTCTCCGAGGCTCTCTGAAACGACTGCCATGATTAAATGATTTTGGATAGGGGAATGTGGGGGACACTTAACCCCGCCAGAAACCCCGGTTATATGGTTACCACCAAGCGTAGTAAATAGTTTCCTGGGTAAAGGAAACCATTTTGCTTGTCACTCAGTGTAGAACTCATATGGTATCACTCTACACTGAGTGAGTGGATGATGGGCACCCCTAACCACCATTGTGTATATATATATATATATATATATATATATATATATATATATATATATATATATATATATATATATATATATATATATATATATATTTGTCTCCGACTCTGGGCATAGGCTTCACAACCTGCTCTCAAGGCCCAGTAGTCCTCCATACTCGTACCATACACCTCTCTACATGTCACCACTTCGGTGCTATGACCCACCGTCTATATTGAATACATGCTAGGGCTGTCTCATACAGGACTGGTGTATTTGTTTTAGCGGGAGTATTTTGAGACATGTCGGCGGGTCTTCTGGTAGATCAGCAAAGTCTGATTTCATGAAATTCAAACCCCTAAACTGTTCCCTGCCCCAACGGGGATTTGAACGTGGGTCCGGTAGGACTGCAGGCCACTGCTGTACCGATTGAGCCACCATATATATATATATATATATATATATATATATATATATATATATATATATATATATATATATATATATATATATATATATATATAAATATAATGGATCACAAAATTTTGCTTTAGATGTGCAGTGATCACATTTCCCTATTCTATGCTCTCGAACACATTCTAGGGCTGTCGCATGACTGGTGTATTGATATTAGTGGGGGTGTTTTTATGACATGTCAGCTGTCCTTGGGTAGATTAGGAAATTCTACCTCACTGAGATTCAAATGATTTAAACTGTTCCCTGCCCTAGACAGCATTAAAACCCGCGTCCAATGGAACCGTACACCACATCTCTACTGACTCGTCCTAAAATTATCATGTATCTATGAAGAATGCTGACTTGTAAAAACTGATTAGCATAGAACGATGCCTGTCACAAAAAAGTGCGGTGGGGAGGTTAGAGTCATAGTAGCCTGTTTCTGCCACTGATATGCGTGACATAAGCTGCAAAAGGACGAAAATCTAGGCCAAGTTTTAGTAAAAAAAAAGTAATCAATCTTTCTTGTCAATCCAGTGTGCATGGAGAAATAGCAGGGCAGAAGGAAACGGTATATCTTATTGCAGGATGAAGAACTGATAGAGAGATTTCATATACAGACACAGAATGAGAAAATTAGTACGGAATGGTTGACCACTACTAGTCTTGTCTAATTAAAAATGATAAAGCAGAAGGAAACAGTTTAGCTTTTACTGGGAGATGAAGGACTGATGGGGAGATTTTAGAAGCAAAAGCAGAGAAGGAAATGCTGTATGGCATGGTTGATTAGCGGAGAAGGAATTTTTGTATGGCATGATTGATTACCTCGTCCGAACAGAGTTCGATGAGGTATTGTTTTTGGTGGAATTCTGTATGTATGTTTGTTTGTTAGCAGTATTACCGAAAAAAGGCTGAATGAAATTACATGAAACTTTTTTTTTAAGATATGTGGGAACTGGTACCCACAGTAAGTGATTAAATTTTAGAGGTAATGGGAGCCCCCATAAACTGGAAAAAGATGCAAACTCTCGCCAGATAACGTGAAGTGCAAAAGTGGGATCAACTTGAATTACTCTCTGTTATACAAGTTTTATGATACTTTACTGAAAATAGGATATTTTTTGATTTATCTACATATAATACTGGACAAAAAATGGCTTCTTTATCAAAATATAAAAGAAACGGAAGGTTGCGTCCATCTCAGTTTAGGGACAGCCTACATACGAGCATTATGTTGCCAAGTATTGATCACCGTCGTGTTTTTCAGTGACGAATGTACATTTGTATGGAAAAAATGGTAAATGGGTATAACGAAATTGTATCTTACATAGCAAATGGAGGAAATATGGTACTTAAACAATCGAAGATCGTATGAACTCACTGCGCTCATATGGAGGCGCTTTCTCATGGGCACATGGAGTACTTTGTGTACCTGCCGCCAGGGGCCCAGGGTGGCGCTGATGATGTGTATACACCACACTCGATGCTCACCCCTTTTGAAATCAGGCGATAAATCCGGGAAATATAGTGCCGTGGTCGACTGCGCAGCAAAAATATATGTGGAAAAATAGATTGTAGCAGAAATGACATGTTTTCTCAAAGCAAGAGGAATACCATACTGATCTCGGTCACGTAAGATTTCGGGAGTACAGTTCTTACTATTACTAAGTGTACAGTATAATGGATAGAATCATGTCAGGATTTGCCCAATGAAACAATACGATCTTTGGAAACTGTATGATAAATTTTTCCAACAACTGAGATTCATAACACTTGATGAAAATGTGCTGAATGCAAAAACACACAATAAGCTTTCTTGGCTTTTAGTAAACTCTGTGGAGAACTTTTCAGAGTAAATCTCGTTTAGAGCATCAGTAACACATCTAAGATGAAAATAATACTGGTATAATGCTTTATGCACGAGTAATAATCCCGATAGGATTTTTTTTTAAGGAAGGTACACCTCCAGACAGAAATTCGTGATACAGGGTAATCTGCCACCAGAGGTCAGGTTAATTGCACACGTCTACCCCCCCTAACTCCCTCTCCTTACCCCCACCAAAACACTGATTTGTCAGGCTGATGGATGGGAAATATGAAGCTTCGCTCATTCTCATGTCTTCCCGCATGTAATGTTACTTTCATTTATCTTACTATTAGTTGTATTATCAAGTGCATAGAACCATCTCCAGTTCCATGAGAAGTGATTATATCGAAGTTTTAGCAGATTTCAGTACAATGACCTCAATGTATAGAGCCTGGTTTCCAAATAGTTATCCAACGTGTTCTAAGCGATAGACTAAAATCCAAGTAGCAGTTAAAAGTTATATGGCCAGATAAGTCCCTCTCTTGCCTTTTCATGTGGACAGCCACATATATACACTCACCTACTTATCCACTCACCTACTTATCCACCTATTCACTCAACCCATCCAACACAACCCACCGACCTCACCCCTGCCACCCACCTAGCCCATCGATCCCTGCTATCCACCCTGCTTACCCACGAATGCCACACGCGAAGTTCACCCAACAATGCCATTCAACTAATTTACTCATTTACTTCTCCACCCTAAACATCCCCCAGCCACCCAATCCAACCACCCACTTAGATCATCCCGACCACGCAATCGTCTTAGCCACCCTGGCGACCAACGGTGCCCACTCACCCTGGCGACTCACTTTGCCCACACATCCCGACAGCCTATCTTGCCCACCGACCCCGACCACCCACCCTCACCACTCACAAATTCCACCCACCCTTCCCACTCACGAATTCCACCCAGCCTGGTCACCCAACAATGCCATCTATCTCATCCATCCACACAACCCTCCCACCTCTCCCTGAACACACCCCACCCACCTCACCCTGCCCATCCACCCATCCTGTCCACCCACTCCTCCCACCGACCCACCCGCCCATCCACTCTTCTTCCCCAACTCCATTCACTACGCCACCCCATTCACTCATTTGAACCCGACTGATCCATCAAACTCATCTTATCCAAACCTAACTTACCGACCCCTCCCCGACCACCCACACATCCAGCCACCTACCCACCCAGCCCACCAAACGCATCCACTCACTAACCCAATTACCCCTACAACCCACCCAAAACCACTCCACACACCACACCCAACAGCTGTCCCCCCCCCCCTTCTCCACCATTATCACTGTCCACCCACCCTGGCGATGCACCGAACTACCTCACCCACCAGCTCAACCTCAACAACTCCCCCCAGCCAGCTGACTAACACACACACACACACACACACACACACACACACACACACACACACACACACACACACACACACACACACACACACACACACACACACACACAGAAAACATGCATAAACAGACAGACAGACAGACAGACAGACACACACACACACACACACACACACACACACACACACACAGCCTCTGTCATATACAGAGAGAGAGAGAGAGAGAGAGAGAGAGAGAGAGAGAGAGAGAGAGACTGACTCAGTAAGACACAAACAAAACACGCATAAACACACACACACACACACACACACACACACACACACACACACACACACACACACAGATACATGCACACACAAACATTGTTCCCCTATTCAAGAAAGGAAATAAACAGAATCCACTCAACTATAGACCAGTATCTCTGACCAGTGTTGTATGCAAGGTACTAGAAAAATTAATGAGAAAAATTTAGGTAAACCAACTGCAGTAAAACAATATGATAACAGAAAGACAGTTCGGTTTCAGAAAAGGATAATCAGTGTTTCAAATCTATTAATCTACTATAACAGAGTTGCAGAAACACTACGAAAAAGAGAAGGATGAGTGGACGGTATCAATTTTGATATTAAGGATGCATGTGACGGAATACCGCACCAAAGACTTCTTTGGAAGCTGTACCATCAAGGAGGAATCCAAGGTAATCTGTTCTGTTGGATTCAGGATTTTCTCAGAAAAGGGAAATGAGAACAGTACTAAGGGATAATTACTCATCATTGAGGGAAGTGACTAGCAGAGTTCCAGAGGGCTTATTGATGGCACCAATTATGTTTTTAGTATATACCAATGATATAGGCTAGACAGGATCATTGGAATGAGATGCTATCTAAATATGTTTGCTGATGAGCAAAAATACAAAGCAGAATTACAGACTTTTGCAGAGAGCTACAAGAAGAATTAAACAAGCTTCATAAATGGAGCAATAGATGGCAAATGGAAATCAGTGTGGACAAAATGCCATGTAATTAAATTTGGTAAAAGTGGAAAAGGACCAAATCGGGATTATAAGATAGGAAGCTACACATATCAGAAAAGAAGAAGGATCTAAGAGTGATTATCAATAGTAGACTTGTTCTCCGGCAGACCACATAAATGAGAAGGTACGAAACATGCACACACTGCTTGCTAATATGAGAATAGCATTCACATTTAAAAATGAAGGCATGCCGAGAAAAATAATTACCTCGTTCATCAGACCAACCCTCTAATTTGCATCAGTGGTCTGGAATCCTCATCTAAAAAAATTCATAGATATGATTGAAAAAGTACAATGGGCTGCCACAAGATGGGTACCAAGCTTAAAGGATCTAAGCTATGAAGAAAGACTAGAAAAACTGAACCTCCCAATACTACAAGAGAGAAGGAAGAGGAAACATGATGACGCTATATAAATACATCTCGGGGAGAGAAAGAATAGACATCAGTGAGTATATAACCTATGGGGAAGCATCAGAAAGAGGACACTAAAAAAAAAAAAAAAAAAAATACATAAAAAAAAGAGGTGAGAAAGACGTAAGGAAATTCAGTTTCCCGAATAGGGCAATTAATCAGAGGAATGCTCTACCGAATGAAATAATGCGTGCCAAAACTATTCATAAATTTAAGGATATGTATGATAGTAATGGTTAATACACATGACAGTACGAGCTTGACTCATTCCTTTAAAAATACAATTAGGTAAGAACAATTAGGGAAGAACAGATATATGCACACACACACACACACACACACACACACACACACACACACACACACACACACAGATGCGGAAGGGTGGGAAAGGACGGAGGGAGGATTTGGGGACGGTGAGTGGGACGGATGAAAGTGGAAGTGTTTAGTACTGTTCTAATAGCAGCTTGCACAGTACATTGACTCATACCTCCGATACAAACTCCTTAATTCAGCTATATTATGGATGTATATCCATTTGGATTCCATGATATGCCATCCAACAGGCAATAGTTTTAATGAGCGAAAATTTGGTAAAATATGAAATATCATAATTATGCTAGTTTCAACATTACATGCTGTTCATACTGTTCAATGATTATACAGTCAACCATCAAACAATCTTCCTCGGGAATAAACAGCCAGTGAGGATGATTTGTGAGTGAAGTTATTGTGAACTACTCTCTCCCTGTGTGTGTGTGTGTGTGTGTGTGTGTGTGTGTGTGTGTGTGTGTGTGTGTGTGTGTGTGTGTGTGTGTGTGTGTGTGTGTGTGTGTGTGTGTGTGTTTATGCGTGTTTTGTATCTCTTAGGGCAAGTCCACACGTGCTCTCGAACATATATTGGCAACACGGCAGGCAACATGTTCGGGAACATGTTTGCAGCAGTATTTGGACATATGTATGCAAACATGTTTCAGTGCAGCTTCGAACTCTTGCAGGAGAGGCGATGGGATAAGAGAATCCATACCAGGCAGTTGAGACTTCATCATGATGTTGCCAACGTGACCTGGACGCTGCTGTTCCCAACAAGTATACAGCGTGATCGTTACTGTGTTGCTTACATGTTGTAAGCACTTGCTCGAGCACAGATGTGGGCTCGCCCTTACTGTGTCAGTCTGTGTGTGTGTGTGTGTGTGTGTGTGTGTGTGTGTGTGTGTGTGTGTGTGTGTGTGTGTGTGTATGTATGTTTTCTTACCTAATTGTTCTTACCTAATTGTAACTTTACAGGAATGAGCCAAGCTCGTACTGTCCCGTGTCTTAAACCATATTTATCTTACATATCCTTAAATTTGTGAATTGTTTTGGCACACACTATTTCATTTGGTAGTGCATTCCATTGATCAATTGCTCTGTTTGGGAAACTGCAAAAAACTGCATAAACAGAGAGGTGATAAAGACGTAAGGAAATTCAGTGTCCTCTTGCTGATGCTTCCCCATATGTTAAGTAATCATTTATGTCTATTTTCTCCTTCCCTGATATGCATTTATATAGCATTATCATGTCACCTCTTTTCCTTCTCTCTTGTAGTGTTGGTAGATTCTGTTTATTTAGTCTTTCTTCGCAGCTTAGATCCCTTAAGCTTGGTATCCATCTTGTAGCGGCCCTTTGAACTTTTTCAATCTTGTTTATGTGTTTTTTGAGATGAGGACTCCAGACTATTGTTCCATACTCCAGGATTGGTCTAATGAATGATGTTATTATTCTTCTTAGCATGTCTTCATTTATGTATGTGAATGCTATTCTCATATTTGCAAGCAGTGTATACATGTTCCGTACCTTCTCGCTGTTGTGGTCAGCTGCAGATAGTCTGTTATTGATAATCACACCTAGGTCCTTCTCTCTTTCTGATGTGTATAAGGTTTTATTTCCTAACGTATAATCCCAATCAGGTCTTTTTCCACTTTTACCAAACTTGATTACATGACGCTTATCCACATTGAATTCCATTTGCCATATATTACTCCATTCATGAAGTTTATTTAATTCTTCTTGTAGCTCTTTACAAGAGTCTGTGTTAGTAATTCTCCTTCGTATTTTTGCATCATCTGCAAACATATTCAGATAGCTTTCATTTCCAGTGTTACTGTTTATATCATTTATATACACTAAAAACATGATTGGTGCCAGCACTGAACCCTGTGGTACTCCACTAGTCACTTCTTTCCATGATGAGTAGTTTCCCCTTAGTACTGTTCTCATTTCTCTTTTTATGAGAAAATCTTGCATCCAACAAAACAGTTTGCCTCGAATTCCTCCTTGATGGTACAGTTTCCATAAAAGTCTTTGGTGTGGTACTGTGTCAGATACTTTCTTGAAATCTAAATAGATACTGTCCACCCATCCTTCTCTTTCCTGTATTGTGTTTGTTACTCTGTCATAGTAGCTCAACAGATTAGTAACACATGATTTTCCTTTTCTGAAACCAAACTGTCTTTCTGTTATCATACTGTGTTCTTCTAGATGATTTACCCAAGCTTTTCTTATAAGCTTTTCTAATACCTTGCTTACAACAATGGTCAGTGATACTGGTCGGTAGTTGAGTGGATTTTGTCTATTTCCTTTCTTGAATAAGGGGACAATATTTGCTTTCTTCCAAATATCAGATAGTTTACCTTGACTCAAGGATTTCTTGAAAATTAATAATAATGGTTTACTTTGCACATTCTCGTAGTACCCAACATGAAATTTCATCAGGACCACTTGCTTTTCCTCTGTCTAATTTACTAAACTCCTCCTGTATTACTTTTTCTGATATTTGTATATCTGGTAGTATGTGTGGACATGCATGTTCCACATAGACCCTCTCAAAATTTTTTTCTTCGGTAAAAATTAATTGGAAATTCTTATTTAGTGCTTCACAAATATCTTTCTCTTGTGTATAGGTGATTCCCTCGTCCGTAATGGATTGTATTATATCTTTTACTTTGGTTTTGCTTCTGATGTAGCTGAAAAATTGCTTTGGTTGATCACTATTTTTATTTATTATATCCTCCTCAAACTGTTTTTGGGCTTCCCTCCTTATTCTTGTATAATCGTTTCTTGCCTGTTTGTGATTATACGCCCTTTCACAATTGTGTCTTCTGTATCTATTCCACAACAAATCTCTTCTTTCTTTTGATTTTTTACATTCTGTATTGAACCATTTCTGTATTTTCTTATCTGCCTCTTTGTGCTGTGGGATGTACTTCTGGACTCCTATTTCATAAAATTCACAGAATTTTTTATATACACCATTCAAATCTTGTCCTCTAAGCTCATTTTCCCAATCAGTTTCTAAGAAATACTTCTTTAGGTCTTGATAATTTCCCTTTTTATAGTTTAGGCTCTTTTTGTAACTTTCATTGCTGTTAACTATGTCATATGCTATCATGAAGTTGTAGTTTAGAACTGCATGATCGCTTTTGCCTAGTGGAGGGTGATATATTAAACTGTCAATATCATTTTCTTGCCTAGTAAATATTAGATCTAGCATTGAAGGTACATCGAGTTCTCTTTTTCTGGTGGTTTCCCTCACATGTTGCGTTAGGAAAAACTCTTGCACGAGATCTAGGAGCTTTTGGTCCCAACAGCTTTCTTGGCTAGTTATATCTAGAGTATTCCAATTTATATTTGTATTAAAATCTCCAGTTTGTATAATTCTTTCCGATTTCTCTTCCATTTTATGTAGTAATGATCTTAAACTCTGAATTGTACTCTCTGCCAGGTCCTCATATTCGTTTCTTTCCCATGTGTTTGATCTGGGTGGCATGTACAAATTGGCTACAATTACTTTCCCTTCAGATCTGTTGATCTCTACTGCAATCAGTTCTACTTGTGATGGTATATCTAGTTTTATTTTATTGAGTTTTAGATTTTTCTTAGTTAATGTTATAATTCCTCCTCCTTTTTTTTAATTTCTGTCTCTTCTCCATATATTGTATTCCACTAAATTTAGTATGTCCTTGGATATCCTTGGTGTTAATTATGTTTCAGTTAGGCATATTATATGTGGTTCATTTTCTCTGACATAATCATTCATCTCTAGTAATTTAGATACCATTCCATCCACATTTGAGTACATCAACTTTATCATCTTGTTTATATACTTGTCATGACATGGTTCTACTGCCTTCCTCCTTTTTATTCCCTCTTGTTTGTGTACCACTTTCGTACCTGCAATCCTATTACTTTGTAAAAAAAAATGTGTTCCTCTCCTCTTCTGATCTTCCCTCATTTTTTGTTTTTGCTTCCTCCCTCTTCTCTTTTAGTAATTCCAGTTCCTCTTGTGTTAGGCATCTTTTTATCCACACATTTTTGAACTCTTTTTCCATAAGATTCTTTGCATTTTTTAGTATCTCCTCCACAGTGTTTACACTCTGGAAAGTTACTTTGAAAGATCTTGTGTTGTTTTTCTCGTATTTCCCAATCCTTTTGTGTTCCTCTATATCTTTACTACAGATCTCCTCTGATACTTCTTTCATTAAGCTCATTACATTTGCCATCTCCTTTTTGTCTCTTGTGATCTTGTTTTTTACTTCTTCCTCTTCTATACCAGTGATTACTATAAATTTGTTGATATCTACTGAATCTCTGACTAACTTTGGGTTGTTTTGGATTATTCTTTTCACTTCCTTTTTAATGCTGTGTGTGTGTGTGTATGTGTGTGTGTGTGTGTGTGTGTGTGTGTGTGTGTGTGTGTGTGTGTGTGTGTGTGTGTGTGTGTGTGTGTGTGTGTGTGTGTGTGTGAGAGAGAGAGAGAGAGAGAGAGTCAGTTGGTTGGGTGGGTGGAGTTGATGAGGTTGAGTTGGTGGGTGTGGTAGTTCGGTGTATCGCCAGGGTTGGTGGACAGTGGTAATGGTGGAGAGTGGGGAGGAGGGACAGTTGTTGAGTGTGGTGTGTGGAGTGGTTTTGGGTGGATTGCTGGGGTAATTGGGTTAGTGAGTTGATGCGTTTGGTGGGCTGGGTGGGTAGGTGGCTGGATGTGTGGGTAGTCGGAGAGGGGTCGGTTAGTTAGATTTGGATAAGATGAGTTTGATGGATAAGTCGGGTTCAAGTGGGTGAATGGGGTGGCGGGGTGAATGGGGTTGGGCAGGAAGGGTGGATGGGCGGGTGGGTCGGTGGGAGGAGTGGGTGGACAGGATGGGTTGATGGGCAGGGTGAGGTGGGTGGGGTGTGTTCAGGGAGAGGTGGGAGGGTTGTTTGGATGGATGAGATGGATGGCATTGTTGGGTGACCAGGGTGGGTGGAATTCGTGAGTGAGAAGGGTGGGTGGAATTTGTGAGTGGTGAGGGTGGGTGGTAGGGGTCGGTGGGCAAGATAGGCTGTCGGGATGTGTGGGCAAAGTGAGTCGCCAGGGTGAGTGGGCATCGTTGGTCGCCAGGGTGGGTGAGACGATTGCATGGTCGGGATGATCTAAGTGGGTGGTTGGGTTGGGTGGCTGGATGGGTTCAGGGTGGAGAAGTGAATGAGTAAGTGAGTTGAGTGGCATTGTTGGGTAAGCTTCGCATGTGGCATTCCTGGGTTACCAGGGTGGATAGAAGGGATCAGTGGGCTGGGTGGGTGGCAGGGGTGAGGTCGGTGGGTAGGTGGATAAGTAGGTGAGTGTATATGTGGCTGCCCACATGACAAGGCAAGAGAGGGACTTATCTGGCCATCATAACTTTTAGCTGTTACTTGGATTTTAGTCTAGCGCTTCTAACACGTTGGATAACTATTTGGAAACCAGACTCTATACATTAAGGTCACTGTATTGAAATCTGCTAAAACTTCGATATAATCACTTCTCATGGAACTGGAGATGGATCTTTGCACTTGATAATACACCAAATAGTAGAATAAATAAAAGCAACATTACATGCGGCACGGCGTGCGTGAGAATGAACGAAGCTTCATATTTCGATCCATCCGCCTAATTCATCAGAGCTCTGGTGAGGGTAAAGAGGGGGAGTTAGGGGAAGTAGACGTGTGCGATTAACCTGACCTGTAGTGGCAGATTACCCTGTATCACGAATTTCTGTCCGGAGGTGTACACCAACTATGAACAGGAAGTGACCCCATGCTATTTAGTGATCGGGCGAACACTGGCAACTTTCAAGAGTTTGTGGGGGCTCCTATTGGGTCACCTTGAAAGGTCAAAATCAAGGTCACGAATTTTCAAAGGGCAATAACTTGAAAACGATTGAAGATAAAGATAGTTAATATTTTAAACATACATAAACTTGTAATATGGGCTTTCATTTGGAACCAAGACTTTGACCTCAAATTAAATGAAAGGTCAAACTCAAGGTCACGGATATTCAGGGGTTTATAACTCAAAACTCTTTGAAGATAGACATATTTACCAAAACCAAGATATAGGATGTCTCATCTGGGTTTTCATTTGGCAGCATGACCTTTGACCTTGAATGACCCTGAAAGGTCAAATGCAAGATCATGGATTTTCAAAGAAGTTAACTTGAGAACAGCTGTGCCATTACCTTAGATTTTAATTGTGTATTGACAATAAATGACATAAACGAGTCAGTATTTAACAGCAATAAAATATCTGCTGCACAGCTCAGGCTGTGGTGGCCGTGCATCACCCTAAACAACTCTACCTCTACACAATCTTACGCATGGCGCTACGCAAAGACGGAGAGAGAGAGTTTTTTTCATTTCACCAGATGATGCTCTGGATGTTTATCTTTAAGTTTATAATAAACAAAAACATTTTTTCATTTTTTCACTACTCCTCTACGTAAACATACGCATGGCCCTAAGCAAAGACAGAGAGAGAGAGAGAGAGAGAGAGAGAGATTTTCACCAGATGATGCCCTTCATGTTTATCTTCAATTTTATAAAAACAAAAACTAAAAAAATTTCTTCATTTTTTGCGCACCATGGGGTGAAAAAAAAAAATAAAAAAAGATAATTGCACAACTCATGGGTTAAGAAAAAAGAGGTAAATATTACAGCCACACCCAAAATCAAGTACTTCTTGATAGTATGTTCTTTTTATTTCATTCATAAAATTATGTACAATATCAACTTGAAAGATTTCACTAAAGTCCTCCTAAAACATCCTGTGAGCATTCGTTGCATACATTTTGGGATGTAGAGGGAAAAAAATCACTTGTAACAGTAATTTAGTTGAGGTAATTACCCGTCCAAGCGCCGGAGGGACTGTAGGCCCAGAAAATGTTAAAACAAGTATGGGTAAAAAAAAAAAAAAATCATTTTTTTAACAATACTCTTCAAATTCAACATATTGCGTGAAACCAAAACCTACATGTGCATCTTTCAAATCTCCATCCTATAACATGCCTCATTACATCATGGGGGTTACCCCTCCAGTTATCGGTAGGGGAGTCAGTGTCATGTGGGTTTGGCCTAAAAGTTCGAATGGGCTTGAAATCGTCAATTTTCACCCGATTTATTCCATATTTGATATGTGACATCTTTAGAAATACTGTTATGCTTATAAGTCAACACTAAAATGACTGCCGGGGACAGGTTTACAGTGCCTTGGCACCGTTTCTTGTTTGGGGCTAAGTTACGTGAAGTGGACTGCTGTCACGTATCTTTGCTCAAACATACTGATGTAAATTTTCATTGCCAAGAACGTCTGTAAGTATTTTATTCTGTCTTTATACCTTTTCATTCAGGTGTTCGATGATTAGTCGTCTCATTCTTGTTTTCATTATTAATTTTTCTTCATTTATATATATATATATATATATATATATATATATATATATATATATATATAAAGAGGGAACTGCTACAGTTAAATTTCATAAGGACTCAGAAAAATTAAGACTGAGAAGGGCGTGCGTCAGGGAGATACAATTTCACCAAAATTATTTACACCAAGCCTAGAAAGTATTTTCAGAAAGCTAGACTGGGAAAACAAAGGAGTGAACGTAGATGGAAAAAAGCTAAACCATTTAAGATTTGCAGATGAGATTGTCCTAATCTCTGAAACAGCGGAGGCATTGCTAGAAATGTTAAATGACCTGAACAGTGAAAGTCTGAAACTAGAGCTAAAGATGAACCGGAGTAAAACTAAAGTAATGTTTAATCCACAAACACCGAAGAGCGTCATCAGAATAAGCGATGAAATTCTTGAAGAAGTTGAGGAGTACAACTACTTGGGACAAATACTAAAATTAACGAAAGATCATGATAGCGAAATAAAAAGACGCATTACAATTCGATGGAAAGCTTTCGGTATACATAGAGACATTATGAAAAGTAGCTTGCCAGTTTGTATGAAATGAAAAGTATATAACGAATGTATAATTCCAGCTATGACGTATGGTTGTGAGACCTGGAAACATACAAAATCAATGGAAAATAAAGTAATCCGTTCTCAGAGAGCAATGGAAAGTTCAGTGTTGGGAATATGTTTAAGAGACAGAAAAAGATCAACTTGGGTGAGAGAGCAGACTAAAATCAAAGATATTATAGAAGTTATAAAAGAACAGAAATGGAGGTGGGCAGGCCATATAGCAAGAATAAGGGATAACCGATTGAGCAAGAGGCTGACTGACTGGACACCAAGAGATTGTAAGGGTAGCAGAAAAAGGCCAGACAGGAGATGGAGAGATGAGATAGAGAAATTTGCAGGGAAAACGTGGCAAAGATTGGCTCAGTCAAGGAATTCGTGGAAAAGGTTGGGGGAGGCCTTTGTTCAGCAGTGGACTAGTTATGGCTGCTGCTGCTGCTCCTGATATATATATATATATATATATATATATATATATATATATATATTGCCATCTCTTCATCATGAATACTAAGCTGGAACAAGAGTTTAACATTCGAATATGGTGCTAGTCACAAAGAGATGCATTGGAAAGGATATAGAGCCCTAGTATTGGCCTATTCTGCGACTGACCTGCAAGGTATAAGCTCCAAAAGGACGAAAATCAGGGCCAAATAAGAGTTAAAAGGGAAAAACAAACAGCCCCACTAGAATGTATCCAAGGTATGGTTCTCAGAGTAGCAGGCAGGATAGAAGAGGAGGACATGGCTAATAATGTATTCCACTGGTACAGGATCTGCCTCAGCTGCGAGCACCCTGGGGACTGGCAGTTTTTGAGAGCAAGATTCACGGCCATGACGACAACACGACTCGGAAACATCTTATCCAGACAGTTAGTGAAGCTCAGAGGGTAGGTTGTGTGATATTGTAGTAAAAGTAGATCTACGCACATAATCTTACATGTAGTGTTGTTAAAATGGAGACATATTACTTATTACTTAAAGTAATTTGCTTTCTGTAATAGACGGATCACAGTTTTTAGCTTTCTTTTCCTTAGTCTTTTTTTTTACACCATTCATTAAGCGGGTTATAAGTAAATAAATAAATAAATAAATATATATATATATATATATATATATATATATATATATATATATATATATATATATATATATATATATATATATATATGTGTGTGTGTGTGTGTGTGTGTGTGTGTGTGTATATTTAAGTGTCTGACTCTGAGCAAAGGATTCAGGGCCTATTTCTCGGGGACATTGACCTATCCCAAGGCCCAGTAGTCCTCCTACACCTCCACATGTCACCACTTCGGCACTAACACCTACCATCCATACTGAATACATGCTAGGGCTGTCTTATATAGGACTGCTGTATTGGTATCAGCGGGGGTATTTTTACGACATGTCAGCGGGTAATCTTTAAACTGTTCCCTACCCCAGCCGGGATTCGATCCTAGGCCCCTTAGGACCGCAGGCCGCCGCTCTTCCGGTATATATATATATATATATATATATATATATATATATATATATATATATATATATATATATATATATATATATATATATATATATATATATATATATATATATATATATATATATATATATATATAAGGTGTTGTGGTAGGTGGGCGCGCTCACCATCCACTCATTCGATGTAGTGCAGCTCTCGGGTGTCTGCCCTTTCCTATCCTCCATCCTTCATTCCTTCCATCCTCTTCTGTCTTTCCTTCATTCTTTCCCTGTCCTTCTGCCTACGGATGACTTTACACTCCCTCTTCTGTCTTTCTTTCCTTCATTCTTTCCTCTTCCTTCTGCCTATGGGTGACTCTACACTGAGTGACAAGCCAAATGGTTTCCTGTACACCAGGAAACCATTTACTACGCTGGGTGGTAACCATATAATAAAATTTTGGCGCCTGGTGGTTTAGTGGGTAATTATTGTGCTCCGTTCGGATTGAGCCGGTGAAGGTTTATATTCAAGGGATGGTTGGGGTTTATTGCTAATGTAATGCCACTCAGGGATGAGTGAGGTTGGTCACTCTCATCTTAAATGTCAGGACCAACTGCCTAGCCCCGGGCTCCTACGCTCCTCATGGGGCAACGTAGGATTGGATGATGGATGGATGGATGGATATTAAGGAGTTCAGAAAAATCGAACCTTCAGGAACTTGAAGGGCCAAGTGCTTATTGAGTTCCACTACTGGTGGGAACTACACCATACTTTGCATTTTTTCTTTGGCCTTCTCAAACCCATGCCTCATTTCAACGCGAGTTGCAATGCAAGTGGTAACTCCCGCCTTGATCGCAGCAGGGCTTGACGTGGGGGAACTCATGTTGTCTGTCAGATCTCTCCACTCTGTTTGATAGGAATCAAGGACTGACATCGTTGAAATGATCAAAAAAGAATTCCAGCCACAAACATCATTGATTCTCCATTCCGATGGAAAACACTTGCCCAACATCGATTATAGCAGCCGCATTGATCGCCTGGCGATTGATGTTACAGAGATTGGTACAGAGATGATCCTGGTGATCCCTAAGATCCCTGGAGAGTGAGTACTAAGGACTCTAATTGAGTGGCAGGAAGTGAAGCCCTGCATTGCAGGGTTCTGTTTTGATACTACAGCATATAACACAGTTCCACAACGGAGCTTGCTTTGTTATTGAAAGAGGTCTCCAAGTCCCTCTGTTATTCTTGGCATGCAGACACCACGTGTATGAACTAATCGTTGCAGGTATCTTTGACCTCTTTTTCTCTTCTTCTGGTCCTGAAAATAATTTCTTCAGTCGGTTCAAAGAGTTCTGGAACAAAATTGGCACAGATTCCTTCGATCCCCACGATGATGACCTAGATAAAAAATCTCAGTTGCGGACTGCCAACAGAGCCAAAGACATTGAACACTTCATACTCAGCCACATGGATTGTGCGCAACCCCGTGATCACTACCTTAAGTTCCTCAAGTGGTCATTGGCTTTCTTCTGCAAGCCAACATGGATGGCCTTCCACCGTCCAGGTGCCTATCACAGATCACGCTGGATGGCCAAAGACCTTTACTGCCTCAAGATCTTCCTTTTTCAGAAATGAACTGAACGATGTAGCCTCCTTCCCTTTCACATGGCATCAAAAGGAGTGCATCAAATGCATCTGTGTCTTCCTTGTCACCATCTATGTAATGCACTGGTTTGAAGCCCCAAATGCTGTCGACGCTCCAATCAATGACCTCAGTCTCCTGAAGAAGATTGAAGAATTCAAAGAGGTGGATCCCACTGTAGCAAAGAACGCATTGGACAAAGTCAGAAGCCACCTCTGGTACCTCAGTGAGGACCTGGCTACACTAGCCATGTATTCTGACAAAGTCTCTGCTGAGGAAACTCAGGAAATGCTGAAAAATATGACCACAGGACTGCCAAGGAAGAAGGGTCTGCGCCGTTTGAACATGAAGACAGCTGATAAGGCACAAGATCTGAAAATCTCTAAGTTTGTCATCCATAAGTCGAAAAACCTCTTTCAATGTTTGAAGCTGGATACTCCGACAAGCATCAATGACCTCTGCCCCCTTCCCGATGTCATGGCCCACCTCAAAGTGGTCAGTGACGCTTCCGAGCGGGCAGTCAAACTGGCAATGGACTACAACAGTGATCTGACGAAGAATGAAGAAGAATGACAGCTGATCTTCCATGTGGTGTAGCACCGCAGAGCCCTCTACGTCTCATCAAAAAAATACCACATGTAATAAACTGATTATGCTTGTTGTATAGTTCAAATATATTGTTTCTTTTTGTACCACGTTGATTATTGTTACCTTTCTCACCATACCCTTCACGTACTCAGATCAGTTAGATTTACAAAATACAGGGGTAGTGAGGCACGAGTTTGCATTGATAAAAAACATACATTTTTGCATGAATGCTTTCTTTGTAAAGTGGAATCGATTGCATACCTTGCCCACCTAAATATCCATTATTTTTTTCTCCCCTGTAAGTGCTGAACACCCTAATACACACACACACACACACACACACACACACACACACACACATATATATATATATATATATATATATATATATATATATATATATATATATATATATATATATATATATATATATATGGTAGATGGGGCGCTTATCGTCCACTCACTCGATGTAGTGCTCCTGGTGGGTGTTTGCCCTTTCCTCTCCTTCATCTTTCTATCCTTCCATCCTCTTCTGTCTTTCTTTCCTTCATTCTTTCCTTGTCCTTCTGCCTACGGGTAACTTTACACTCCCTCTTCTGTAATTCTTTCCTTCATTCTTTCCTCTTCCTTCTGGTGTGGGTGACTCTACACTGACTGACAAGCCAAATGGTTTCCTGTACACCAGGAAACCATGTACTACGCTGGGTGGTAACCATATAACCAGATTTTAGCACCTGGTGATTTACCGGGTAATTATTGCGCTCCAGTCGGATTCAGCCGGTGAAGGTTTATTTTCAAGGGATGGTTGGGGTTGATTTTTTTTTTTTTTATGTGTCCGATTCTGGGCATAGGCTTCACAGCCTGCACTCAAGGCCCAGTAGTCCTCCTACATACCATGCAACTCTACATGTCACCACTTCGGCGTTAACACCCACCGTCCATAGTGAATACATGCTAGGGCTGTCTCATACAGGACTGATGTATTGGTATTAACGGGGGTATTTTTACGACATGTCGGCTGGTCTTCTGGTAGATCGGTAAAGTCTGCTTTTATGAAATTCAAATCCTTAAACTGTTCCCTGCCCCAGCGGGGATTTGAACCTGGGTCCGGTAGGACTGCAGGCCACCTCTCTACCGATTGAGCCACCGCCGCTCATTTAATGTCACTCAGGGATGAGTTAGGCTGGTCACTCTCATCTTAAATGTCAGGCAATGTAGGATTGGATTATATATATATATATATATATATATATATATATATATATATATATATATATATATATATATATATATATTGCAATTGGAAGTTGCTACCTGTGTGTATGCCACTGGTTTTACATTTTTTAATGACAATGGATTGTGTAATACAGTCTTCTTATAATGTACAGTTGCAGACTCACATAATCACTGGGTGATATTGTTCAGTATAGTACCATTGGCGTATGCCTCTAGATCTGCATGCCTAAAATCCCCTGTATTCATTAGCATAAAACTCTTACTATTACCTGCCAGTATATCTTAAGCATTATTAAATCCTCCGGTATCAGTGTATATACATGATTGCTTATTCTTATCCACTTAATACAGAAGAATAAAAACAAAAATTCCTTCCCGAGGACTTACGATTTCCTTCATATAGCCTTCAGACCTCATAACTAGGGGAAAATTTGCCATCATGTCTATTGTGATGTGACAGGTATATTTCATTAAGGAAAATAATTTAATAGTCATTCTACATTACTTTTCACATAACGTTCAGTCATAGTTAAAGAAAATTCACCGCTACAAAATGAAGAAGCAATATGAATTGAGATTTTCTATCGAGGAGCAGGAAATAAAATTTATCATCCGAGCACTGCATAAAGTTTATGGTAGGATACTTACTGACAGAGTTAGGGGAACAACTGAAGAATTAGTTGGAGAAGAACGGGAATGCATCAGGAGGTAAAAAGATGTATACATCATATATTCATCCTAATGTGTTTAGTGGAAAAGTTTCTAGAGAAGGGAAAGATATTACATGCTACCTTCACGGATTTGGAGAAAGCATAAGACAGAGTGGATAGACAATACATGTGGAAATTTTTAAAAATATATGGAGTAAATTGGAAGCTACTGAATGCCGAGAAGATTATGTATGAAGGTGCTACAGTAGGGCTGCAGTGCGTGCGGATGGTGAACTGAGATAATTTATTTGTCTGAATGTTGGATTGAAACTGGGATGTGTCATGTCTCCATGGTTGTGCAACCTGTATATAGATGGAGTTATAAATGAGAAACAAGGTAATGCAGTTGATGATGAAGTAGCCCAAATGAAAGAAGGCAGAGTTTCGAAACTTCCTGTTCTGTTGTTTGTAGGTGATACTTTATAATGTGAAGACGAAAGGGAACTGGATTATTGACCGAGTGCTTGAGCATAATAAAAATCTGGTGGCGCAACTGCCAGGGTCAGATGCCACCAGACAACAAGGTAAAAGACATCGGAAAAACAAACGTCTGTCTATTGCCAGACTCCTTAATCCCGTAAGGGGTGGCCATAAACAAATCGCCTCCATGTCACCCTGTCCCCCGCCATTTCATTCCCCTACTCCCGGCTCACAGCCCCCTCTTTCATATACCTCTCCACCCCATCTCTCCATCTCATCCTTGGCCTCCCCCTCCCTCTCCCCCTCTCCACCTCACTCACATACACTCTCCTCGTCAGTCTTTCACTCTCCATCCTCTCCACATAGGCAAACCACCTCAGTGAGTTTCTCCTAACGCTTCCTATCACATCCAAATCACAATGCTTCTTCATTTTCTCATTTGTCAGTCTGTCTCTCCATGTGACTCCACATGCTCCTCTCAAATAACTCATTTCCACTGCTCTCACTCTTGACTTTTGTCCCTCTAACAAAATCTAAGCTTCATTCCATACGCAAGAGTTGGTATCACAATACTGTCATGTAGTAACTTTTTCACTTCCATGCTCATTTTCTTGTTTCTTATCACTGCTTTAAAGGAACCGGCAACCTTTCTTCCTTGTTGTACCATTTCAAGCACTTCACCCTCTAAACTTCTATCCTTACTAGTCATACTACCCAAGTTCTAAACGCACTCACATTTTCCATTTCCTCCTCATCCAAGCTCACTGTACATTCAGTGACTTCACTTCTCTCGAAAACCAAAACTTTACTCTTCTCTACATTCATCTTTAGATTCCGTTTTTTTACACACTCTCCCAAACTCCCCTTTTGCATTTTTTTTCTTCAAAGGAACTGTTTTGCGGGCTCAGCCTTTGGTTCTTTCTTTCTCGCATTAAAAAAAATCCACGAAGCCTTACAGCTCCGCTTTGTGTTCACTTAACAACACGGTATCATCTGCAAACAACAGTACAAGGAGTTTCCAAACACTGCCCTCTCTCATTAGGGCCACTCCAACATCCACTGCCCTACCTTGTATCACTTTTATAACCCCACCCATATACAGACTGAACAACGATGGAGACATGACACATCCCTGTTTCAATCCAACCTTCAAATAGAAAACTTCACTCAGTTCAATATACACACACACTGCAGCCTTAACACCCTTATACATACTCTTTACGGCTTTCAAAAACTTACCATCTTACTCTATATATTCTTAATACTTTCCAAAATCCTTGTCTATCTACCCTGTCATATGCTTTCTCCAAAACCATGAAGGCCACATACAACTTCTTTCCCTTCTCTAGAAACTTTTCTCCTAAAGATCTAAGAATGAATATCCGATCTACACACCCTCTTCCTTTCCTAAATCCTCCCTGTTCTTCTCTAACTAATTCCTCTGATATTTCCCTAACTTTGTCAATAACCATCCTGCCATATCTAACATACTATAGCACTAGCCATGTGTGTGTGTGTGTGTGTGTGTGTGTGTGTGTGTGTGTGTGTGTGTGTGTGTGTGTATTTTGGGCAGCAGAAACTACACATTCAGATCGCACGAAAATTGACACAAATATCGCAAAAATTCGCTGATGTGAAAAAAAAACTTGGTGCCATCACGATTGAAAAACTTTTACTATATTTATTGAGCAATCACATTTTCACTAAAAAAAACGTCGCTCTCGGCGCCCGGCATAGGATCTCCATAGAATTTTTTGCCCATAGCTACAGCAGCGCAAGAGCCCTGTGCACCAGCAAGTGTGAGTGGCCTTAAGGGCCAACGAGCACTTGTACTTTTCCTAATACACTAATAAGACAAATGTCTGTATGATTACCACACACTCCTTCCCATTTTCTATTGTACAGGGATTAATTATACCTGACTTCCAATCCTCTGGGACTCTACCTTCCTCCCAGGCCAATCTGCACATCTTCCACATCCATTCTACGACTATCTCTCCCCCATGATTCAGAATTTCACCACACACTCCCTCAATTACTGGGGCTTTCCCCGTTTTGACTTTCTTCATTGCTTCCACAAATTCCATCCTACTGATTTCTTCCTGTCTTCTCACTTCCCTCCTTCTCCAAGCCATTCCCCAGCCACTTATACTTGCATTACTTTCATTTTCTATGTTCAATATTTCCTTAAAGCGTTCTCTCTATCTGCCCACTTTTTCTCCCTTCTCCACTGGAAATTTTCATTTTAATCTTTCACTCCCCTACAAACTTCTTTGGCAGACTCATTAACTCTCTTTACCTCTTTCCAGAACATTTTCTTAAATACCCTCCACTTTACACTGAAATTCCTTCCAAATTCTTCATCAACTCTCTTCTCACTCTCTTTTACTAATCTTTTCACGTCTCTCTTCCTCTGAACATGTACCTCTCCAAATCTCAACTTCTTCCACATCCCTGTTTCTCATCCACTCACTATATGCTTTCTTCTCTTGTGCCACAGCCCCTCTCACCTCTTCAGTCCACCATGCTGTTCCCGCACCGCCTTACGTCCTCTCGTCACCCCACACACCACCTCCCATGCTGCACAGATTTCTTTTGTGAATATCTTGCACACATCTTCCACTTCCCCCATTTGCTCCAATCCTTATTTACCCAATGCCTCCTCCACTTCCCTCTTATATTTTCTGCCTTTTTTCCATCCTCTTGTAAACTTTTTACTCTCCTTGTAAGAACTACTTCCTCCTCTCCTTCCCTTCTTCTATTTCTCCATTACACACCTTCTCATCCTTTCATCCACACACACACACATAATCAATCATGGCCTTCTGTTCATTCGGTTCACCACCTACCCTTCTCATCACTCGCCACATATATCCATGAATCATTTTGTGCTGAAGAGGGTATTGGCTATCTGCAACCCCCTCCCGGCACAAATGTCCACTAAAGCTCTGCCATTCTCATCCATCTCTGGAGGCACACCCCACTCACCAACTACTTTATCCACCTTCACATTCCTTACTCTTCCATTCATATCTCCAATCTAAAACACTCTCTCATTCCTTTCAAACTTTTCTATGCATGATTCCACAATTATCCAGAAGTCTTTTCTCACTCTGCTTGCACGATCTTGCGTTGGTCCATACATGCACGCAATCACCCACATCTGTAGTCCAACTTTCAATTTTACCCACACAATCCTTAAGCCAACTGATCCATACTCTCTTATATTCTCCTTTCATCTGTTACTCACAGCAATACACACTCCTTCTTTTGCCCTCTCATTCTCCCCTACTCTTGCGCATATACCCCATCCATACTCCTATTCTCCCACACTCTCACCTGGCCATTTAGGTTCAGTTAATCTACATACATCCACTTTTGCACCCTCATGCACCTGGACAATCTCTCTTTCCTTCAACTCATCATTTGCACCTCTTACATTCCATGTAGCTATCCGTACCATGTCCTTTGTTCGGTCGTTAGTCATCACCTTTAGGTCGGTTCTGGTCCGAGGCTTGTTGTTCGTATTTTTAGGTAGTTGTTTGCCGGATAGGGGCACTAACCCTCTGCCAACCCACTTGTTGTCACGTAGGGAACACGTGATGGTTGGTTGTTAGGTTACCACCGAGCACTGTAAATGGTTTCCTGGTTTACAGGAAATCATTTGACTTGCCACTCAGTGTAGAGCTACCCTAAAAACGGAGTATCACGACACTAAGTTAATACCAGTTAATAGAAATAAAACATTGAAAACAACAAAGAATTGTTTATAAAATATCAGTTACTCATAAAAGTGGAAGGAGGCCCTTCTGAAGAAAACTAAAAACATCAGTAAAATCGCCAGAGGCTCCACTAAGCATCGATGACAGAGTAGACACCATCTGTTCCCTTATGCCTATGTAGGAATCTCTGATGTAGGTCCACCAGACTTTGGCCAGCAAGTCATGGACAGTAAGGGGAACAAGGCAATCATCACATTACAGTTGAGTCCCACCAGTTATCAGAAACCCATGTATAATCCGAGAGTGCCAAGTGTGAAGCCTGGCAAGAACCACCTCCAATCGCCAAGACATGGAGGGGAGAACCCTTGGCACAACAACTTTGTGAAAGATCTCTTTTAGCTTATTATGAGCAACACCATCCCAGTGCCTCTACCAACAAGTATGAATCGCATACTGCAAGTAATGTGTTACATCAGAAGCAGGGAACAGGTAGTCGGTTGGGGGCTGTTGAAATGACATAGCTTTAGCTAATATATCTGCCCTCTCATTGCCGACTACACGAACTTGCAAGGGAACCTAACAGAATCCACATGACGGCCACGACAGCCAAGTAGAGAAGAACACTTTAAAATTTATATAACCAATGAATGGGATGCATTAACTCGTGGATTGCGCAATTACCTTTTTTATCCCATCCCGTGGTGTGTAAAAAATAAAGGAAAAAAGTTTTGGTTTTTACTTTTTGTTTATTATCAACTTGAAAAACTTGAAGATAATCATCCAGGGCATCATCTGGTGAAAAAGAAGATAATTTCTCTCCATCTTTGCATAGGGCCATGTTTAAGTTTACACAGGGGAGTGGTGAAAAAAAAAAAAAAAAATATTTGTTCTTGTTTATTATAAACTTAAAGATAAACATCCAGGGCATCATCTGGTGAAAAGAAACAAAAATCTCTCTGTCTTTGCATAGCGCCATGCATAAGTTTGCATAGGGGTGGAGTAGCTAGCAGTGATGCACCGCCAGCAAAGCCTGAGCTTTGGCTCGCAATGGGATGTTTCCCAGCCTGAGCTGTGGCTTGCAATCCATGAGTTAAAAGACTCCAGCACAGACAGAGCACTATAGGAGTCACTGAAAATCAGAAAAACAGATTGAGAGAGTAAACATGATTTTGAGAGCAAATAAAATCGCAGTAAATTCCCCCATATACACAGAAGAATATACCAAGAAGGCTACCACCATTATCAACCCAAGGCGTCCCATTGACATATGGATACGTCACCACATTCTATTACGGTGA
Organism: Coenobita brevimanus; assembly: GCF_032717465.1. Classification (NCBI taxonomy): domain Eukaryota; kingdom Metazoa; phylum Arthropoda; class Malacostraca; order Decapoda; family Coenobitidae; genus Coenobita; species Coenobita brevimanus. The sequence goes on along the minus strand of NC_136999.1, from coordinate 42,052,853 downwards.
CACCCCATGATGTATCCATACGTTTAGCAATTGCGAGGTCAGTCACTTGCACATTTTTCAAGTTTCACAGGTGATTTTTGGTAGGCATATGTGGGAGACTTACCTCTACCCAACACTAAGCGGGGATAATGCCTGACCCCACCTGAACCCCCCTCCCTCCCCTCACGCCATTTTCTTGGCAATTCACCTGTTAGCAGTGACCTGGCCAGTAAAGACATATCGCACCGCGGTCTCTCCAATGACGAAATTCAAGGCAAAAGTGATTCCTGAGGTGGAAGACAAGGAAGAATCAAGCCAGTGCAACAAACAAGCAGAAGTGATGAGGAGGTAATGTTGTAAAGGAAGATGCCATATGTTGATGTGTTTGGTGAGTGAACAACGCTTATATTGCCTATACTGTAGGGTGACTCCAGTGAAATCTAGGGCACGCTGTTGTAACTTTATTGATGACATTTCAACCTGCAAAACTCACACCAATACTGAAATGTTCACAATACCCTAAACACCGAACTAGCTTCCCAGTACCCTGAACTATGTGACCCAATACCAGTTAATAAAGACTATTTCAGATCATCTCTCACATATCATATCCTGGATCAATATACCAACAATATGCCTCACTGGAACATAACAAAGTATCATTCGTAAGAATACATACAAAAATTTATACATGCTGCATGACTATCACACACATAATGTAACTACTGAGAAGAAAACTGTACAGTTGTATAATACAGCACACTGCAGTAAACATAAACAAGTCATTAACTTACACGGTACCTCCCGCCACTGGAGACCCATCAAGAGGGATCACTCATAGCACCAAATTTGTTCATCCTACAGTACAAGTCCTGAATCCATATGCACAGGCTCTGGTTTCTACTCATAAATCACCAGCCCAGAGCAGCTGGCTTCCACGTCACAACCATGGCTGCCTTGCTAGAACTAGCCTACTGTGTTTCCCTAGTCATGAGGTTACCTCCCCAGATCTTACTTCTTAATACTAAAACAATCCCATTACACAAAAACAAATTACATACAAAAGTAACTCAGATATAGGTAACACAATGTTTATATAATATTATCTAAATGAAATAACATATTAAAATGTTACTAAAGAAACAGAAAACCTCCCGAACAGGATACACTGCACTAATTCTGCATATCATCTCTGACGATACACTCCCAAGCCCAACTTAAGTCATTTTCTCTACTGGCAGCAACACAATCAACTTATGCACGGACCTCTTTACACAAATATCTTCTTGGCCATTATAGGTACTTCCTGGTCTTTGAATTTTATAACGTACAGTAACATCTCTTATTCTCCCATCTCTACTCGGCTCTACCGATTTTATCTGGGCAAGTTTCCATTTTCCTCTCTCCACATCTTTGTCCTTGAGAAGAACTATGTCACCAGGACGAAAATTTCTTTGACTCACGTGCCACTTTTGTCTTACAATTAAGGTTGGAAAATAATTTCGCTGCCATTTCTTCCAGAAACTATTGACAATACGATCCATGAACTCTAGCCTACCTTTGGTACTATTGTGTCCCACCTTTGCCATGCCAGTTGGCACTTTACCACTAGCCCTACCCAACAAATCATTCGGACATAAATAAGAGCCCATCTCAACATCAGCACCAGGTTTCATGCCAATCGGCCTCTCATTCAAAGATTTGCCACTTTGAATAATACAGTTTGCAGTTCTCCAAAAGTCAGTTTAGAATCTCCAATTGCAATGGCGACAGCTCGCTTAACTGATCTAATTAAAGCTTCACTACAACCATTTTGCCATTGAGCCTCTGCAGACTTATTAAATACCCAAGTGGTACCTTTATCAGCACTTGATTCCATGATCTTTGATAAATACCAGTTCTGCCTCATGACTTTCAGTTCCTTACTCGCAGCTACCAACTGGGTACCCGAATCTGAATGTATTGTTTGAGGATATCCTCTACTTGACACAAATCGCTTAACAGCAGTCAGAAAGCTATGTGTGTTGTAACTGTCAGCTAAGTCTAGGTACACTGCGCAGGTAACAAGTGAAAATGATACCATACGCTTTACCAACAGTCCTCCGTTTTACAGTGTCTTTGCTAGCATGAGGTCCAAACAAGTCCAACGAAGTGTGATGAAACGGTGGAGCAGGATTTAGTCTTTCGGAACTAATTTGGCCCATGCTCTGACCAACAGTCATTGCTTCTAACCTTTTACAGATGACACACTGACTCTTCACTGCCTTAATCAATCGTCGGGCACCAGGGACCCAGAATTTACTTTGCAGCTTTGCTAAAGTACACTCTACTCCTCCATGATCTGTCCCATGCAGATGTTGTATATACAACTTGACAATCTGACTCTTGGATGGCATGAGAATAAAGGAATCCTGATTCCAGTTTTCTTTAAGCCACTGAGACATTCTTTCACCAACAATGATTATACCTTCACTGTCAATTCTGGTTCCTAGTCTCCGATATGCCCTTTTTCCAATCTGGTTGTAAGGTTTTCTGCTCTGTGCGAATGAAATATGTCTCTGCTTCCTTAAGCTTATCAGGAGTTGGTTGATACAATGCAGCCTTGAAAGATTTAGCTCTAACCGCTCCAATCACTTGCGCCATAACCCTCAAAAGCCTTTTATAACTACTGTACCTGTCTATCCTTATGAGTTAAGTATTATGGTCTAGATCTCTTCTGGACACACGTCATAACAACACTTACTCTATCTGGCAACTCTTCATTGTAGGATTTACTAATTGGCCACTTACAGATTGGATATGAAAGGAAATCTGGTCCTCTCTACCACTCAGAATTGCACCATAGATAATTAGGATGACACGGTCGAGTAGCAAGGTCAGCTGGAGTTTCCGCTGTTCTAACCCACCACCAATCACCTGGATCTGTTTTAGCCTGTATTTCTCCAACTCTATTTGCTACGAAGGTGCCAAACCCGTAAGACCCTCTTTATATCTGCGCTCTAACTATAGATGAATCAACTATGTGTATGACAGACGGAAACCTCCAGTCACACTCCTTCTCAGTTAGGATATGGAATCGGCATGACAACACTGCACCACACGGTTCCAAGCGAGGTATTGTCAGTTGTTTGACCGGGGCTATCCTGTTCTTAGCCATAATCAAGCATGACTCAAAACACCCGTTGGCCAACTCCCATCTCACATATGCACAGGCACCATATGCCAGAGAACTACCATCTGAGAAAATTACAAGCATGAGATTTCCAACAGCATTATCAGGTTTGACACATCTAGCAAATGATAAATCCTCCAGTTTATACATCTCATTAAAGAAATTACTTCATTTATCCTTCAACCTATCTGGCATTGCATCACCTCATCCATACACAGTCCCCATGCTATTTTTGCTCGTTACAGCCTCCCTCATTAACAATTTTGGAGTTAACGTGAAGGGGACAATCAACCCCAACGGATCATACACCGCTGCTACCTGACTCAGCACCATTCTCTTGGTCAAAAACCCATGGTAGTCTGCTCTTTAAATCTGACTTGTTCAAATAAGGACCTTCACGAATGTTCCTAATCCTTTTAGAAAAATTCAGCTTGACCTTGTAAACAAGCTTATCCTCTGTAGGATCCCAGTTCAAGCCAAGAACGTTTTCTTCACGACTGTCCAATATATTCAAAACTTCATCCATTACCTTATTGCCTGACATAATCCAGTGTATAATTTTGAAACCGCCCTCACACAGAACTAGATTAATGTCATTCATTAGCTTTTTAGTTTTGGGAACATCCTCACAGCTATGTACAATATCATCCACATATGAGTTCCTACTTACAATGTTCTTTACCTTAGGAAATTTTGTTTCACACATTTCAGCGGCTTTCCTCAGAGCTGTCATGGCAATCACACCACTAGGTCGGTCGCCGAATGCCACTGTTGTTAGAACATAATGATCAGGAGACCTCTTGACATCCATTTTACGCCAGGGAAACCTATGGGTGTGCTGCTCTAACAATCCCAGCTTTACAGAGTTGTACAACTTTGAGATGTCTCCAGTTAATTCAATTTTTTCCTGGGGGAATCTTATTAGAATCCCAACTAGGCTATTTAAAACATCCGGCCCGTATAGGAGGCTGGGGAGTTGAACACTATGCGGACCGGAGTTGAACTCGAGCTAGGTTTCAGAACCTCATGATGATGAATATAATGTAGAGGTCCCTCATTGTCGTTCAACTCCTTCATTGATAACCTTTTGGCCACATTTCTATTTACCATATCCTGAATTTGGTCATCATACATCTTATAATACTCTGATCCCAATTTCTCAAGTCTTCTTTCAGTTGATTTCATTCTAACAATCGCAGGAGTTACATTATTAGGCAGTTCTTCAGGTTCTCTAATCCATGGATATTTGGCACTCTAACACTTCCATTCTGGGTTATAATTCAGTCCTTCACTTATCATCGCCAACTCCCTCTCCTACTTAATACTGTAATTCTTATCCCCTAGTGCGCATGAGCCACATTTACACCCACCACAATTAGGGACACAGTAAGTATCTAGACCTTCATTTTCAAAGCATCTTTCCAGATTCAATTTCAGACTTAATGTATCTTCCACACTTATGTCATTTGGTTTTACTGTACTAGCAATATGAATCACAGTGACATTAAACCTAGTCTCCTTTTCTGACTCAAATTTGATCTTTGGATGTGATCCACGAATGCAGTAACCAAACATATTCTGCATAAGTTGTAAGTTTCCCACGGATGCTGTAACTTGAGGCATTAAGCTACACCAGTCCGTACCTACCAACAAATCAATATCACCCTCTGGCCTATGTAAGTCATCAACTGTAATGTCTTCAAACAATTCTGCTACCTTACTCAAATCCACCTTACAAATAGCTCAGGTTATATCTTCGATCCCATAGGCAGTTATATGCCAAACTTTACCCTCCAAGTCAGTTATGGGAATAACATACACCTTACTCTGTAACCGCTCTGTCATTCTTCCCAACTTAGTAACTGACAAACTAACATCTTTGCCTTTCAAACCCAATCTGGAAGCTGTAGCAAATTTCACAAGAGGTTTGTCACTTCCTGGATCCCACGAAGTGTTCAGAGGCAAGTTACTACTACCAGCACATAGTTTACTTATTAAAAGTGCCTTTTCTCTTATCTTTAATTCAAATTTCACAGACAATGCTCTGTAAAACAAGAGTCCATCAACCTAGTCATCGTGAAGTAAGGGGTGGTGATACTTGCCACACCTCTGATCCTCAGTGGTTACCATGTTACAGGTTCTCCTTAACTGACACCTTTTCAACACATGATATCCCTTAAGACAGTTGAAATATACACGGTTTCGCTTGACTGCCTCAACTTTATCAGCATTACTCATGTCTTTAAATTCTTTACAATTGTATGTATTATGTGTGTTAGAATCATGTAGCCAGCACCTAATTCTCTGAGACTGAGAAGTTTCCTGATCAGTTCTACTCTTTACCAAGTCCGATATAGCTTATGTTAAATGAGTTAAACATTGCCTCAGTTCAGTTTGGTCTTCCTGAAGTTTCTGAACAGATACAATTACATCATCTATTCCTCTTTCATAATTTACATCACTGATAGCATTGTGACACAGTGATTTATTGCCTGTCGTGCTTGATCTTACACTTGAATCCATATACTCCAACACCCTCTTTTCTCTTAGCAAGAACTCCATCAATCTCTCAAATAGATCTCCAGTATTTCTGTGTTTCTCAGACCAAATAATCCATTCACGCTTTTATATTCCGAGCATTATTTTCTCCACAAAACTCACCATGTTTGCCGTATTAATTTCTCCTTCTAAACCCATTCTTTTCAAATCCAAGCAACACCTCTCAGTTTTCTCCACCACTTTCAAAAAACCCTTATTATCCCCTTCACTAACAAACTTAATCGATTTCAAATCACAGATCACAGCCTCTACTAATTTTCAGCTGTTTCCAAACTTCTCATCCAGCCTCTCAAACATTTTGTCATAATCATTTTCTACACCCTTCACTGAGCTCAGTGCTATCCCACTGAGACAGGATCTTAATGCATATGGATCTTTATCAAAAATACTTTCCATTAACTTCTTATAATCTTTAAAGTTGGAATACTTCCTTATCTCACCACTGTACTCTGGAGGTTGAAGACATTTCACCTTTACTCTTTTATCCTTGTCACCAGACTCCTTTTCTCCACCTTTCACTTTAATTAATTTTCTATGTTTACACAACACTTGAAACTTTGTCCTTGCTAGCTCATCAATGTAGTTCTCAGCTTCCACAATAACACATTTTTCTTTACCACCTTTCAAAAGCAGTGATACATATTCATCGTGACACTTTTAAACTCTCGAGTAAGCATCACATACCTCCATACACACGTCAGCTAACACATCATCGACTTCCTCTTGACTGGCTGTGTCTTTAAAAAGATTACACTTTCTAATAAAATTCCTCTTGGCCAACGTGCGGGCTTCCCTGGGTAGCTGTAACTCCTTTTCAACATCCATCTCGAAGCTGTGTTGAAATGTAGGGTGACTCCAGTGAAATATGGAGCAGGCTGTTGTAACTTTATTGATGACGTTTGAACCCGCAAAACTCACACCAATACTGAAATGTTCACAATACCCTAAACACCGAACTAGCTTCCCAGTACCCTGAACTAAGTGACCCAATACCAGTTAATAAAGCCTATTTCAGATCATCTCTCACATATCCTATCCTGGATCAATATACCAACAATATGCCTCACTGCAATATAACAAAGTATCATTCGTAAGAATACATACAATAATTTATACATGCTGCATGACTATCACACACGTAAGGTAACTACTGAGAAGAAATCTGTACAGTTGTATAATACAGCACACTGCAGTAAACATAAACAGGTCATTAACTTACATGGTACCTCCCGCCACTGGAGACCCATCAAAATACTGGATCACTCATAGCACCAAATTTGTTCATCCTACAGTACAAGTCCTGAATTCATATGCACAAGCGCTGGTTTCTACTCAGAAATCACCAGCCCAGAGCAACCGGCTTCCACGTCACAACCACGGCTGCCTGACTAGAACTAGCTTACTGTGTTTCCCTAGTCATGAGGTTACCTCCCAAGATCGTACTTCTTAATACTAAAACAATCCCATTACACAAAAACAAATTACATACAAAAGTAAATCAGATATAGGTAACTATCTGTCTATCTATATACCTAGGCTGCTTCCCCCAAGGAAAGGGAGGTAGCCAAGACAGGACAACACACTCCCCATTTACTCATCCATTCAAACACATTCATTCGCATCTTAGCCCCAAGGGGAGAACGGACAGATCCTCACCGCACCACACAGCACAAGGGTCAACTGCACAATGCAATCAGTGACATCCGCAGCAGGCCCCGACAGCAGAGCTGGTTTACCCCTGCCACATCATAACAGACCCATCCTCTTGCCCGCACCTGACTTGACTAGCTGATCAGACCAAATGCGGGAGAATATCCCCTCAGGGCTGCATCATCACTTATTCATTCACAATTTCTCTCCATTTATATCTGTCACGCACAGCCACTCTTCCTTGCTCAACAGACATCCCTCTCACATCCAGGGCTCTCTTCACACTGTCCATCCATCCTATTCATGGTCTTTCTCTCAGCCTTACACCTCTCACATCAGATCTAGTTATCTTTTTCACCAATCGCTCATTATCCATTCTCTCCATATGCCCAACACAATGTTTATATAATATTATTTAATGAAATAACATATTAAAATTTGTTACTAAAGAAACAGAAAACCTTCCGAACAGATTACACTGCACTAATTCTGCATGTCGTCTCTGATGATACATATACTATTGTGTGAAAACCAATATGCTCTTGTACTACATATTAATTTGTATCAAATAAATAAATATTTACAATAATGAGTGGTTTGGAATAGTTACCCCTCCCAAGAAAACGTCTTCTGTGGAGCCTGGCCTGAGAGAACACGGTACAAAGGTGAGGGTACTGTTCCCTGTATTTGTATTTCTAAACTCACCTGAGCACTTTCGCTCCGAACTTTCAATGTTTCTCTCAAAAGCGGAGGTTTTAGAAAAAATAAATAAATAAATAAAATAACTGCCAGGATTGGTGGGGGGGGGGGCATTGGTGAAAAATCTGCCGGGATGTGGTGCATTAAAGAAAGGGAAGACAACACCAAAGCCCACTCCAGTATCAGTCTTAAACTCGTCATTATAGATCGGGGACAGAAGCCTCATGAGTGGAGACATGTTCTAAAAAGAGACACAGGGACACTTGAGAGGGAAGTGAGCCCTTTTTACACACAACGGGATTTAAAAATGTCACACATGGAAGTTACTAAAAACCCACCCTTGGGATCCAATGTGGACAAACTGTCAGTCTCGGAACACAGATGGCTAATGTACAGATCGGACCCTGTAACCAAAGGGCGTCAAGAAACTAGGACAGGTTTCATAAACAGAAGATTGAGAATCCTGGAAGATGATGGCACAAGAAATTCTGGAATGCAGTGAAGACGATACCAACACCTCATCATCAACGACTGGCGATGCAAGTCCAAGGGAAGTACACCATCATCCACCAACAAACTTGACATCAGGAATGACTTGAATGCCCCGGTTGCCAGCCATGCCCTCCAATACACCATCAAATATTGAGGATCCCCACGGCGATGACGAAGTCGAGAGGTGACTCGTTTGGCTATCACTGTTGAACTGCATAATTCCACCAAGGAACCGGACGTTTAGGAAACTGACCCCTCATTCTTGTAATAAAGAACAGGGCTGTGAAGTGCAACACGTCAGTGAAATAAGACACCACCCCAGTAAGACAGCCAAGATCACTGAAAGAAAGGGCAATGGAACTTAATTCCCTGAAAAGTGGCCAGTCAGCCTTATCTAGAAGCCAGCAAGGAAGACGAGGCTGAGGCCCATTCGCACTAGCAGTTATGAGTAATGGAAAATGGTCACTGCCATAAAGGTCTGGCAACACATCCTAGATAAAATCTAAAACAGCATGAGCTGAAGATAAGGACAAATCAATGGCAGTAAAAGTCCCAGTCTAGCTATGGAAATAAGTCATTGGAGTTTAAAATGCCCAACTCCTCATATTCCACTAAAGAGACCAGCATAACACCCGGACGCGACGGTTGGCTTCACTGTTACCCTGTAGTGGATTGTGACCATTCATATATCCTAATAACAGAAAGGGAGAAGGAAGGCTATGAATCAGGCATCACCCCCCACCCCCGTTACAAGTAGGCTTGGCGAATGAGCTTGGGTGGGTATAAGAAACTAAATTTAAAGGTGAATATAAGGGAGAGTAAAGTTGTGGTCTTCGAAAGAAATGAAGTCACTGAATCCATAGTTTTTTATGCAAGGAAGAAGGAACTAAAGGCCAGAAGCCTGCAAGATTGTTCCCTCCAAGCAAAAACTAAAACAAGATAACAGGGAGCCGTATCCAAGATCAGTTCATTTCGAGATGCTAGGACACACTGCATTTAAATGACGGGCAGTAGGAAATACAGAAAGAGGGAGATTGATTGTAGCAGAAACTGCCGGCACAACTTGCAGGGTCATATGCCACCGGACAACAAGCTTAAAGACGTAGCAAATAAATAGTGCATATTCAAAATAAAGTTAATTACTATTACTAGAAATAAAACACTGAAAATAATATAAGAATAGTTAAAAGAAATTATCAATTACTTATAAAAGTGGAAGGAGGCCCGCTTCCTGAATAAAACTAAAAACATCAGTAAAATCGCTATAGGCTCCACCAAGCATTGAGGCGAGACAGTAGGCACAATCTGCCCCTCTATGCTTGTGGAGGAATCTGTGACGCAAGTCCTCCAAACTTGGACACTCGACCAGCAAGTGACGGACAGTAAGCGAAACAAGGCAATCATCACAGTACGGTTGAGTCTCACCACTCATCAGGAACCCATGTTTAAGCTGAGAATGCCCAATGCGAAGCCTAGCAAGAGCCACCTCCAATCGCCGAGGCATAGAAGGGAGAAGCCTTGGCACAACCACTCTCTGAAAGACCTCTTTCAGCTTATTATAAGCGACACCATCCCAGTGTCTCTCCCAACACGTATGAATTCCGTACCGCAAGTAAGGTGTTACATCAGAAGCAGGTAGCAGACACTCAGTTGGGGGCTGTTGGGAAGCCGCAGCCTTGGCCAATGCGTCTGCCTTCTCATTGCCCATCGCACCAACATGTGCGGGAATCCAACAAAAATCCACCCTTTTCCCCCGACGACAAATGAGGAACAGCCACTCCAAGATAGCTAAAACTATAGGATTGGAAGAGTTAAAAGAGTCCAGGGCCAAAAGCGCCCCTTACGAGTTGCTAAAAGTAATAAAATAATTGTCAGGGTGAACAAGCACCAACTTCAGGGCTAAAATGATAGCTGACAACTCTCCGGTAAAAACTGAGGCAACCAAAGGAAGACTACCTCCACGGCTAAAATTGGGAAATACCACTCCAAAACCAACACCAGATGCGGATTTAGAGCCATCAGTATACACAGGTACAGAACCATCATGACTAGAAGATTGTTCTAAAAATAACTGTAAAAGAATCTGAGGAGTGACAGAATCCTTTGAGCCTGCAAAAGACCTGCAGAAAGTTACCTTGGGCAATATCCATGGCGCAACCCTTGGGATTCAAACAGGACTGACAGGTACTGCTGACAAACCAAACTCCTCCATAATATTCCAAACCCTATAGCCAAATGGGCAAAGCATGCGAGGGTATCTACAATAATACAAAAAACAAGACTGTTTCATCACACACTCACAGACAAGTGAGTCTGGAAATCGACGAATCCAGAGCCAGCACCGTGCTGCAACAGTCTGATGCAGTAGATCTAAGGGAGGCACACCAGCTTCCACCAACAAGCTGGGAATTGGAGATGACCAAAAAGCCCCAGTTGTGAGAGGAAGACCAGCATGATAGACATCATCTAGAGTTTTTAATCTGGACTCTGTGGCAGAGGAGTATACCTCACAGCCATTTGACAGCTTGGAGGTTACAAAAACCTGAAACAAATGCAAGCATCCTCCAATCAGCACCCCGAGAGGTATGGGACAGAACCCTCAATAGATTGAGAGCCTTCATACATGATGTTTTAAGATTTACCAAGTGTAAATCCCATGTCAAACGGCAGTCAAACGTCAGGCCCAAGAATTTCGCCTCTGCCACACAACAGTCTCCTGCCACTAAGCTGGAGATCAGGGTCCGTGTGTACCCTTCTCATCCTACAGAAGTGCGTAGCCACAGTTTTAGAAGTGGAAAAACGAAAGCCCTTGGAAGTGGCCCAGGCAGAAATCTTGTCCAAGGCAAGTTGCATACGCCGCTCAATAACAGACATGTGGGAGCCAGAAAACCATATAGCTAAGTCATCCACATAAAGGGATGAGGATACCCCAGCAGGCACAGTGTCAACGATACCATTAATGGCCACTGCAAACAGGGAAACACTTAAGACACTCCCCTGTGGGACACCCTCCTGACACAGAGAGGGTAGAACCCACACGAATCCGATACACACGATAAGACAAGAAGTCTCCAAGCAACACAGGCAGACAACCACCTAAACCAAAGGCATGAAGTTGTCGGAGGATGCCATGGCGCCAGGCAGTGTCATAAGCCTTCTCAAGGTCAAAGAACACAGCCACAAGATGTTGCCAGAAGGAGGGAGACAGTCCCTGAGTCAACCTGTTGCATATATGAAGGACTGGGAGTAATGGTTAGCTTTTGCATTAGAGAGTTGGATAGAGAATGGATGAGACCTTGCTGCTAGATGAGTGCTGCACACCCTTCGTGATGATGGAGGGATGCAACAAGAAAGTTCAGAGGAAAAATGACCATTGAAGTAACCATAGAAAAGAGACAAGATGCAAGAGAGCAGCGAAGAGGCAGAGGTTGAAAGGAGCCAGGAAGAGGCAGAGAGTTAATGAGATGAAAAGCCTTTGACTCCACCTTGTTGAGAAGAGCTATGTGTGGGAAGCCTTCCCACGCGTGAGAGTTGTACTGTAAGCAGGAGTGAAGAAACCTGTGTAGAAAGTCTACAACTGTGCAGGGGTAACGAAGACACAGAATCGGCGTACCACACCTAATCTCTTGGAAGGATATTTTAGAAGAGAGGTAATATGATCTTTCCAAGATAAACCCTGAGAGAATGAAACCTGAAGTATGTTTAAAGATGATGCAGGATTGAGTTGGATGTTGTTAAAAATTAGAGGATACTCCTGTGTAGATTTTGTTGGGTTGAAAGATGTAAGAACTGAGTTTTTGATGCATTAAATAGAACAAGATTATTTTTACCCTAATCGGAGATATGAGCAAAGTCAGACATTAGGTGTGCCATGGTTTCATCTCTTGTTTGCTGAAGTAACTGCTGAGATGGGCACTCAGAGAAGCGAATGGAAAGGTTATCAGTGGAGTATCAGCATATGATTGGATAGGGTTAGATGTACAGCTTAGAGTGTCACTGATGAATAGAAGGAAGAGAGTTGGTGACAGGACAGAGCCCTGTGGAACACCATTACTGATGGCTCTATGAAACAAACAGTGGCCATCCACAACAACAGCTATAGAACGATCAGAAAGGAAGCAAGAGATGAAGGCGCGGATAGAAGGATAGAAACTATTAAGAAGGCATTTTGGATATTAAACATTTCTGCCAGACTCGATCGACAACCTTTGAGATGTCAAGTGCAGTGGCAAAGCTTTCGCCAAAGTCCCGAGAGGAAGATGACTTGGAGTCTGAAAGGCAGGTTATAAGATCGTCAGTGGAGCATCCCCGTAGGAACCCATACCAACAATCAGAAAGAAGCTTGTAGGAGGAAAAATGCTTTAATTTTTTGAGTGTTAGGAATAGATTCAAAAACTTACAGAGATACAGGGTGTTAAAGGAATTAAGCGATGGTACGTGGGCTGGGAATGGTCACTGTTCATTGGGACAGGGTGAATGAGAACAAACTTTCAGGCAGGAGGAAAGGTACAAGTTGGAAGACAAAGGTGAAAGAGTTTACCTAGGCAGTGTGGCTGGATAGTGAGGAAATGGAAACCGTGAGTGAATTTAAGTACTTGGGAAGTGTGATGAGTGGGGATGGAATTTTGGAGGATTAAGTGCTTGAAATGGTACAAGAGGGAATAAAGGTTTCTTATTCCCTGACAGCAGTAAGTGGGCATGGAAGCAGAAAATGTCGCTGCATGACAATATTGTGATCTGCACTCTAACGAATGGAAGCGAAGCTGGGTCCTGGTTGAAAGCAGACAAGTCAAGAGTGAGAGCAGTGGAAATGAGCTATCTGAGCGGAGCATTAAGAGTTACATGAAAAGAGACTGGCAAATGAAGTGAAGGGGCGTTGTGTTGTCGATGTGGATGTGATAGAAAGCGTCAGGAGAAATACATTAGGGTGGCTTGGCCATATGGAGAGGATGGTGAGAAACTAACTAGGAGTGTGTACGGAAGTGACGTGGTGGGGGGGCGAGGGAGGAGGAAACCAAAGATCGGATGGAGGGATCGAGTAGATAGGTATACTGATTAGAGAGGGAGTGTAAGTTGGAGGGAGGACAGCGAAATGGAAGGGGCCAGGACGACCTGGTGGAGATTTGTTTCTGGCCACCTCTTACGGATTAAGGCGTCTGGCTATAAATACATAGATAGATTGATAGATATTTTTGCCAACACGTTTTAACTCCCTCCTCGTCTGTCATCATGAACTTAAGCCCGTCATTCCTTCTAAAACCTAAAATTTCAAACCGGTACCAGCCCTCTATGACGTCCTGGCAGAAAGGGCACAATAGAGCAATGGTAGTTGGGTCAGCTTTACCGACTGTGACTGTATAATGCTTAGTTCTGCAAGTGGCATGAAGACATTCTAAACAAAATGGTTTCCAAGTTCAATTGGTTATGAAGTCGAAGTGAAAACGTTTAATGTTTTGAAATACACCTAAAAACCCATTCACGTACAGTGTGAAACTTGGAAGATATGAAACAGAAAATTAACAACCCTTGAAGGAGGGACTCAAGTCAAGAGTGTGAGCAGAGGAAATGAGTTATTTGAGAGGAGCCTGTGGAGTCACATGCAGAGACAGACTGACAAATGAGGATGTGAAAGAGCATTGTGGTGTGGATATGGATGTGATAGGGACCAGTAGGAGAAGCACACTGAGGTGGTTTGGGCATGTGGAGAGGACGGAGACTGAGAGACTGATGAGGAGAGTGTATGTGAGTGAGGTGGAGGGGAAGAGAGGGAGGGGAAGGCCAAGGATAAGATGGAGGGATGAAGTGGAGAGGTATATGAGAGAGGGTGTGTGTGAATTGGGAGCAGGGCTGTGAAATGGCGGGGGACAGGGTGACGTGGAGGCGATTTGTTTGTGGCCACCCCGTATGACTGATTAAAACGTCTGGCAATAGATAGACAGATAGATAACAACGTGATATCAGAAGCTCTAAACAACCTTCTTATTAAACTGGTGTCATTTACAGCTGAGAGAGGTGGTTTGGTGCATGACTGTGGTGGTGGTGAGTGACGATCCAGATTTCCTGTCCACTTTTGCCGAGTCTTCCTTCAAAACTCACCTCCTGATAATTCAGACAACGAGGCTGCTTGCCTTCACTCGCCTCCCTCTCCACCGCCTCCACACCCTTCATCACCTTCACAAGACATTCTCTCGCACTGACTCACTCATCGCCATTATCAACGATGATCTGACAAAATTCAGGTAATGCTTTTAAGCCGATATTAACCCCTCCACTACAGGGATTTTCTATGGGTGCACTATTTGAAGATTTTTTTTTTTTTTTTTTGTCTTACAGAAATCAACTTTAGCCTTCAGAAATTTCGAGTAAGTCGCACTGATTAAGAAACTGTACTGTCATTCCTCGCACAGGAATTTTCATGGTGTTTCGACATTTTTAGCACTTGCTGCTAGATTAGCTGAAACTGCCATTTCACGCGAGTTGTATTAAATTTGTTAAGTCTACACTCCTAAACTGTCAGTCAATTTATGCTGTATGTTGTGTAATTTTACAGCAGGCCATACTGGAGCCCCAAGGAGGCTTAAAATTGGGGTACAGGGGTAACTTAGCATGGAGAAAAATATAGACATGGTGGCATTGGCCTCCGAGTCTACTGTTATGGCTTCGAGACCGGGATGGCCGGAACTGCCCTTAGGAGGCCGAATTTGTGGCTAACCACCGAGGCAATTTTCAAGTTTATCTTTAGATCTTTCTCTTTTCTATTTATTTTCTGACGCAATAGCTTGAGCAAGTGTGTCCATGTTCACGTGGTGACAACGATTCCCGAGGTCGACCATTTCCGGTGAGAGCAGCGTGGCATCAGAGAGCATGCGCACATAAGAGAGAGAGAGAGAGAGAGAGAGAGAGAGACAACAGCTGCTCCCACACAGTCGTTTTGCACCAAATTTTGCACACGCCTGTGGATGCGCCAAAAAACTTTACATGCAAAAATTCATTAAACACTGGTCACTTTGATTTTTTTTTTTTTTTTTTTTTTTAAGAGGGTTAAACAGTGTCACCTCTTCTTCAACAAATGTCCGTTGCCCAGCGTCACCAGGCATGTCGTCACCGTGGCAGCCAACAGCCGTGCCGCTATCTTGATATTCCTCTCTCCAATGATGGCCACCACACCGTAAATCTACTGGTTCCCTGCCGGCTCAGGACATCCAACTTCCGAGATTCATACCTATTTCAATTTGGCTTTATTTATTTATTTTTTTTACAGTTTATGACGACTTACTTATTGTACTGACTAAAGGGTGAAACGATGGAAGTCTGACATTGCCAGTATAAAGTAAGTGGAATAGATAGGGGTATCAGGAATAATTGCGAGCGAAATGGAGTGTATGAACAATCAGTGGCGAACGCAGTGGGGGAAATTCTAATAATACGCACAGAGAAAACGCTTTACGAGTTATGAGAATTGTGGTGGCATCAGAGAGTGCGTGCGTTAGACACAGAGAGAGGGGAGTGGGCGGCCAATTAGCCACCATTCGTAACTGAGCCAATAGAGCTGGCTCACCGCCAGATTAAGGGGGGGGCCCAAGGGTCCCGGGCCCTGGGCCACCCACCAAGAGGGGGCCTCCCACCATAGCAACCTGTGTTCATTTCATTTCGTGTTTATGCATTACATATTACAGCATTGGATGAATAGTCCCCGTTCAGTATTTCCTAACTAAAAGTGTCCTATTTATATACTAGGATTTAGGTTACCAGTCTGTGGTGTATGCCACTGGGGGAGTTGGATAGGGGGCCTCCCTTCCAAGCGGGCCCCGGGCCTCCCACATGCTTAATCCAGCCGTGAGCTGGCTATCTGTGTGTGATGTGTATTGAGCACCAAAACAGTGCATGCCAACAACTTACCAGTTCATGGTGCATTACAAACACTCAGAACAGCTTGCTATGGCAAGCCTGTGTTTTGAGCACCAAATTGCTCCAAAAATGCAACAAAGGACAGCTTGCTATCACACAGAAATTTCTTGGACTGGTGGCTAATGTCTACGCCAAGGGGATTTCCTTAACCCTACGTTACTTCTGTGGGGTGTTTTGGCACCCTCAAATTTTTATAAAGCTCATATTTCCTAGGTGGCAACTTGATTAAATTTTCTCTCCGTTCCAGTACTCGCCTGATTCAGTGGGGGGAAGGAGCACGTGGAGTTGCGCGGTCCTGCCTGTGCTGTAGTGAGAGGCACACACACTTTCTTCCCCCCTGGGGTGTCCAGTCACCCCACCAGACTAACCAAGGTATATTTTCACGATTTATGAAATGTTTTTAATTTCAATGGGAAATGAATTTATGTAGATTTGTTATGGAGAATATATATCAGTCCTCTCTAATATATGTTTACAATGAATTGCTGCTCTCAGTGTATTTTATTACTCATTCAGTCATATAATTATGAGTTTAGCTAAGACGATAATGCATAATTTCTTATAACTGTTTTATAGAAACTTACTAATTGATAAAAATTATCCATCTTTTCAGGTACAAGATGAATGAAGCCGAGAGGCTAAGGATTCAAAAGATGTTGGAGGAGGCGGTTGTAAGCAGATCAGAAGATGAAGAAGTTGTAGAAGGGGATGAGTATGTTCCTGCCTCCGACACTGAAGGTGAAGATGATGTCGCAGAAGAGGATAAACATGTTCCTGACTCCGACTATTATGAATCAGAGCCAGATGATCTACCAGAGGAGCCCCCCCCCCCACAAAAAAAAAAAAAAAAAAGTGAAGGATGGATTAGGATATACAAAACAACATGGTGGAAGAAGAATGTTCCTAATTTAGTAGGTCGTACCTGCACTCACAATATTATCAAATTTAGAGCAGGGCCAAAAGGACCAGCCCTAAATTCCCATTCATTACAGACCTCTTGGCACTCTTCATCACTCTAGAAATAATTAATTTATTGGTCGAGTATACTAACTTGACAATCAATGAGAAGAAAGGGAAGTATGCTGAGCCCTACAGAACACGAGACACTGATATAATTTAAATGAAAGCATTTCTTGGCCTACTTATGTTAGCTGGTACTTATCACGCCAACAGGCTACACCTTGCTGATATATGGAAATCTGATGGTACTGGAATATATTCAGGCAATGTCACTGAATCGCTCTCTCTTTTTGTTGTGTTGTCTAAGATTTGACAGCAGAGCAATGCGCGAGGCAAGAGAGAAGGTGGATAAGCTTGCCCCAATCAGACAAATATATGAGATATTTGTAGAAAACTGTAAAACGAACTATACTCCATCAGAAACTGTGACAATAGATGAAATGCTTGTAGCCTTTAGGGGCCATTGTTCCTTCAAGCAATATATCCCCAGCAAACCAGCCAAGTTTGGCATCAAAATACATGCACTGTCTGATGCAAAAACTTTGTATCTAACATGGAGATATATGCTGGAATACAGCCAGATGGGCCATACAAGACTGACAAGAAATACAGTTCACCTCAGGCCGTGGTCACAAGCCTCATCTCTGAGATTTCAGGACCTGGCAGAAATGTAACATGTGACAGTTGGTATACTACCTTTCCACTAGTCGTATCACTACTTCACGACCACAAATTGACTTCCGTGGGGACACTCCAAAAGAACAGACGTGAGATTCCCCAGCAGCTCTTCGTGACAAAGGGTAAACCTTCTTGTGATGGTATGTTTGGATTTAGTCTCATACATACCAAAAAGTAAGAGTAAGAACAAGAAGAAAAATGTTGTACTTGTGAGCAGCATGCACAAAAATGGCAAAATAGACCCATGAACTGGTGAATATATGAAGCATGAAATCATCACTTTCTATAGTTCAATCAAACGAGGGGTTTGATGTGGTCGACATGATGGTGGGGAAGTATGACACCTCCAAAAACAGCCGTCGTTGGCCCCTAACTATGTTCTTCGCTCTCCTCAACATCGCCACAGTAAATTCGCATGCCCTATATGCTCACAACCCACAGAATAAGCTGAGGCGCCGCTAATTCATCAGGAAGTATGTCTGGTGCTTATTGAGGACAGTCTAAAGAGGAGACTGCAGACCATGCATCTCGAAAGAGATCTCAGAGCAGGAATTAGAAAACTTTTGCCCACAGCTGTCGGATGTTCAACAACCTCCCAGCCACAGTCATCACAGAGGACAAAGCGATGTACATTTTGTGCCAGGTCACAGGACCAAAAGGTGAAAACAGTGTGTAGCACTTTTGGTAAACATGTTTGCAGTGATCACAGCAAGGTGATTTTGAGTTGTACTGAGTGCCAAGTTACACTATCAAGTGGTGAATCAGAGTGATCGGAAATGGTGAGGATGTTCGGCAAAACCAATGTCTCATCCATGGCTTTGTAATGAACTGACATAGATTTTTCCTGCATTTCATTTTTGTTGGAACATTCTGTGGCTCTTCTTGATAAGTGATACATTTCTCTGTTACTGTACTGATGTGCTTTAGATAAAGTATACATCATATGTTTACGTAACAAATTTATGTTAATTATCATTACACTGACATATATGTTTAGTTATATTTGTTATTTAGGTCATAATGTGAAACAGATTGGATTGCATTTTACTTTCCCATATTGATTATCATAATACTGATAAAAAAAATAAAAAGCAACATAAAATGTATTATCCTGTGGCTGTTTACCTAATAAAAGCGTTTTGAATACGTATGTTATTTTCTTTTTTACCATTTTTATAATTTACTGAATTTTATTGTTTTAAATTAATAAACACCAGCTACAAGGCATTCAATCTGTTCATTAGTGATTGGAGAGATATGCCGAAGTGGTAGTATAAATACATTTAACCCGCCCTGTCCCAACCACTTGTTCACCACTGGTACCCCCCAATCCCGACCATTTTTGGACCCAAATTTATTTTTGAAAAAACTTTCGCTTTTCGTCAGAAACAATGGTCAATCACCCAGAAAGTGTTCACCGGGGTCCATAAGTGGCCTAAACAGGTATACCTTCGTCACACCTGGTACCGTGTTCTCTGTAGATGGTCTGAGGCTCTCACGTTTTCTATGGTATTATAAGTCTGGGAAACCAATGAAAGTAAGTAGATATGTATTTATTACAAACATAAAAACATGTGATACAAGAGTAAATTGGATTTTATACAAAAATAGAGGTGAAATAAGCATTGTACCATCGGGCAAACCGAGCGAAATCAGCCAAACTGTTCACGATGAATCGCTAACATTGCTGAATCATGATACATATCATTTTTTCTACTTACATAATACATCTCCAATAACATTATACCATTTTACATTTTACTGAACTGTTTTAACGTATTCACAGGCCTTTTGATAACATTTAGCGTAATGTTAGCGCTTATTTACGTAGTGAGTGAACTCGCTGTGACTGTTGTTTCAACTCGTATTGTGTTTTTTCAACTTACATAATACTTTCCTAATAACATTATACACTTTTCCACTTTAGAGAACTGTTTTGAGATAGTTTCAGGCCTTACGTAAATATTTAGCATAATAATAGCGCATAATAACACAGAGGATGAAGTCGCTATGAGTACTATTTCAACTTACAACCTATTTTTGTACTTATATAATATTTCTCCACTAACATTACACATGTTTCCACTTGATATAATTGCTATCACATAATTGGAGACCTTACTATTCTACTGAGCGTCATATTATCGCATATTTACACAGTGAGTGTTATCGCGATATCATTTTTTTCATCTTACACTAGTATTCAACTTATAAATTACTTTCCTACTAACATTACACCCTTTTCCACTTTATATAATTCCTATCACATACTTACTGACCAGAATGTTCTACTGAGCGTAATATTTTCGCAGATTTACACAGTGGGTGTACTCGTGACATCAATTGTTACAACTTACACTATTTTTCAACTTATACGTTACTTTCCTGCTAACATTACACCCGTTTCCACTTTATATTCTTGCTATCACATATTTACTGACCAGAGTGTTATACTTAGCGTCATATTTTCGCAGATTTACACAGTGGGTATAGTTTTGATATCACTTCTTTCAACTTACACTATTTCTCAACTTATACATTACTTTCCTGCAAACATTACACCCGTTTCAACTTTATATGAGACTTAGAAAATACTGACTGGCCTTACCCTTATATTGAGCGTCATATCGCCATCCTACACAGTTTCAATAGTGTAGGAAGTTATGGTACTCTCTGAAACAGGGCTGAAGGCACAACGCAACATTGGTGGTGGTGGGGGAGGTTGGGGAGGTGTAGAGCGGCGCCTTTCATCACTCGCACTTCTTTTCCCTCTCCCTTTTCCTTTACCCTTTCCCTTCCCTTTCCTTCCTTTCCCCACATCCAGAGGCTGTGGGGAGGAAGTTTGAGAATATTGTGTGGCGAAAGACATGCTGGGGAGTGGCTCCACCTCCTCTCCCCTAGGCCTACGGGCACCACGTGCTCATGCTGCCTCCCTCACACCACTTTCCCTTTCACCCCGCACTCCCACCACACCACTTTTCCTTTCACCCCGCGCTCCCGCCACACCACTTTCCCTTTCACCCCGCACTCCCACCACACCACTTTCGCCTTCCCCAGACAAAACACTAGGACCATACCTTATATGCCTTCTCGCCCCATCTTCTGATCCTCGGGGTGAGATTTTTTCCTTCCCCAACCACGAGGCAACATCACGTCCTAAGCCGCCGTCCTCGTCCTCGTCCTCATCAGAATCTCTCTCTAGGGGATGGAGAGAGGTCCATGCAGGTGGTTCGGGTGCAGTCTGGCCTTCCCTTGCCTTACGATAGGTGACATACCGCTTTTTCCGGGGCGAAGGGACCTCCTCATCACTGCTTGTTATTTCCTCCTCAGGCTACACATAATCTCGATCCACCACATCATCATCAAGTGGAGAATCACTATGTCCAGTGAAGGCATCCAGGGCAGATTGTATTTCGTCGTCTGAGAGACCTTTACGTGCCATGTCTGACCTGGGTCACTGCTAACAGGTGAGTGACTGAGACAAGGGCGAGCACGGGTCACGCGGGGTCTGGGATTCTGCCCGCCTGGCGGCAGGTAGGGGAGGCTTGGGTAGGTGGGCGAATCAAAAATCTCGCACGAATTTTGAAAATTGTGGAAATTATGAACCTTGCAATTGCAGGACGTTAAATTGTCGACGGGATTGACAGTGACAAAACGTGAGGACGTGGAAGAACGTCGACGGGACGCCGCGGGTTAACATGCTGGTAACATTACATGTATTTTTTTCAATTGGGGTTTTGTAACACCCCACCTAACCAACCGTGTTCGAAAACCCCACCGGACTAACGAAGGGTTAAAAACGACCCCACGAAGACGCTTCATGGGTGGGGATGGAAGTCTTCCTGACTGTCAGGAAGTAACTACTATAAACATGCAGTAATTGCATAATAATCATAGGAGCACTAAAAAAGCTTCACCTATCATGATTTCATCATATATAGCGGGAAGGTGTGACGTGTGTGTGTTACATGCATGCGTTTGTGGAATGAGGGAGTTGCTTTATGAAAGAATGATGAATAATAATGAGTAATGGAAGACTGCTAAAGCATAAAAATAATCAAGATGTATATCACATCAAGTTCAGTCTTAATTCGATGAAAGTGGTATTGATCACTGCAGGTACATCGGGTTCTACTGTAGGTGAAAAGAAGGACAGGTTTGGGGATCAACTAGGCGGAATGATCATCCAAAAGTTACAGGGTTTTGTGATAGCGGACTTAAATGAGGGAGTGGACAATGGCCCTGTGAAAATAATGTAATAAGCTGTTCTGGAGTGGAAGGCAAGACGGACAACGAACATTCACTGAAGGCTGTTTATTAGGATTAATTGTTATAATATTTTAAGCACAAAGAACTACACAAGTAAACGTGATATTGAGAGACTGGTAAGAATGATCAAAGGTCCTGACTGAATACATAGAGAAAAATATGTTTGGAAATACTGTTGACATTAGAGTGGGGAGTGAATTATACTGAGGTTTCTTGTTCATATAATTTTTCTATGCGTGGTAAAACCGATAAGTGTGTCGTGGTTAAAGAGAGAAGGGAGTAGCCTACTCTAAGAGAATAACTAAGAGTGAAGAAGCTGAATAAGAAACCAATGTGTATCATCATTATCAACATAATCATTACTGTCGCCTTTGCTGCTATTTTTTGCTGCTGTTGCTAGTGTTATTTATACATTTTTTAAGGCGTTACTTTTGTTGATGTTTTCAGAGTGAAACTGTACTCGTCGTTGCCGTACAGTGATTCGTCTACTCTGCCACAAAGAGTGGCCACCTGGACTGCTGACAGGGGCCTGGTTCTTGCCCCCACCACCCATCTCTTCCCTTCAAAGTTTATGAAGTAAGTGATTTATCCCCAGTTTTGTCAAGTAAATGATGTATACCTGTAGAAAGAGAAAATTTACCTATCCAATGTAATATTCAACCCATATGAAGAAACTCTTTACTTACAAAACTCTACTTTACCAGTTAAATTTTACCTGCACAAATAAATAGTTAACCTATTACTCTTGAGTAATAGTTTACTTATACAATCATGTAGTTACACAGAGAAACGAGTTTATCTTTACAAAGCATTATACTCCCCGTCTATCTATTGCCAGACGCCTTTATCCAAAGACTGTTGGCAACAAACAAATCGCCCTTTACACACCCAGTTCATTGTCATTTACCTTCCCTCCGTCCAACTTCCCCCTCTCTCATATGTATCTCCATTCCATCCCCCAGTCTCATTTTTGGTCACCCGTTCCATGGTCAGTCTCTCATTGTCCATCCTCTCCCTATGACCAAACAAATATTTCTTGCGGACAATAGAAACAGATGAGCATGGACCAAATCGCGAACACAGCTGTGATTCGGCACCAGATCGTGAACACAGCTGTGATTCGGCTCCTTACCTCTTAAAGCATATTCATATACGATTAGCCTTCAGTTGATATGCGATTAGACTTCAGTGATATACGATTAAATCTCAGGTAATATACGATGACGAGTCAATAAATGTGCGATTATGCCTCAAATGATTCGATTAAGGCTCATATACGATTAGGCCTCAACTGATATACGATTAGACTACAATTGATATGTGATTAGGCATCAACAAATTATATACCACTCAGCATCAACTGATGTATAATGGGGCATCAACTGATATGCGATTTGGCATCAAGTGATATACAGTTCAACTGATATACGATTAGGCAACGGCTTATTTACTATTAGACATTAAAGGTATATTATTAGGCTTAAACTGGTATACAACTATGCATCAACTGATTTACGAGTAGGCTTCAACTGATGTGTGATTAGGTTTCAGCTGATATACGATTAAGTTTCAACTTAACTGAAAATCATTTGATCTTAATCATGTAAGCTTCAGTTGCAGTACGATTAAGATTAAATGATAAACGATTAGGCTTTAACTGATGTACGGTTAGGTTGCAGTCATTTATACGACAAGAATTTTCCTCTTGTAAGACACTGGGTAATATCCACATTGATAAAAAAAAAAAAAAATGGAAGAGGTACCCGGCGTTGCCTGGGTAAAACCCTATGATCGTGCATTACGTGGGACCCTGGATGGCCACTCCTTGCAAGGGAAGACCCTCGGGTTTCAATTTTATCCTTAGGCCCATTTCCCCAGGGTTATATTCTCCATGGACCTATTTCTACCATGGACGTATTTTCTCACTACCCACCCACCCACCAACACTGCCCACTCATCCCACCAATCAGTTTACCTACCCATCAGACCCTCTGTTGCTAATAATGTGATTGGAGAAGAAATTCAACGGTTTTTGGCTGCCATCTTTCCACCACACTGACTTGAGTATTTCCGACTGACTATAATCTTGGCCATCAAAGGAGCCACTTGAGCTTATGTAATGTACATGTTTAAAAAGTCTAAATTCATTGTAAGAAGTTATACCTGTCAGAGCCGTTAAAAGTGTTCTATATGCATCCCCTTTGATTTCCATAGAGACAGACAGACTGGTTGACAAACTCTCTCTCTCTCTCCCTCTCTGTGGAGAGACATGAAACTCCACAGATATACCCTGCCGCATTTACCGCGTAATATGACATACAGACGTGTATTACTTAACATTTTGGGTAACTGGAGGCCCATTGCACCCGTTTTATTTATACGCATTCTTAAAGTTAGCAAATTCTAGGTACATTGATTCAAAAATTATTGCGCTGTAATGAACCGTTTTCGTACATTAGAGGGTACAAACAAACAGATAAGCAGAATGGGCATTTTAGTAGTATATAGATAAGGCCGTGTACCATCCTCGAATTCCAGAGCACAGGATAAAATACAATTCTGAAACAGAGAGGATAATACTCGGACACTTTCATCTATACTGTTGCTGATTTCCATTCTGTGTACCATTGTTGCACCTTTTCTTATCCAGAAAAGACTACGTTAGGCTTGGCTTGTTTTCTTAGAACTAGGTTAGGTTAGCTTATTAGTCAGTTAGGTTAATCTGTTAAGTTTGGGCAGGGTAAGTCACATTAGGTTAAAAAAAAAAAAAAGCATGACCTTCTGCAGTATATAGTATACAGAGTGTCCTAGGAAATGTCTGTCAAATTTCATTTTCTTCTAGGGATAATTTTGAGTGGAAAATGCTGTATATCAATATGGACTGAATTCTCAGCCGATATGAGGGTACAATTAGTATTGATGACCATATCGGTGGAATGGTCTCTAAGATTATTAACCCATAAGATTATCAGTCAAAGAATTTTCATATCATTAACTCTCGTTGTCTTACTGACTCCTTTCAGCTTCTGTCTTTTTGCTGCACTGTTGCATCTTTATCTCATTTCTATCGTTATTTCAGTGGTCACAGCTCCTCTGGACTTTCTGCTTGCATCTCTCCACCACTACGACGGGTCTGTAGCACATATCTAGCAGGAAACTCACCCCTTTTCTGTCCAGTTTTCTTATGCCCAAGCTAACCGATACTCCCAGTCCTTCATGTATGCAGCAGGTCAACTCTGTACTGTACATGTCTGCCTATGACCTCCAGTCTTTTAAACGTATGTCCAAGGATCTTGAAATGAACGGATGTCGGATTTAGCTCTCTTTTACTCTTTCTTAAAGGAAACACTTCTGTGGGCTTCTAGCCGTTGACTTCTCCTTCCTCAGAAAAAAAAAAAAAAAAAAGCTCCATTATGGTCGCAAAGTGGACCCACGTTGATAGCATTTTTGACTCAAACTCACCCCTAAAATATATTCCTGAAGTTTGGCAAACATTTCTTTGGGGACCCTGTACTTTACAATGACCTCTTTTAAGATGTAGTGCCTATGAGCTAAACGTTAAGTGCTTATAAAGTGAGGACGGTTTCTAATGTGCAGATTATGTCTTTAAAATTATCAGCATAAGATATGCACTTTTTTCAGAGGCTTCGTTTGTTCATTGTCTCTGGAAAAGTGACTTAAACTTCAATCCACATAACTTCGACATTTTCTTTTCGTGTCCTTCGAGGTCACTGGACTTTGTGAAGCGTGAAACAATTAGTGTAGCGGTAGATGGATTGTGTGTAAATAGTTAGTGACTGGGATTCATTCAGTCTAAGATTGTTAAAGGAGACCATACCCAAGCTTACAGACACAGTCCACATCCTATTCTTTCCTCATACAGGTGTGTTGAGTATACTGAATTCTCTTTAACTTGGCCAAAAATTGCCATCTCTCCATCTTGACTGCCGAGTTGTACCATGATGTTAGCATTTAAGTATGGGACTAGTCACGAAGAAGTGCCACAAAAAAGATGCAGAGTCATAATGTGGTCTTACATTGCCAATGGATTACGTGGACTAAGCTAAAAAGTGTCGATGATCTGGTCCAAGTTAATGTAAAAGATGAATAAGAATATGTTCACTATATTTTGATTCTATTATACCATGAAGCACTAAAATCCAACTGGGAAAGCTAAAGGTACCATTCCATCCTAGGTTCTCTCATCGGCCTCATTTGGTGATAACGCAAGAAGAGTTTCCGACACAAGTAGCAGCGATGGTGGACGACCCCACAGCGCCGGGGGGTAAGCGGCTCACCTTTATGGGACCCATGCATAATGCTATGGACTTCATCGCGAAAAGGACTAATTTCACGTAGGTCACACTGGTAGTCTAGTTTAACCCACTGAGTCCAGGAATAAAGTTACTACCTCCGCCAAGGAGGTTATGTTTTTGCCTGCGTTGGTTTATTTATCTGTTTGTCTGTTAGCAGGATCACTCAAAAATTACGAACGTATTTTGCTGATTTTTTTATTTTTTTGTGGGGTACGGTATGGCCCAAGGAACAATTCATTAGATTTTGATGGTGAACCGGATCATCATCCGGATCCAGGAATTTTTTTGTTTGTTTGTCCACACAATAATTGCAAAAAGTACTTAATGAATTTCAGTGAAATTTGGGGACGAGAGGACCTTGGACAAAGAAAGTATTTAGTACATTTTGGGGCGGATCCGGATCCTGCAATGCCATTGGCGGAGGTATGCGCACTCTGAATGCTTTCTAGTTCTTTATGTACTTTTGTCCTCTACTGACGATTTTATTAAGCGTGGGATAGACGTTTAAAACTAGAAGTGTTAGATCCACCCTTAAGAAGCCTGTTCAGCATCACAAGACTTTCCTTACTTGTATAAAATTTTGAGGTTGCAGCAAGAAAAAACTAAAAAAAAGCGTCACCCGGATTCAAGGCAATCTAGAGAGTATAAGAATGGATTTATCTGTGCTTCCGATCTTTTGTCTCCTGAAAGTAGGAAACATTTACGGATATAGCTACACTTCCATTAATGTATGCAGGATTTACAGTTCTCCCGTAAATTGTGTCATTCATATATTGTTATTCTTTTGCACTCGGAACCATACCCTTTACAAATATAACATTGCCGTACATGAATATGATGAAAAAATATAATGAATGAACTACACAGAATTTTTAAAATAGTTATCTAAAGTCTGACCTTTTAGCCTATTCTGATCATATGATAGGGCAGTGGAAGGTTGACAATAAATAAATAAATAAATAAATAAAAACATGAGATCGAACACTGGCTGGGAGAGAAAACAGTTTGGGAATTCGAGGTAATGGGTCATCCTCATGATAAGTCCGTCATAAAAGTAAAAATAAAAATATTTCTACTATTATCGTCACTTTGAGCATCTCGAATCTTTTGACAATGTGACGTGTAGACTACAATTTTCTCCAGATATACGAGCCACACCTTCACTTTGACGACATATAGGAAATAATCCTTGGAATGCAACACGGCGAGAGGGTCATGTGCTTTTCCTAAAGGGAAGACATTCTGCCGATAGGGTTTTTAACTTTCATTTGTAATCCTCCTCATTGAAAGTCAATGATTGAAAACCGATACACCTCAGGCACCGTCTCTAAGTAGCCAGATCATAAAGCAGAAGTTTAATGTATCCTTGATAGTGCCAGTCATCATTATTGTACACGATCAGTAGATGGATGACCAAGGGCTCCTGATTACTTGTGTTAAGCAACTCCTGAACCTGCCCCTCCCCCCTTTCTCTCTCTCTCTCTCTCTCTCTCTCTCTCTCTCTTCTGCATGCGCCTTTGTGAAATGGAGGTCCTCTGGTGTCGATGTAACACACTGATCACATGTGACCACATTATTCTCACCATTACCTGTGTTCAATATCTCCTAAGGAAAATAAGGGTGAGTTTGTTTAGCTTTTAACACTTTGGATGCACATTTCCTTAGACTGATAACCTTCACTATACCATACTGAACAGCCATGGCGATATCACAGATCCCTGTCCCACTCTACTATAGACATGGAACCAGTAACTCAAAGGGCGCTGCCACACCAAGGCTGGAACCACATTTACTCTGACGTGAATTGTCCGATTATGTACGTAAGGAATAACACTGGAACAAGAACACCTGGTTTCACTGCGTCACATTCTGACCAACCCATTTTCACTGTTAGACATGATGCACGTAACAGCGAGAAGCATTATGGTCAGAATGTGACCCAGTGGTACGAGGTGTTCTTATTCCAGCATTACTCCTAACGTACATAATCAGACAATTAGGATCAGAATAAGCCTGATTCCGGCCTTGGTGTGGTGGTATCCAAACACTAGTACTCTTAAACAAGACTTGCTACTTTCATAGAAACTTAATGGAATTAATTTTCCCTTCCCTAACACATAGGAAACATCTTTAGATTTATTGTATATAGTAAATTAAAGAGATATTCCGTTAACAACAAAATAACTTCAGGTACTCGTACGTGAGGCCAGATGACAGAGAGTTTGGCTCGCGGTTGAAGGATGGCACCTGGTCTGGCATGTTAGGCCAAGTACTCAGGGAGGTTAGTGTTTCAGCATATTAGTATAAGTCCATACAAATGAGAAAATAATCCTTTGGTATTATTACCTTCAAAATTTCCGCTCCTTCACCTTCAGTTCAGTAACTCATAATTCTTCAGTAGTTTAGGTGAAATTCCATACAGTCACCACAGTTTGTCCAGTTTGTTCAACAGTTAGTTTTAATCAACAGTTAGTTTTAATTACCCTAACTAATAGTGTCATAAGTTACAGAAAGGCAAGAAGGGGAATGGAACTTTTGGAGGTAACAGTATAGTAGTCTAAAAGGCAAGATGGGGTGAAAATTATTTGTTGTTCACATTCAACTGGAATCCCTATGAGATGAAGGGCAGTATATCTAGTGTCACGAGAGATGGAGATCAGTAACCCACATGTTAAAAATCTTGACTACAGTGACCTAGCCTCAAGACGTTTTACCTTTCAAAGTATGTGATGTATGGAACTGATTATTACTGTTTCACACCAATACTTGTAATGTAATTTTTCCAGATCTATAAATACCATACATAGGTTATTCAATAAACATCCAGTTCCTTATTTACCAGTTAAGTGCGCTTTATGAGAGTGACAAACGAGCGAGCGCCATGTTTTCACAATTTCTGTAATATATTCTTTCTTCATGATGGTAGCTGAACAATAAAAAATGTACTGGAACGAAAGACATGCAGATACCCCCCCCCACACACACACAAGTAATGGACGCTAACACCATCTTGATCATGGCCTTCACAAAGTTCTTCACCAAACAATGTTTCAAATGATGTGGAGGCATGAATGCCTTTTCCTGGTCAACAAAAGGTTTGTCAAGACAGCTGAACATTCCAGCCATATCTTTTGGTCGCACTGGTCATTCCTTTTGTGTGTAATGCTTAGCGTCTGCTCGGCCGTTCCATAAACAAAGAAAACACATGTGCTTTGTTTAAGCTTGCTGAGATCATAGAAGCAAGCAGATCACTTTCAGGCCTCTACAGATGTTCCAATGATGTGTTTTGTGGTCAGTAGCAGTCAGCAAAGTACTCAGTTTCATAACTTTCATTCATTCCATGGGCATTCGCAATTTTTTTTTTTTTTTTTTTTCAAGGAAGAAGGAACCAAACGCCAAAAGCCTGTAAACTTTTCCGTTCAAGAAAAACAAAAAACAAATAACAATACAAAAGACAGCCAAATCCAAGATCCATTCATTTTGAGATGCCTGGACACATTGCGTTTGAAAGACTGGAGATCATAGGAAGTAGGAAATACAGACAAAGGGAGACAGTTCCAGAGTTGACTTGTTGCACAAACGAAAGACTGGGAGTAATGGTTAACTCTTGCATTAGAGAGCTGGACAGAAAAGAGATGAGAGTTTGTTGTTAGAAGGGTATGACACGCCCATCATAGAGGTGGAGGGATGCTAGCAGACAGTTCAGAGGAGCAGTGACCATTGAAGTAGCGACAGAAAGGAGATGAAGATGCAACAGTGTGACGAAGAGACAGGTTGAAGGGAGCCAGTAAGAGGAGGAGAGTTGATGACACGAAAAGCCTTTAACTTCACCCTATTGAGAAGAGCTGTATGTGGGGAGCCTCCCCACACATGAGAGTTGTACTCTACTCAGGGGCGAATAAAGCCCGTGTATAAAGTCAACAACTGTGCAGAGGTAAAGAAGATATGGAGTCGGCTTAGCACACCTAGTCTCTTGGAAGCAGATTTTACAAGAGATGTAACATGATCTTTCCAATGTAAGTCCCGTGTGGAAGATTTTGTCAGGTTGATAGGTGCAAAAACTGAGTCTTTGATGCATTAAAATAATATATATATATATATATATATATATATATATATATATATATATATATATATATATATATATATATATATATATATATATATATATATTTTACCCCAGTCAGAGGTACGAGCCATGTCAGACATTAGGTATGCCATAGGCTCATCTCTTGCTTGCTGAAGTAACTGCTGAGATGGACATTGCGGGAACTGAATGGAAAGGTGAAGGAGCATTTTGGGAAATCGCAAAGGTCGGGCTTGGGTTGGCCGAGTTGGAGTGTGACCCCATCATTTTGGCATGCTACCACTGCCCTTAACTTGGCCACTCGTAAAGTAACAAATGCAACAGAAGAGGCCACTAGTGGGAGAGAGTCTCCGTCATTGTGAGTTCCCAACCGTTCCAGCATGCAGTGGTCATCTTCTGTGACTTGGTTTTTGCCCCTTTTGACCAAGCTAAAGTCTGGATCTCAGAGCATACTCATACAAGTTGTGTTGCAGCATTGGGATGACCTATTAATGTGAAAGTAATTAAACTGGTAAGTAATAATTGAGAGGTCATCTAGAGGATTGTCATTAAATTTAATTAAGGTATAGCTCATCTCCCAGTTCTCAAAGGTACACGTAGTTTGCATTATATGTAGAATTATAGGGTATCTGTATTTGCAGTGTGTGGTATTTTTGTACACCCCTGGGGGTAGGGGGGTTTCAAGAATACTCCCCCAGTATCCCTGCTTGTCGTACGAGGCAACTAAAAGGGTTGGTAGTGGGTAAGTGCCCCATCCGGTAAAAAGAACTGACTAAAAAAGCAAATAAAGAGCCTCGGACCCGGACGGACCATACATTGACGACTAAGGAACGAACAAAGGACATTCTTAGGGTGGGAACATAGAATGTGAGAGGAGTGAATGATGAAGTGAAAGAGAGAGAGATTGTTCAGGTGCTTGAGGATGCAAAAGTGGATATATGTGGATTGACTGAAACCAAATGGAAAGGTGAAAAGGTGAGAGAATGGGAATATGATTTAGGTATATGTGCGGGAGTCAATGAGAATGAGAGGGCAAGAGAGGGAGTATGTTTGATGATAAGCAAGAAGTGGAAGGTGAATATACGAGAGTATGGAACAGTGGGTGCAAGGATTGTATGGGTGAGGATGAAAGTAGGTATACAAGCGTGGGCGATTGTATGTGTGTATGCCCCGACAGAGGACCGAGTGGCAAGAGTGACAGATGAGTTTTGGGCGAGAGTAGATACATGTATGGACAAGTTTGAGAGGAGCGAGAGAGTGCTTTTGATTGGAGACATGAATGGCAAAGTTGGGAATGTACGAGTGGATGGAGTGGTTGGTCAGTGGGGTGTGCCAGCTGAAGTAGATGGGAATGGTAGTGCTTTAGTGGAGGTCTGTGCTTGTAAGGGGTTAGCAATAGCCAACACCTACTTTCGTCATAAGATGATCCACTGGTATACATGGAGAGTAATGAGGAGGATGGATGATGAACTTGTTGAACGAAAGGCAATGATAGACTACGTGTGTGTGGATGAGCGAATGAGAAGACAAGTGTTGGACGCAAGAGTGTGGAGAGGGTTGGGGAATGGAGTCTCGGACCATCACTTAGTGATGGCCAAGGTAAAGCTGCAAAGAAAATGGCTGAGGAGACGAAGGAGAAGACAGAAGGAAACAGCTCCTGTGAGAAGAGTGGAGAAATTGCAAGATAGTGAGAAAATGACTGAGCATAAGAGCATAGTGGAAGTAAGATTGAGAAGGTATGAGCTAGAGCAGATGGAAGGGGTGGAAGACGTATGTAAGATTTTCATGGAAGAGATAGGTGCAGCATGTGAGGCGGCTTGTGGAGTGAGGAGGAGATGTAAGGGTGAGCAAGGGACAGCATGGTGGAATGAGGTGAAACGAGCTTTGGAACAAAAGAAGGCATATGGTGAATGGTTAGCGAGTAGAGGTAGGGGAGAAGATGAGAGAGAGAAGAGAGAGGTATATGTGAGCAGGAGAAGGGAGGTTAAGAGTCTGGTGAAGGAGAGTAAGAAGAAAGTGGATGAAGAGTTTGGGAGGAATCTGAATGTGAAATGGAGGGAGAGTAAGAAATTGTTTTGGAAGGAGGTAAAGAAAGTAAAGCAGTGTGAAAGGGGTAATAGTAGGGGAGTGAAAGATAGGAATAATAGATTGTTGGTGGAGAAGAGAGAGAAATTGAGGAGATGGAAGGAGCACTTTGAGGATTTGTTGAATGTAGAGAGTAGGAGCAGTGTGAGTATAAGTGGTTGGGGAATGGGTGGGAAAAGAAGAGACCAGAGGAGGGAGGAAGAGATCAGTAGGGTGGAAGTAGTTGAAGCGATGAAGAAGATTAAGTTGGGAAAGGCCCCAGGAATTGATGGAGTGTGTGGTGAAATGCTTAGGTATGGGGGCGAGATTGTTGTGGAGTGGATATGGAAGTTGTGTAGATTGGATTGGGAAGAGGGAAGGGTTCCAGAGGACTGGAAATCAGGTATAATTGTTCCTTTATACAAATGAAAAGGGGAGAGAGAAGTATGTGGCAACCATAGGGGTATTTGCCTTCTAGGGGTATTTGCCTTCTTAGTGTGACTGGTAAAATATATGGTAGAATACTCATTGATAGGGTTAGACATATGACAGAGGAGCTAGTTTGAGAAGAACAAGGGAGATTTAGGAAGGGAAGAGGGTGTGTAGATCAGATATTTGTTCTAAGATGTTTAGTGGAGAAGTATCTAGAGAAGGGAAGGAATGTGTAGGCTGCCTTCATGGACTTGGAGAAAGCTTATGACAGAATAGATAGGCAAGGTATGTGGAAGGTATTAAGAATATATGGAGTGGAGGGGAAATTGTTGAGTGCTGTGAAGAGTAAGTATGAGGGAGCTAGGGCTACGGTGCGAGTGGATGGTGAGCTGAGTGAGTTCTTTGATCTCAATGTGGGACTGAAACAGGGTTGTGTGATGTCTCAATGGCTGTTTAATATATACATGGATGGGGTTGTAAAGGAGGTGCAAGGTAGGGCAGTGGATGTGGGGGTGGCTCTGATGAATGAGAGTGAGATTTGGAAGATTCCAATGCTGCTGTTTGCTGATGATACAGTATTGTTGAATGAAGATGAATGGGAGTTGCAAGGTTTGGTGAATGAATTTGAGACAGTGTGTAAGAGGAGGAAGCTGAAAGTTAATGTAAACAAAAGTAAAGTTATGGTGTTTGAGAGGAATGAAGTCACAGTGTACAGTGAGGTTGGATGGTGAGGATATGGAAAATGTGAGTGCATTCAAGTACTTTGGTAGTGTGATGAGTAAGGATAGAACTTTGGGGGATGAAGTGCGTGAAAGGGTACAGCTGGGAAGGAAGGTTGTTGGTTCACTGAGAGCAGTGATGAGAAATAGGGAGGTGAGTATGGAAGTTAAGAAGTCACTGCATGATAGTACTGTGATCCCTACCCTGACGTATGGAAGTGAGGCGTGGACCTTGCAAGAGGGGAACAAATCAAGAGTGAGAGCAGTGAAAATGAGTTACTTGAGAGGAGCATGTGGAGTGACGTGCAGGGACAGGTTGACGAATGAAGAAGTGAAGGAACGTTGTGGGGTGGAAGTGGATGTGGTTGAGAAGATTAGGAGAAATACACTAAGATGGTTTGGACATGTGGAGAGAATGGAGAATGTAAGACTGGCTAAGAGGGTGTATGTAGGTGAGGTGGAGGGAGGGAGAGGGAGGGAGAGACCGAGGATGAGGTGGAGGGATGGAGTTGAGAGGTATATGAGTGAGGGGGGGTGAGTTGGAGGGAGGGTAGTCAAATGGTGGGTGACAGAGTGACTTTGAGGCGTTTTGTTTGTGGCCACCCTTTGCGAGATTAGGGCGTCGGGCTATAGATAGATAGATAGTCTATTTTGGTGTTGCAGTTGATTGCTTATAATTCATGATGAGGTCCTAGGTGAAAAAATTATTTGACCTTGAAACTGAAATGCATGAGGGATTAGGTGTGAAGCAGGAACCATCTGCAGTTGATGAGTGTTTTGTGTGTATTAGAGCTTTGGAGGAGATGTTAAGCCCACCCGGACTTGCCCCGACCAAGATTGGAGCCCCACCACAGTATACCCCTATAAAGTCTGTAAATTCATTTAGGCAGTCAACTCCACAGTAGTGAAACTTGGTTGTAGGAGGTATGCAGAGCTATCAGGGAAATTCAGTAGTACTAGAGTGCAAGGATGTTGACGTTCTAAGGATGAGTGAAATGTATGGTCTACATACTAGGACCCTAGTGAATCACTTTTTAATGCAGGTGGAGTCAGTGACTGCTAACTTAGAACAGAGAAAGGCAGTAGCGCTCACCCGTATGGACACAGAGTTGCATACATATGTTCTGAGAGAGTTAGCTTATGTGAGGCAGGTAGTACTTACAGAAACAACAAGACATTGTTGCAACAAGAGTTCAGAGGTCCCACAGGGATAGCTGATGCATTCCACAAGCTTGCACAAATGGAGTATAACTTTGAGAATCCACCTAAGAGGTTTGTTAGACAGTTCAAGAGTAACTTTAGGGCAATTTGTAGAGAACACCCCCATATTAACCCTCCCAATGTGGAGCAGATGTGCAAAGAAAGCTGTGCTACGTAATGTACCCCAGGAAATTAGGGAACGATTAGAGTTGTTTAAAGATCTGGGAATGAAAGAGACCTTTATTTCAGAATCAGACAGAGAGAGGGGTTATAGACAGTGGCATAGAGTGGCAAAACTTGTGGATGAACAAGGGTCTGGTGTTGTGTTCCAACCCCTACTAGAATCATGCATCCAGTTGTTAATGACAACGCTCATTCATTGACTCAAGTACCAGTACGTCAGGTGTCCTTTAAACCTAGACCTACAATGTGGCCTTGTGGGTGGTGTTCAAATGGCAGTAAACATGACTGGGCGAGTTATCGAGGGAAACCCGAGCTGGAAAGTTGTTTTGATTGCTTGAAAGCTAACTCTAGAAGGGATGCCCTGGTAGACCTAACATGAGTAGAGAACCAGAGAGAAGTGCGCCAAGTATACCTCCTGCAACAGCTAATTCCCTTCCACAGCAGGATTCTCAATTACATCCAGACTCCCAACCGCCTAGAGAATGACTAGAGGACCCTGAGGTAAGGCAGGCTGCCGGTCATGCTGTGTGTACCATACAGGATGTAGAACAGAATAAGACTCGTCAGAACCTTTCAGATGCTGGGGTGGAGGAAGTCCAAAAATTTCGAGGCAAAGTAGACACTCCAGTGACTCGCTTGATTTTGGGACAGTATCAGGTTTCAGCTTTTGTAGATACCAGCAGTGTAGCAACACTGGTGAAAGAGAGTACAGCAAATAGATTAGGATTAAAGATTAGCAAGTGCCAACGTTCATTGCACTCAGTGTCCAACCATAAGTTAACTGTTGTTGGCCAGGTTTCCTCGGCAGTGCATATAGCCCCCAGCACAAGTGTAGTGCAGCAATTCGTAATGGTCTCAGACTATTATTTGTCAACAGAAGTGCTCATGGGTGTCCACTTAAATGGTAGGGAGATTTTCACTTGGGACGGAAAAGGTCAGGTGATGCATTGGGGTGGTCAGCAGTACAAGGTCCAAAATAAGCTTTGTTAGATAGTGAATAGAATAGGGTTCCGGTCTAACCATAAAAGAAAGGCAGAAGGAGAGCTAGTACAAGCGAAGTGTAGGACTATGATACCTGCACTGACATTTGTCAGTACTCATTGTGTTAAAAGACAGAAACCCCAGAGATGTCTTACATGTTAGTAAATTTCAGAAGGCCGGGGGTAAAGCTTCATTAGCACCAAATTGTTCCGTGAAAGTTAGTGAGAACGGAACATGCTATTTACCCATTACCAACGTAACCAAGGGGCCAGTGAAGTTAAATCCAGGACAAGTGTTGGGGACGTACCATGTTGCTGACGAATCGAATACTGCTTATCTTAGACCCAAGGAACAGGACAGAAGTCCACCTGAATTAGTGCAACCAGAAGTCGAGGCAGAAGGTGACCTTGTGGCACCAGTAGTTCGGGTCGATAATGCTTTGTTACCCCACATGCATCAGGCATAGGATGAGAGTGACCGATGTGTCGTGCTTAATTCAATTCTCAGAGGGCTGAAGTGGACACATTTGTCTCAGTCACTCAGGGACAAATTGAGAGAACTGATATTGGGTTATCATGCACTGTTCATTCTTGGTCCGAAGGAAATTGGCACCCTTAAAGTACCAGAAGCCCACATTGATACTATCGACTCTGAACCAGTGTGTATGCCTTGTATCGGCATCCTGAGCAAGCAAGGAAGATAATCTCCGAGATAATCAATGAGATGATTGATAAGGATGTGATTGAGGAATCGACCCCTGCATAAATAGCCCCCATAGTCTTAGTCAGCAAGCCAGAGGGCAGTAAAAGGATGTGTATTGATTATCGGGCTCTAAATAAATAGGTCAAGATAGATATCCAACCCCCACCCTTATTAAACGAAGTAATAGGGGAAAGTGCTGGGAAAATGTTTTACTGTACCCTTCATATGAAAGGCACCTACCTCCAAGTTCGGTTGGGCGAGAGCTCTCAAGACTTGACAACTGTTTCTGATGGGGTTAATTTGTTTAGATACAAGCGCTTACCTTTCGTATTGTCTGTGAGTCCAGCTATTTTCACTATGAAAATGCAGAAAATGTTAGCCCCTTTAGTTAGAGAAGGTTGTGCCGTAACTACGTAGATGATGTTGCGATTTGGGCAGACTCTTTTGATCAGATGCTAGACCGACTGAAGATTACCCTTGGAAGATTAACCGAGTTTGGAATGAAGCTGAATGTTAGTAAATGCTCCTTCATAAGGCAAGAAATTAAGTTCCTGAGACATGTAGTGTTGGAGAAAGGAATACACCCTGACAGTAAGAATCCTGAAGCCATTGAACATAAGTCACGACCAACGAAGATCAAGGAAGTGAGACGTTTTGTGGACATGTGTAACTTTTATCGCAAACACATTCCTGATTTTGCTGCCATTTCCAGTCCTCTCACTAATTTGCTTAGGAAGAACGCAATATTTGAATGGTCAGAGGAGTGTAAGAATGCATTCTCAGTTCTTAAACAAAAGTTAATGTCAGCTTCAGTGCTAGTAAAGGCAGATTAAACTAAACCGTTCGAGTTACACACAGATGCTAGCGACTCGCACACTGGCAGAGCTCTTATGCAGCTGGAGGGTGAGAAAGATCTGAGACCTATTGGATACTTTTCAAAGAAGCTTACCCCGACAGAAAAGAAGATACTCAGTAACCGACAAGGAAGCCATGGCAGTAGTGAGTGCATGTAGATTCTTCAGCCACTATTTTTGTGCAAACCCTTTTCCATCATTACTGACCATAGACCATTAACCACCATCTTTAAGAAAACGACTAAATGCTCACGTATGTCGCGTTATTTGTTGGAGATGAGAGACTACGATTTTGTTACAAAATATAATAAGGGTATGAATCATTATGTCCCAGATCTTTGAGTAGACCAGTAGGAGCAATCGAGGAGGCCTCAGTTATAACACAATCTAATGCAGAATTTCGGTGGTTGGGCCTTACGGTGGACAAGGTATGGGAAGCCCAGAGAGCAGACCCGAAATAGAGGCAGGTAATTCAGTACTGAGAAGGAGGTCAGTTACCCAGGAAATTGTCTGGTAATCCCATTTACGCTTTCGAAATGAACGAGGAGCTTCTGTATGTCCGAAGAGAAGACATGGGAAAGTCCAGATTGTGCCTGGTAGTACCCAATTCTTTAGTGGCTATTGTTTGTTCAGTTGTTCATAACCCTTCACAACTAGGAGAACGCAAGACGGTAGCCAAGGCAAGACAGTTTTTCTATTGGCTGTCTCTTCTCATCGATGTGCAGCATTTCATTAAATCATGCAAGTCATGTCAGCAGTTCAAGGGTCACGGGAAGATTGTGCACCATTTTAAGGAATTGCCACCTGCAGATGATAATGGTCAGAGGGTTGCAATAGATCTCATAGATTTCCATAATAGTAGGAGTGGTCACAGGTATTGTCTCACAGTGATAGACCATTTTTCTAGGTATCTATGTATCTATCCCCTTTGTACAAAATCCACCAAAGCCCTAGCTGAAGAATTTAAGGACATCTGTAGGTATGGCAAGCAGCAGGTAGTTATCATGGACAACGGAGGAGAAATTACTAGTGCAGAGTTTAGAGACTTCTGTACGAGAGCCGGGATTAAGCAAGGATTCTGTTTGGGGGAGGCGGTGGCTCAATCGGTAGAGAGATGGCCTGCAGTCCTACCGGACCCAGATTCAAATCCACGCTGGGGCAGGGAACAGTTTAAGGATTTGAATTTCATGAAATCAGCCTTTACTGACCTACTAGAAGACCCTCCGACATGTCGTAAAAATACCCCTGCTAATACCAATACCCCATTCCTGTATGAGACAGTCCTAGCATGTATTCATTATGGACGGTGGGTGTTAGCGCCGAAATGGTGACATGTAGAGGTGTATGGTGTGTAGGAGGATTACTGGACCTTGAGAACAGGCTGTGAAGCCTATGCCCGGAGTTGGAAAAAAAAAAAAAAATCTACCATCCCTGAGGCAATTCAGTTATTGAGAGAGTGCATAGGACCTTAAAGACAGTACTGGCAATCTTGAGCCAAGAACACCCGAATATGTGGCCCATGCACCTGTACGACACTGAGAAAGCATTGAACGAAGCAGTGCATACGTCCCTAGGCACATCACCTTTCTTTGCTTTTTATGGACGTAATCCAAATGGCGAGGTAAGAGATTTGCAGTTGTCTACTGATGAAGAGTGTGTAGAGAAAATAGATGTCAAACAGATGCTCAAGGAGACACAATGTTGGATAACAGCAGTATACCTTAACAGAGCAAATGAGGGACGTAGGAATGACTCTCCAGTAGCAGTTGAATTAGTTTGAAGGTATATCGAAGGGTGCTTGCCAGGTATGGCATCAAAGCTAAATAGAAAGTGGCACGGTCCTTACAAGATTATCAGAGTTATCGATGAGTTGGAAAATGTGTTTGAAGGCACCATCTTGAGTAGGGCAGCTGAAAAGGTCAAAAGATATGTTGAAAGAGATGCTTTAGTGAGTACAGTGGATCACAAGTTTTTGACCAGTGAGGATGAGGAGTAGATAATGCCTAGTGTAAGATCACGGAGACCGCCTGAGATGATGCAGTACAAGTAGATGATGGGTGTATGGTGTATGTACTGTATATACTCATTTTGCTTTTCTCTTAGCACGTCTTGTCCTTGCCTTAACTGGCTGGGAACATGGAGTCAGCTATGCCTTTCCAGGTCTCTGTGGGCTGTACCTGCGTATTTTTTTTTTTCTACCAATGCTTATGGGTTGTAATTTCGGGTTGATTAATAGGGTTTAGTAGTTGTTTAGGGTATGTCCAGCTTTTGGAGAGACGAGACGTGGAAGCTGCGTGTTGTCTTGCCTTGCCTCGAATCTTTTTTGGTTATTTAGGTTAGATTGTTAGGTTTACTTAGGGAAAATGAGATCTCACAGTTAGGACTTATTTTTTTTCCAGATTTTGGGAATTGTACAGTCAGGGAATGTTCCACATTACCCACTGTTCAGAGCATTGGTGGTTGATGAACAGCAGGCCCTACCTGTCCGGTAACTGTGAGTGGGAGGGAGGGTGACAGGCGGTAGGAGGTTTGGCGAGTTGCTCACGTCACAGTATCAATAGCCAATGATAATGCGTCCGAAGTATTCTCAGAATACAAAAGCGGTATGTTGTTTGTATGGTATTACACTGTTCTCTGATTATTATATACGAGTAGTACATGTTTACTGTCAAAGGTATGCTTCTTTGCCTTTGTTTTGTAATGCTCAATAGGAATGATAGTTACAAAGACTGATCTTACAATTAGGACTTCCCATGTCATTCTGTGTAAAGGAAAACGAAAAGTCTGTTAATAATCATAGTCTGTTTTTTTTTTTTTTTTTTTTTGTTACACACTATCTTAGACTCTAAGTTCGAGACGAATAATTACCAGAATAACACTGGAAATGTTTTCAGGCGGATGTTTATAGTGGGATGACAGAGGATAAATAATTAAAGAAATTTATAAGAATATATACAGTATATATATATATATATATATATATATATATATATATATATATATATATATATATATATATATATATATATATGGTGGCTTTGTTTTATATATATATATATATATATATATATATATATATATATATATATATATATATATGGTGGCTTTGTTTTCGAGTCAACAGTTATGAATAAATGTTATATCGTTACGAATATCTCGTGGGGAAACGTCTCATGTTCAAGTTGAGAGGGAATGAAAGCATTCAGACTTCTGTCCGAATCCAGCAAACTTCCATGACATTCCTTACAACACTGACTCTACAGACATCTCTGTAATATTTAAAATCAAATGCAAGCATCATAATTATCACATATCCTTACTAAATTAACTCAAACAGACCGTCCAAGTCATACACTGCAGACATACTGTACATATGATTCCCAACCTACCACCAAACCCTCCTCTTCCCCCAGTCCCCCGCCTCCCCGTCCTTCACACACACAGTTACGAGACACATAACATCCGGCTGCTGCTTCACATTCACCCATCATACACCAGTGCTTCGCAAGTTGGGCAATGTGGAACTTTCCCTGATTGTACATGCGAGGGGCAGTTCTACCTAAAGGTCTCCACCTGGAGGTTTCCTACTTGCTTTGAGAACCTCGAGCGCCATTGAGTATGTAATGCCCAAACTGCAGTATAGGATTGCTCAGAGAGAGAGGGGAAGTTTCCAGTTTCTCTATAGGGCTTGGAGAAGCTGATGTATGGGGCTCTCGCATGTGGGGCGAGGTAGGTAGGCTTCGCTCGGCCTCTCTGGACAAAACAAAGTGGAGCGGTTCGTGTTACTCTCAGCTAAGCACAAAGTTTCTCCTTGTTGCAGGGCATTCTTCTTGTGAGTAATATACCTGGCAAGTGACATACGTTGTCGGTTGCATATCGTGAGTAGCACGAGAAAATTTACTCGTGGTAGAGGATTTTTTTTTTTTAGGGGGAGGGGGGCAGACAGGATAGCTGCCAACTGTTCTCGAGCATGGAGCTTATGTAATATCCCACAGTTGCAGTATAGGACAGGTTTGCTGGTGTCTTTGGAGGCATGTAGATTGGTTTCCCCTCACAAGCAAGGAGCGTGTAGAACACCCCACAGTAGCAGTATTGAGGGAGACTGGTCAAGTAGGTGAAATTTACATACAGAGTTTGTTAAGTATGGGTACTGGTTATTTCCGAGGGGTTCAGAGCCAGTCGCCCGAACTTTTGGTCTTCCCTAACCGTGGGTGGATGTAGTGCCTGGAAGTGATAATGAGTTGTATCTTGTTCATTTTATGACCCAATGTTCGGTTTAGTGAGAGAGTGTGGCCAGGGTATAGCCGTATCCATGTGAACGTGATCAGAATGTAGATTAAGTTACCTAGTGCTTAAGTCATTTTTTTTTCTACTATAATTTATTAGTATTAAGTCTCTTTATAATATTAAAATCTCGAGCGGGTAGGAGTATGTGCCTATGGTCACGTAATCCAGCATAATGTACGCATGTGCAAAGGGGTGTGAGGCACGATGATTTTCAACGCTTTATCGATGCAAGGGTATAGAGAGAGGTTGCTGGAGTGTGATTATTGTAACTAGGGAAAGTCATTTTTTTGGGTAGCCAATTGTAAGGGGAAAGGAATCACATTGAGTCTGTCACGAGTCTGTAGTAATGAAAAACTTAAACTGTGTAAGCCATCATCCTCCCCCTCCCCTTTCCACCATGTAATATTGGCATGTCACTCGCTCACCGACTGTTAAACGCGGCGAGTGGTCGGTGC
Organism: Coenobita brevimanus; assembly: GCF_032717465.1. Taxonomy (NCBI): domain Eukaryota; kingdom Metazoa; phylum Arthropoda; class Malacostraca; order Decapoda; family Coenobitidae; genus Coenobita; species Coenobita brevimanus. Next base: position 42,010,207 of record NC_136999.1, on the reverse strand, counting down.
TGTCATCCTCCTCCTCCCACTTCCCCCTCCAAGGAATTCGGTAAGTAATTTGATAATATTGATGTTTGATATGTTGAAGCGCGAATAAGTGATACCTCACGAGTGATAACAGTGACGAAAATAGAGAAATAGACTCGGGTTAGTATCAAGTGTTGTTGTACCCCAGGAAGTGTCATGTTTGATCACGCGAGGTGACGCCACTGGCCTCATTTGACAAGCGAGTCATGAGTTCCCGCTCACCTCCCTTGCATTCTGTAAGCTTGATAGTGAGGTATTTCCCATATATATATATGTGTACTCTATTATTTAGTGTGTAACTGGGTTACGAGAATGCTAGCTACAGAGTTCCGTCAGAGCTTCAGATAATAATGTGATTTTTGTGGGCCAAATATCAGGTGCCCTGGAACTGTGAATTATTTTTTAATGTGTGTTGGGATGACTTTCCAATTCATTACTTATTAGGGCTGTGATAGTTGTGAGTTAATGTTCATGTAGTTACTTTGTGAGGCACATTGATGTCGATGCGATGATGTTTTTCATGGTTAGAGTAGGGTTATTCATGCTTATTTGTTGCTTCTCCTCTATGTTATCCCAACAATATGTATAACTTTGAGCAGACCTAAGTGTCCGTAGTGCCACGTGTTATTCTCTTTCTAATTGAAATACCGAGTGTTGTAACTCATGTTTCTTTATTATGAGACCTTCTCGATCACCTGAAGAGATTACTTACATTAGGGAGAATAGTTATTCAATGTACAGTACACCTCCGGACAGAAATTCGTGATACAGGGTAATCTGCCACTAGATGTCAGGTTAATCGCACACGTCGACCCCCCCTAACTCCCCCTCCTTACTCCCACCAAAACACTGATTTGTTAGGCGGATGGATGGGAGATATGAAGCGTCGCTCACTCTCACGTCTTGCTGCATGTAATGTTACTTTCATTTATCTTACTATTAGGTGTATTATCAAGTGTATATATCCATCTCCAGTTCCATGAGAAGTGATTATATCGAAGTTTTAGCAGATTTCAATACAATGATCTTAATGTTTAGTCTGGTTTCCAAATAGTTATCCAACGCGTTCTAAGCGATAGACTAAAATCCAAGTAACACTTAAAAGTTATATGGCCAGATTAATCCCTCCCTTGCCTTGTCATGTGGACAGCCACATTTACACTCACCTACTTATCCACTTACCCACTCAACCCATTTAACACAACCCACTGACCTCACCCCTGCCAGTCACCCAGCTCACCGATCCCTGCTATCTAGCCACTAACCCACGAATGCCACATACGAAGTTCACCCAGCAATGCCGCTCAACTCATTTACTCATTCACTTCACCCTGAACCCACCCAGCCACCCAACCCAACCACCCACGTAGATCATCCCGACCATTCAATCGTCTCAGCGACCCTGGGGACCAACGGTGCCCACTCACCCTGGCGACTCATTGTCCACACATCCCAACAACCTATCTTGCCCACCGACCCCTGCCACCTTCCCACTTTCGAATTCCACCAACCCTGGTCACCCAACAATGCCATTCATCTCATCCGTCCACACAACCCTCCCACCTTTCCCTGAGCACTCCCAGCCCACCTCACCCTGTCCATCCACCCCTCCTGTCCACCCACTCCTCCCAACGACCCACCCGCCCATCCACCCTTCTTACCCAACCCCATTCACTCCACCACCCCATTCACCCATTTGAACCCGATTTGTCTATCAAACTCATCCAAACCAAACTTACCGACCCCTCCCCGACCACCCACACATCCAGCCACCTACTCACCCAGTCCACCAAACGCATCCACTCACTAGCCCAATCACTCCTACAACCCACCCAAAACCACTCCACACAACACGCCCAACAACTGCCCCCCCTCCTCCCCTCCACCATTACCACTGTCCACCCACCCTGGCTGTGCACCGAACTACCACAACCACCAACTGAACCTCATCAACTCCAACCACCCAACCAACTGACTTACACACACACACACACACACACACGCAGAGAGAGAGAGAGAGAGAGAGAGAGAGAGAGAGAGAGAGAGAGAGAAACAAAACATGCATAAACAGACAGACAGACAAAAACACTCACAAAGAGAGAGAGAGAGAGAGAGAGTAAGAGCGCGTCCACGCGTGTGCTCGAGCAAGTGCTGGCAACATGTAAGCAACACAGTTATGACTACGCTGCAAACATGTTGGGAACAGCAGCGTCCAGATCATGTTGGCAACATCATGATGAAGTCTCAACTGCCTGGTATGGATACACTTATCCCATCGCCTCTCCTGCAAGTGTTCGAAGCTGCACTGAAACATGTTTGCATACATCTGTCCAAATACTGCTTCAAACATGTTCCCGAACATGTTGCCTGCCGTGTTGCCAATATATGTTCGAGAGCACGTGTGGACTCGCCCTAAGAGAAACAACACACACACACACACACACACACACACACACACGCAGACTCAGGCCGCCAATGCTCCATACCCGGTCAACTTGGTCAGTGGCATTACCTAAATTAGTATCTTTATATGATTCAAGCTCTGTACCAGGTTAGACTACATGGTGTTCTAATATATATATATATATATATATTATATATGCAAGACTTGTTCAAACAGTAAAGAAATCAAAGTAGCACAAGAATCCCAGTGGGCAAATGTCACATTTTTCATGTGGAAAAGATGTGGACTGGAGATATCTAAAAAATGTAGATATCTGATCTTTTTTTATATGTTCGTTTCTCGAGTATTTAAGCACGTGTAATAGACGAGTTGAAAATCATGGGTAATACACAGTAATATCTGGTGGAATAAATCACATGCATGCAAATTAGGAAGGCTCTCTAGAAACCAAATGCATAAAAAAATATACATTCACTCCCTAACTCCAACAAGTTTTTCCTGTGCTGAATAAAGGTAATAATTTAGCCACAAATTGTCAAATTCATCAATCATCAAAGCATTGTTAACTTATAAGTCGATTAACTCATACATACTATAATTTATTCAGCTTGGGAAGAACTTGTAGGATCTGGGTATTGAATATAAATTAGTTTTATCTATGTGATTTCTAGAGAGCCTTCCTAATTTAAGTCGTATAAACTTGTCTAATGATTGATAAAATAAACGGTCAAGATGCATCATAATCATCAACGGGTTACTTTTCAATAATGTGCAAACTATATAAATGTCCTGCAAGATTCATATACTACATACAGTACTGTAACTACATCAGTATAGTTAAGGTATAGTTAATGGTGAACGGAACCCATGAAACTTGGTTTGACTTTAACTGTGCAATACATCAATAGTCTGCACAAGATTGGACACTAATGAATAGAGGTATGTTTAAAAATTAATACACAGAGTAGTTGTTTAATTCATATATTGTGTATTACAGAAAAATCATTCACATTGCTATCTTAAAGAGTTGATGAGGTGAAAAGCTTTGGATTCCACCTTCTGCAGAAGAGCTGTATGTGATAAAAAGAAAGTAATTAATCAGAAATTAATTAAGGCAACTAATTAGGGAAAAAATAAAATGCCATAGGGGAACTTAACAGTATACTAAAGGTTAACAGAGGATCAGATAGGACGGGAAGGATAGCAGACAACCAACAACCATCTTCACATTCAGCAGAGTGTTCGTTTTAGTAGCCAGATCCATTGCTTCTCTTAGAGTAAAAAAACAAACAAACAAACAATCAGAAACCCTGGGAGCACTGTGAAAAACAAAACACTAAGGTGCTACCACCAAGAATAATAATGTACAATGTAGGTTCTGTGTGACAAATGGAGAAGCTGTCCACCATCCTCTTAAGGAGAATGCTGGCTGCGTGGTATGTGCAGTTCTATACATGTGGGAGAATTACAGTGTTAGATTATCTGAAAGAATAAAACATAGACATTAGTTTCAAGACAACAGTAAGTACAGTAAATCAGGGAAATTTTGTTTTTGTTTAGTTCAGTCATAGTACAGTGGGGTTGCACAGTATGCGAGTTCACAGTACGCGAATCACATAGCATGCAAGTGACCAAAAATAATTAACCAAAAAAACTTCACTCCACGAGTTTAGCCCCCAATACGCGAGGTAGAGGCAAGGAGTGGCCCAGAACTGCTATTTTCCCTGACTAAGCGACCCCCCTTCCCGCACAATGTGCCCATTGCGACTTAGAGGCTCTTGGGGAAGGTGCTCAAGAGGATTCCACAGTAAGATCTCACCAATAACGACTTAGACAAAAACGTTTTCGGCAATAACATTAAGTTAGAATAGAATCCAGTTTCTTTAATAATGTTTGGATTAACTTGACTGGCAGTTATTTCGTGAATGCTAAGTTGTTATACAGCAAATAAGTCAATAGCAAGGTAAGGAATGAAGCAGACAAACAAGGAGAGATGAAGGAAATTGCTGAAAATACGAGCAATAGCGAGGAGGAGATGGAGGATCCTCCACTCACCACCTCCCCTGACTCGCCCGCCACCGTCCACTCCACCTCCACTCCCCCCCCCTCCCCCCGACTCACTAGCCGCCTCCACCTCCGAAGTCCCACCTGCTTCACCTGGCATACCTGCAGTCCCCACCACAATGACTTACTGCATTCTGGAAGAAATATAGCATTCGAAAGGCCATAAGTTTCTTCATCAAAGCCTGGAATAATACAACACTGGCAATTGTTAAACACACGCGGTGCGGGGTGTGGTGCAGCAGGGGCACTCTAAATGTGTTGCCGCACCTCGGAACCTCTGTTATTTACGTCCATCAGGCCCGTTGTCAACTGTTGTTAAGGTGACTGACTATATTTTTGTTATTGTAGCTATATGTAGGTGGTGGCGACCATCATCCACTCACTTGATGTAGTGTTGCCTACTTCCTTAGCCTGTATCATTCTTTTTCTGTGCCTGTCCTCCTCTCTTCCTATTTCTCCCATCTTTCTTGTCACTTCTTATTGCTTTTCTTTACAGGTGGCTTTACATTGAGTGACAAGCCTAATGGTTTCCTGTAAGCCAAGAAACCATTTACAACGCCCTGGAGTGGTAACCATATAACCAAACCATACGTGCTCCCTACGTGTCAACAAGTGGGTTGGTGGAGGGTTAGTGTCCCTCCTCGTAAAACAACTAACTCAAAGTCAAATAGCCACCCCTTATGGGATTATGGCAACTGGCAGTAGATAGATAGATAGATAGCTATATGTGCAGTATACAGTATGTTTGAAAATTTTTCCCTTTATTATGTCTCTAACGTTCAAAAAATGTCAAGGTATGAGGGGGTACCGCCCATATGTAATTTTCCCATAAGATTATGTATTCACAGTGCACGATTTCAAAGTGCGTGAGGACCAGGACCACCCATCCACTCTTGTACAGTGCGAGCCCACTATATTTAGTTTTTTTTTTTTTTCAGTATAGGTAAGAAATAACCCTTTTTTGCATGATTTAAGGAACAACTTCCACCGCAAACGAATCCTAAGGTCTGTAATTGGGTGAACTCATATTCGAAATAATATCCTTAAACTGGTACTAATATGTATATATATACAAAGTATTTTTTTTCTCTGGGGGGAGGATTTACTCATATTTTGATTTTAACTGACAATACAAGTACTTTCAACCTGAAAATGATTTACATACCTAACCCTGTCCTAACTTTTTCCCATTAAAGGGGTTGAACTCAAATGCGAGATGAAAACTGTAAAATCAGAATTGTGAAATTATTTACCTTTTACTATTAACCTAACCTAGTCTAACCTAACCTAACCTGGCCTAATACCTGTGCATGGCTGAAGTCATATGATATTAAAAAAGGGAAATAAAACTGAATGAAGTACCTTTTAACCTGTTAACTGTGGCATTAGGTTTGATGGCTAATCCCCCCATGCACAAAAAAACATAATTTATTTTCCTCAAAAATAATTTTTACTTTTGTAAATGAAAGTGTGCATGGAAAAGAAGAGGAAACCAAATATGAGTTCATCATTTACCTAGTTTGGCCGGTGTACGCTATTAGTGGACACGGGTGAAAAATGTAGCATGCCTTTTTCAAACAAAATGAGCTTGATCATATGATGTACGTTGCAGTCACACGCTATTCTTCATACGATGTACATAGCAGCTCTCGGGTTAATTAATCTAATCTAACCTACCAAATCAGAACTAATCCAACAAAATTTACCCCCCAACCTAACCTACATTAACTGTGAAAGCATCTTATCTAACCTAACCTGGCCTAATCCCTGTATGTGGTTGAAGTCATATAAAAAAAAAAGACAAAATCAAATGAAGTGCTTTTTAATCCAACCTAACCTACCAAATCAGACCTAATCCAACCAAATTTAAATTCAATCTAACCTACATTAACTGTGAAAGCTCATAATTTGGGGGGCAGGGACGGGCTAAGGTCGCCCTCCCCAATCCGTGACTATACAGTGAGTTGTTACTGCACGAACAAAAACACCTAAAGGACATATTTGCGAGGAAAATGTCATATTCTGAAACTCCTCCTGATGAGTAAATATCATTGAAAAGGCTGAAATTCCCAAAGGGTGTGACTAAACGAAAACGTAATACTACCTAAATTAGCACTATATAGGCACCTGACAGAATTAATGCCTAGCTTATAGGCTAGCCTTGGGCCTATACATCATGTGGATAGGCTAGGCTATTTAGACCGAGCCTGTGTGGTTGACCAGTTTATTTAAGGCTAATTTCTTTAACACACTACAGTCTTTATACCTAAAGCTTATATATGAGTAACTTTTGATACTGAAAATTGATAGAGGACTTCAAAAGTCTTACCCTCCCTCAAAGATTGTGCCTTTGTACGTATGGTAAATGCGGGGTTTGAACTTTGAATGTTTGTGCAAGGTTACCATTGAAAATACTCAAACTTCGCTATAGGTAGCAAGTTGGAATGGCAAAAGAGCCAGAATAATGCCAA
>NC_136999.1:41982948-42003150 GCF_032717465.1 Coenobita brevimanus | reverse complement strand
TACTCTTTCGTGCTAGTCTTTTTTCCATTCTTTTTTAAACAGTAGCCAATAAGCTGACGGCAAATAGCGAAATGGGATGATTTTTAAACTATCTTGATGTAATTTCGCCGCCTCCCCTATGAAGTGTCACTTGGGGCAGTCACCCTGCTCGCCTGCTTTCCCCCCTCAGTTACATGTTTGATTCCATCCTACTGAGAGGAGTTGTATGTGGCGAGCTCCCCCACACACTGGCAAGTATACTCCACATGCATCGGGCAAAAAAGTCCATTGAATGAAGTCAACTGTCTTGCAGAACAAAAGAAAGTCTGGAGACTGCTTAGTACATCCAATGTCCTGGAAGGTGTGAATTTGTGACAGAGATAAATATGCCAAATGATTTTGGAGGTGACTAAGGGGCCAGCTCATTGGTGAACAGAAGTCTTGTTAAGTTGTAATGAGGCAGAAGCTGGCACATGATCCTGAGTTTCAATACATAAAAAAAATTGTGTGCGGAGCAGGGTGAATTCAGGAGTGGCAGTGGATACTTTGATAAGTTATTTGCACTAAGATTTCCGGTAGAGAAGATTCTGCAGTTGGAGAGAGAAAGATGATTTTACAATTGTTTATCTATTTTCCAACAGCCATATTGTCTTGAACCTTGGAAGTTTTTTTTCTTTTTTTTTTTTCTATGGGAATATCATTAAATCCCCTCAATGTATACGGCTAGTTAAGATATATATATTCGGACCCTCAAAGCGTCCGTCATAAGGTATATTTCTCAAACAAGATATATATTTTTCTCTCTGCTGTATTCCTCCTCAAAGCTTTCCCTACGTTTTTAAGATTAAGACGGCCAGAAGTGGATGCAGTACTCTAAGTGTGGTCGTACTAGAGATTTTCACAAGATGAGGATGATATTTTCAGATATAGGCTACATTCGAATGATCTACCAGTGAATCCGATTAATTTAATAACTATCTTTAAAAAATTGGTATTATAATTCCTAAGTCTTTTAAGGGGTGTACATATTTAGGTAACTGTTGTTCACTGCATAGCTTGAGAGAAAGGGGGAGAAAGAGGAAGGTGAAGGGGAGAATTGGAGAGAAAGTGAAGGAGGAAAAGGAGAGGTGGAGTGGAGGTAGAGGAAGAAGTTGAGAGAGGAGGTGAAGGAGGAGGAATGATGCAGATGAGGTGCGGAAAACATGGCATGTGTGAATGTTCTATGGGGATGACTGTGCAGTGACGAGTATGACATGGTCAGACGCTGCTGGTAAGGGCACCCCGAACACTAAAGTCCGTATTATCATCGGTTAAGGGAAGCTCTCTAACACTTTTCCTAAGCTATTTATTATATTTATTACACCTTTCTGTTCTCTTTCGTGTTACCTATATCCCTCCAATATCGCCAAACACTGCATAAATAATGTACAAAATGATATTAACCAGCCATATCCAAAAATAAATCGCTAAGGAAGAGATATTAGCTAGCTTCCTTAACGGACGAGAATACGGATAGTGGACAGAAACAGGTGTGCCATATCAACACTGACACTTGAGAATAGCTTGGAAACAAAAAGGACGGCGAATAGGTAGGGAGTTGACAAGATATATTACAGACAGGGAATAGCGACAAGAATTGCCAGTGAATTCTTAAGATGCTAAAGGATTAATGTTCATCTTAATGTCTCCCAGCGAAAGAATCATACAGCCTGGCAGGGGAATTCCAGAATCTAAAATAAACGCATGAAAAGAAAGCTGCAGTACACGACAAGGAGCACTGAGGTTTTCATCTTCTGAATACTTGCAGCACGAACTGTAGTTAGTGGTGTTTACTGCCTAGATGCCTTCTAACTTCCTAGAGCCATGGCGAGTTCTAAGTAAATAAAATTGAGACGAAAGAAGCTAAAATTGTATTACTAAACTATATTCGAAACTTGGAGGTAATTATTCATTAATAAAATTGGAATGAAACACTTTTTTTTTTTTTTTTCAGGTAGTTCTATTTTCCATCATCTCTGCTTCATTTCTGTCAGCTGTTAACTTCATGGGTCCTACAGCTTCCATATCAATTCATCCTCTTGTTCTTATAGGATTCATCCTGCCTTCAATCTAACTCAAGTAACTCAACTAATGGCACAAATACTCTCTGTCGATGTAGGGTTATTTAGAGTATTTCCTACATATGATCACTGGGTTACATGACATCAAACACCATAGCATGAGTGGAAATAACGAGAGTTTGTAGAGAGGCTGGTGGTGACTGGATGCTATGGTGAGAGGGAAGGTGTTGACTGGGTGGTGTGGAGAGAGGGAAGGTGGTCACTGGCTGGTGTGGAGATAGGGGAGGTGTTCACTGGCTGGTGTGGTGAGATTAGTGTTCACTAGGTGGTGTGGTAATAGGGAGGTGTTCACTGGCTAGTGGTGAAAGGGGAGGTGTTCACTGGCAAGTGGTGAAAGGGGAGGTGTTCACTGGCAAGTGGTTTAAGGGGAGGTGTTCACTGGGTCGTGTGGTGCGAGGGGAAGGGTTAATTGGCTGGGTGTGCTTATATAAGGACAGCGAGGGGGGCGGGTCAGTACTTAGTGCTCAGCTCTTGCTCTGGGCCGTGAGGGTCCCGCTCCGGCCTCACCTGCTCCGACAACTTTTACCGTGAGTCATGTGGTACCGTATTACTGCACACTTTGTTGTCAGTCATGTGGCACCGTGTTACTACACGCTTTGTTGTCAGTCATGTGGCACCGTGTTACTACACATTTTGTTGTCAGTCATGTGGCACCGTGTTACTACACACTTTTGTCAGTCATGTGGTTCCATGTTACAACACATTTTATTGTTAGTCATGCGGTACCCTTTTACTACACACTTCATTGTTAGTCATGTGGCACCGTGCCACTGCATACTTTGTTATAAATCTGTTGATGTCGTGTTTCTACATAGTTTATTCTCAGTCATGTGCGACAGTGCTACTACACATTTTCTTGCCAGTTTTGTGGCAAGGCATCTCAACGTTGGGATCTAATTTTACAACAATACAATTGGGTTATATGCTATGTTACTAGTAATGTGCTATTTTCCTTTTCTTCCATCGAGGACAATAATTCTTACTCCCATTCCACGTATTTGTGTGGACAATTTATGAATCTGTATTTGGCTATTAAAGTATATTAATCTTCTAGATGTAATTAAGAATAACAGAGGAAGTACGTGAATAGAAATGTCTGTACATCCATTTATAATTGTGGAGGAAGAAATACGCCTGTGTCAGTTCAGTAAATGGCCTAGTTAATATTTTCCTGTAAAATTCAGAACAGTCGAGATAAAATGTGGTTCTCTAGCTTGACGTTAAGATATGAAAAGTGGCTGAGCTTTTGGTTGTACATGAGGAAATCCTATTAGGTTACGAGGAATATATTTGTAAAACAATGGGATAGGATGTCTCATTTCCATACATTCCTACACTAGCAACGAAAAAACATCTACTTTCTCATTACACATGCAAGGCCGTACAACACCTCGGTCCGAACACTAATACAAGCTCCCATCCCGTCATCCACCGATCACAGGTATCCTTAAAATGAGGTGATCGAGAACAATTAGCTGGGCTTAGTACAGGGTATCATGCAGCCCTCTTTAATTATCAGCTTAAATTTGGGTTGGGCAGAATCACAGATGACACATGCCCAACTTGAAGAATAGGCTTACACAACATTGCACACATAATGGAACACAACACAGCACATGTCACACTAAGACGCAGACACAATGTCAACGATGTAAGGGAACCTGTGGGACGATCTCATAGGTGAAATTGCTTGCCTGGAGCCAGGCGAATAATGATGGAGAAAGAGCAGCAACAACAACAACAGCAACAGAAATGGCATTAAAATATATAACAATATGTAAAAAAAAAAAAAGAAGAAGAAAACATTATATTTAAGTTGCTAAGAGAATATTTGCTGCATATTTGACAGACGTGTGGAAGAAGTACTCTAGGATTCCATTCGACTTTTGAAAGATTAATCAATCAGTATCTTGTGGTCAAGCAGAACAATAAAAATACAGGTGAAAAAGAAAAGGGGCACCTTTGATAGCCGCACCTACCTCAGCAATACTGTGAGGAAAACATATATATATATATATATATATATATATATATATATATATATATATATATATATATATATATATATATATATATATATATATATATATATATAATCACTCAGGGGGAGGCACAAGAGTGAACCCCAGGGATCCCTTCCTCTATATTGTCTGATCAGGGTGAACGCCTACAACTGTGAAGAAATGCGTCCCCCCATGGAGAGTAGTCTCCCCGTGTGAAGTAACCATCGGGGGTTGTATCCTACTTAAAACGTGGCCAGGGTGAAGGTCTACCAATATGCAAAATTACGTTTTCCCAATTTAAAACCCATGACCGTGCATAAAAACTTTGTCAAGGACCCCCATGGGTCCACCCTCCCTTGAGGGGTGTCCTTTGGGAGTCTCACCCTGCCAAAAGTGTAGCTTCAGTAAAGATCTACCATTATGTGAAACTTCATATTCTTACTTAAAAACTATGGCACTGTCTCTCTGGCCGCCGCCCCAACCCTCCACTGAGCTGAAAAAATAAATTTAAAATTATGATGCCAGTCAACAATAAATGCAATGGGAAGGATATAATGCCATTGGCTTACGTGATATGAGCTGGATAAGGTCGAAAACCGGAGCCAAGTCAATGTTAAAATAGTATGGTAAATGCATTTTTGGAACCGATATCTTTTATGAATGGAAGTAATTCCATATTCACAGGGTTGAACGCTAAAGGGACACACGGAGGATTAGCAACCTATCTGATTATCTGATTTAGTCATAATAACAGTTGAGAAAATTAGCTAAGAGACTGACTAGGAGAGCGTATATGAGTGTGGTTGTGGGGTAGGGAGGAGGGGGAGACTTCAGGATGAGATTGAGGGATGGGATGAAGAGGTATATGCAAGAAGGGGGTGTGAGTTGGGGAGAGAGAACAACTAGATTGTAGAGGATTTGGTGACACGGAGGCGATTCCTTTGTGGCCACCTCTAACGGGACGAATTTGACTGGCGATGGGAAGAATGATGGCTTTACTTTGTTATTTTGGTTTATGTATTTGTTTTTAAATTTCATACAAGTAACTTCTTTTTAATGCATGGAAGAAGGAACCAAAGGCCGGGGGCCTACAAACCCGTTGGTTCCTTCTAGACAAAAGAGATATTTCCACTGTTACCCTCCACCTGACAGAGTCAGAGGACGGTATTGGTATCACTGTGATCAATAGGTGTCTGTCCGCAGAGTTGGGCGGCAGGGTGGCTGGCCTGGCGTAGAAATTTCATTTCTGAACCAGAACTCATAAATTATTCACTATACAGTCATGAAATTTCCCAGAGTTATGTGTCTTATAGTGAACTGGTGCCTTTTAATAGGTAGAGTGCTGTGTCTTAAGTATTTTTTAAATGAAAAGGTAAAAAGAAAATCGTTTCCAGGCTAAGACTCAAAAAGCTAATAGGCCTACAGGCACAGTGGCTTCAAACTCTCCAGGAATATGTGTTAATATTTTTCCTGGTGCCTTATAGTAGTTGGAATGCCATGAAATTATAATTATAATAATATGAAGTTGCAGAAATACATAAAACTGATTATTTTAATGCATTTTTCTAATAAAACTGCAAGTATTATACTTAGGAGACAGAAATTGTACATAATAAATGATTAGATGAATATCTAATCACGTATGAAGTTTCACGACTGTACCTATCATGTAATCATAGGAAAAATGGCCGTCAAAATGAAAAATGGACGAATTATAATCATATTAAATCTGCTCATAACTTTATTACTACCATGGATAGAGTACTAAAATTTTTAAGTTTTAATGTCTGACTCATTGAATGAATGTAACTGAATTCTTGGGGCGCAACTGCAAGGGTCATATGCTGCTGGACATCAAGGTAAAAGATGCAGAAAAAAAAAAAGTGCATATTCAAAGTAAGGTTAATACCCGTTAGGAGAAATAAAACACAGAAAATATCAAAAGAGTAGTTTATAATATATCAATTACTTATAAAAGTGGACGGAGGCCCGTCTCCTGAAGAAAACCAAAAACATCAGTAAAATAGTTAAGGGCTCCACCAAACATCGATGACAGGCAGTAGGCATCATCTGCCTCCTTATGCCAATGGAGGAATCTCTGAAGTAGGTTCCCCAGACTCGGACACTCGACCAGCAAATGGCGGACAGTAAGGGTAACAAGGCAATCATCGCAGTACGGTTGAATCTCACAACTCATCAGGAACCCATGTGAAAGTCGAGAGTGCCCACTGCGAAGCCTAGCAAGAGCCCCCTCCAAAATGTCATAAGAGGGAGTATTCAAATACCCACCCTTGAGATCTGATGAGGACAAACTCTCAGTCTCGGAACAGAAAGGGCTAACATAACAGACCGGACCCTGTAACGAAAAGGCTTCAGGAAACTAGGACGGGTTAAACAAAGGATAGAGAATCTTGAGAAATGATGGAACAAGAAATTGAGTCCAGAATGTGGTGAAGACAATACCGACACATCATCATCAATGACTGGCATTGGAAATCCAAGGGGAGTACACCAGCATCTACCAACAAAGTTGAAATCCGGGATGATCTGAATGCCCATGTTACCAGATGTATGCCAGCATGATGCACAGAACTTAATAACTGGAGACGGGCATCTGTTGCAAAGGAGTAGATCTCACACCCATATTAACTTTAGGAAGAATAAGCGACCTATGCAACAGGAGGAGGGTCTGACGGTAAGCACACCAAGATGTCTGAGCCAAAACTCTCAACAGACTCAAAGCTTATAAGACAAGCCGCCCTAACAGAACGAATATGAGGAACCCAGGTTAGTCGTCTATCAAACAGAAGACCCAGAAATCATGTCTCTTCCACACAGGATATTCTCCGACCATAGAGATGCAAGTCAGGGTCTGGGTGAACTCCCTGAAGATGAAAAAATGCATAGCCACTGTCTTTGTTAAAAAAAAACAGAAACCCAGAAACTCTGCCCTGTCCGAATTCTATTAAGAGCCAGCTGGAACTTCTTCCCTATTTGAGACATTTTAGATCCGGTGAAGGAAATTAAGAGGTCAACAACATATAATGAGCCTCGCATACCATCAGGAAGTACACTGATTATGCTGTTGAAGACCACAGCAAAGAAAATAACACTAAGGATACCTCCTTCCAGTACTCCATCTTCTATTGCACGGGCATTAGAAAGCACTCTCCCACTTGGACCCTTAAAAAACGATTAGATAAAAACTGAATAATAATAAGCATGCGACCACTAAGACCAAATGCATGAAAAGCAAGTAAAATGCCATGACACCAGGCAGTCATATGCCTTCTCCAGATCGAATAAGACCGTGACCTGGTGTTGGTTAGTGGAGAAAGCCTCACACAAAGAAAATTCCAAGGACAGTAGTGCATCAGAAGTAGATCGCAATTTTTGAAAACCATACTGGGCAGGAGATAAGAAGTCACTTCTCTCCAAAAACCGCACAACCCTAATACTGACCATCTTTTCCAGAACTTTACATATGGAAGACATCAGAAAAATAGGCAGATAATTCGTCACCTGCAGGTGGTCCTTACCTGGTTTAGGGATGGCAATAACCACAGCAATACCCCCCAACAACCCAGAAACTCCTCAGAACACCAGATTTTAATAAATAATGATGGCAAAAACAAAAAAGACTCATTAGACAGGTGAGGTAAAAATGCATAAGGAATATCATCACAGCCAGGAGAGAAATCATGGCACTGTGACAAAGTCGCCTGGAGTTCAGAAACAGAGAACAGAATATTGTAAGACTCTCCCTCAGAAGAGGCAAAACTGAGACCATGAGACTCTGTGCACCTACGGTGGCAAGCTGAAAGCATATCTGTATCCTTCTGTGACTATCTATCCATATACCTAGGCTGCTTCCCCCAAGGAAAGGGAGGTAGCCGAGACAGGACGACACACTCTCCATTTACTCATCCATTCTAACACATTCATTCGCATCTTAGCCCCAAAGGGGAGAACGGACAGTTCCTCACCGCACCACACCGCACAAGGGTCAACTGCGCAATGCAATCAGTGACATCTGTAGCAGGGCCCGACAGCAGAACTGGTTTACCCCTGCCACATCATAACAGACCCATCCCCTTACCCGCACCTGACCTGACTAGCTGATCAGACCAAATGCGGGAGAATATCCCCTCAGGGCTGCGTCATCACTTATTCATTCACAATTTCTCTCCATTTATTTCTGTCATGCACAGCCACTCTTCCTTGCTCAACAGACATCCCTCTCGCATCCAGCGATCTCTTCACACTGTCCATCCATCCTATTCGTGGTCTTCCTCTCAGCCTTACACCTCTCACATCAGATCTAGTTATCTTTTTCACCAATCGCTCTGTGACACACTGACAAAATGATCGACAAGGAACTCTGCAACAGTGAAAGGATCAACCACAGTTCCACCTGCTGCAGATACAGGAGGGGAGGGAACAGTAAATATTCCTGAAATTTTCTTTACCAGGTTCCACACCAGAGTGACGGAAATCCTCGAACTGATGGAGGAAAAACAGTCCTTCCAGGATGACCGCCTGGCCTCCTTTAGCCCGTTAACTGCTCTATACAGCCTGGACTGTTCCAAGTGCGACGGCTTAGTACAGCCCTGGCTGCGCAGGTGATTTTCGAATATAGTGCCATGGTGACCAAGGCTGACCCATACAAGCATGTTTCAGCCTTCAAAACCGAAACTGAAACAGAAACCAAAAAAGAAAACGAAAACCATACATTCCAATAGGAAATCAGACACTTCGATGTTCATCCATGGCTTTATCAAGGTAAATATTGAGCTAATATTCCATTACTATAAAATTTGGCATGTGTTCGCTCAATTCCTAAGACAAAATTTGGCCTTTGGGAAATTTCAATTTTACCCCTATGTCTGCACACCATGGACACCTCCAAAAAACGCCATGCTCAGTTAACGAGTTAAAACCAACTTCATATGAGCTCGTGCCCTCTGGTACGCCATCAAATACTGAGGATCCCCACAGTAATGATGAAGTCGAGAGAAGGCGACTCATTTGGCTTTCACTGTGGAACTGCATTCAGGGTTCCACCAAGGAAAAGGATATTTAGAAAATTGACCCCTCATTCTTGGAACAGATAAAAGGGCCGCTGAGTGCATCACGTTAGTGAAAATTGACACTCCCTCAATAAGACAGCCAAACTCACTGACGGAAAGGGAAGTGGAACTTAATTCCCTGAAACGTGGCCAGCCAGCCTCATCCAGAAGCCAGCGAGGAAGACATGGCTGCGGTCAATCTACACTAGCAGTTATGAGTAAGGGAAAATGGTCGCTGCAATAAAGGTCTGGCAACACATCCCAGTTAAAATCTAAAACAGCATCAGCTGAGCATAAGGACAAATCTACTGCAATAAAAGTTCCACTCTGGCTTTGGAAATAAGTTATTATATCGAAGATGAAAATGCCCAAGTCTTCATCTTCCACTAAAGAGGCCAGCATGACAACCCGAGAGTTGGCTGCACTGTTTCTCCATAGTGGATGGTGACCATTCATATCTCCTAGTAGCAGAAAGGGAGAAGGAAGGCCACGAATAAGGCGTTCCAGATCCGCACTTCAACTGTAGCCCTAGGAGGAAGATAAAGACTGCAAACTCTATACTGCCAATGTAAAAACATCCAGAGTGGAGATGTCCATATGACTATATGGAATATGCTGTCGAGGGAAGAGAGCAGCATCTAAAAACGACCTTGGCCCAGCACAAGTTCAGAATAAAAGGTATGGTAGCCAGAAGGACCGGCAGAAACAGCTTCACCTACCATGGTCTCCTGGATGCACATGCACAGGGAAGTAAATTGAGAAACAAGATGGCACAGTTCCTCACAGTTAGAACCTAAACCCCGATAGTTCCACTGGGTGATAGAACCCATAGTGGAGGGATGATGATTAAGTGCAGAACTGTACACCCAACAAGCGAGCGGGTTTGGATTGATACTTAAGAAAGCCCTTCGGGGGAGCCTGCATAGCACCAGAAACCCGCACCCTCTGTCAAACATCCGAAGGCAAACATGAGGACGAGGAATTAAGGTTTACAACTCTCCTTCTTGGAGTGGGCATTCCAGTTTGTTTGGAAAGCGGCTTGGGGGCCACCTTTGGAGATGCAGGATGGCCAGTGCCCCCACCAGAAGTCCTAGAAGTGGAAGTAGAGTTCACAGGACTTGAATCATTTGAGGAGGCCATTCTATGCTTCAGATCTGAAGCACCAACGAGCTGTCCAAACACATCCCCAGATGGGGACCGGACCAGAGGTGAACCATCAGCTTCAGCTGTCACCTGACTAGATTCCTCATCCTGCTGGGCAGAAGAAACAGGAGAGACACAAGGTTCGACAGCAGAGACCTTAGGTGGCCAGTTTTCATGCTCAGAGGACTCTGACGAACAATGGTGACGTTTGCCAGTTACAGATGGAGCCTCAGGAATACTGGGTAAGACGTGAGAAGGAGTCCGGTGAATGTGGACATCTGCCATCACCACAGAAGTGTGCAAGCCATCAGCCACCACAATGGGGGAGGAAACAGTTGGAGTAGTGGTTATGGCAAACATCATCCTCACAAACAGAACTAACCATGGGTACAGCATCCTGCAAATCACGAGTTGAAGGAGTCGGTACTGGAATGGGTCGAGGCTGCCTCTGAGATACAGGGCAATTCACTGGCGGTCCTGAAAGGACAGAAGCATAAGTAACACCAGGCTGAATGAAGAAAGTCTGTGCTCTCCTTTTTGCTTGATGGAACGAAACCCTGTCGGGAGTACGAATAGACTAAATCTCCTTTTCAACGCAGTATCTTGGACAGTTTTTAAAAGAGAGAGTATGGCGATCTCCACATAGATAGCATTTAAGGGGTCCTTTACAGTCACTGGTATGCCTTGGCCCACCACAGGAGATGCAGACACAAGGAAGGCCAGTCTGTGTATGACGGCAAAATCGGCTAACGTGGCCATACCCCTGACAGTGGAAGCATTGCTTTGGGGTCAGCAAGTATGGCTTAACAGTGAGCAAGAGCCAAGCTAATTTAAAAGACAAAGGCAAATTTAGCCTGGTAAATGTCAGGAACAAGGTGGGTGTCGGGGTCAAGATACCCTCTGTTTTCTTGTGCAGGTGCTAAACAGTTACCACGCTAGAAGACCACAGCTCCTCCAACAACTGCACCTCTGAGTATTGAAGGAGGTCATTGGAAAGATGACACCCTTACATCGATTTAACGTATTGTGAGGAACACAGGTTACAGCTGCACCAGAGACAGAGGTCATATTCAGTAATCTTGATCTCTCTTCTGGGAAGGACACCTCAACAAGGAGGCTTCTATCCTCCTGGGAACAGATTTTAGGTTGCCGACCACAGGCCGAAACAATGGCATGGTGCAAATGAAATATGTTACCATTTAGCACTGACCTACCCACACTGGACTTCAGTACCAGATACATGGTATATGATGCCAGCATCGTTTCGTCTGTGGCCAACCCCAGAGCCACACCAACCCGACGGGAATGCCTCACAGATGATCCTGGGGTAGAGGAGGGTACTCCCCAGCGGCCTTGAAAGGCTCCAGAGTGACAAACATTGAAGAAGTGTCCGAATAATGGTCAGGGCCACATGCATCATCATCAACAGATTTAATAATATTACCCTCCATATATCAATAAATAATCCTCATTCTCCCACCCCTCCTCCCACCATGTTGCCCAACAAGGGGGGGTCGTATACCAGCGGCAACACTGGCGACCCTAGAGGTAGCAATAGAGTATACGTGGGTAACCACCGGGGATCCTGGGCAAGGATGACTCCAGGACAATAGAAGTCATGAGGACCCCCAGTGTCCAATTGACCCTAGCCAATGCATGACCAGCCAATTGACCTCGTCAGGCCCAACCAGGCCACCTGCCTAGCCAGAATAAGTGACCAAAGAGGTGTATTGCTAGCTGCGGGGTGCATCGTGCAGCATCACTCAATCCCCAGGCCTCCTGTCTCCCAGCATTACAGGATGTCATGCACAGCAAACACATGGGGAGGCAACAGTCCTGTACTAGATGGCAAATGAACAGGGACTAACATCACTAGCAGGCCTCCTCCACCAGTGATGTAGGGGGGTGCTTGGTCCATGAAGCCGACAAATGCTGAACTCTACAAAGGTAGGCAGGACTCAGAAGTAGGTGGCACTGCCAACCATGCTTCAAGCCCCACCGCCATGTCAAGGTGACCCCCCACATTGGGGCTGTGTTATACAAGGTAAGGACCATTATGCATTTGGTTTGGTGTGCAGGGATGTGTGGGATGTGCTTGGTCAGTTGAGGGTTGCAACAGCAAAGTGTTGCCTATGTTTTATAGTGGACGTCTATCGAGGTCGAGATATGTGAGCGCTTTACTGACTGCAAAACAATCCACAGAACCAGAATGCAGTTCCCTGGGTACACCAGCCTGAGTGAGCGTGTGAACTTCGTGTGGCTGTGGGTGGACGGAATGTCAGCTCGTGCCATAGCCCGGGAGACAGGCACCAGCGCTGCCACCGTCAGCAGGTGGATCAGGCGCTGGAGGCAGGAGGGTCACATCCAGAACAGACCATGCGGAGGAAAACTACACAGAGGGAAACATAACGTTAAAAAAGGCAATGGATGTAAAGGTTTCATCCCCTCAGACTGTAATGCTGCGAAGTTAAAAGTGGCAAGGAGGCACATGGCTCAGACAGAAGATATTCCTGTGTATGTGTCAATGACTCCTTGTACGATACATCACGCGATTTGGATGTTAAATTACGCACTTAGAACTATTAATAACACAACAGACTTCCCCCATGAATACATTCCAAAATCAGAAGTATTCAAAGCCGAATATGTGTAGTGACTAAAAATGAAGTAAACATGGTTACGGCCAGTCGATCAAAACTGCATCACTGAGGAGCGGCACGATGATATCTCATATCATCCGAAATAATCTATATAATATGTGCAGTCCCAAGAATGATTTTTTGTCATCATCTAATTGTTGATATATGAACAATATCGATTGGAAAATGTTAAAAGCATGAAATTTGTAGCACCCTAAAAAAAAGGGGGGGGGGAGGGTTAACCATCGTGGGAAAAAAAACATTGGGCAGTTTCCAGTAGCCATCGTTCTAAGTGTCAGACTGTTCCGCACCAAGTGTGCACCGCTATATGTTTTTTAAATGAAAGAGACAACTATCTTCCCTTTTCCATCTGAAGAGCATTTACATCTGACGAAAAACAATGAAAAACCCTATGTTTACTACTGCGTGTTTCAGATGGTTCAATTTTTTCGCTATGTATTGGTTAAACTTAGAGAAGATACATGTGTCTCTAGCACGTATTCTCGTCGAGAAAGGAGGCTTCCTAGCATCTCTTCCTTGGCGGTTTAGTTTTGCATATGTCTTGCTAATATCCTTTTGTACACTATTTAGTCAGAGTATCGTGATACTAGAAAGATTTATATAGCAATGGGATGGTAAGGTGCAATAGAGGTGTATGGCATGATGGAAGGCTGCTGGGCCTTGATAGCAGGCTGTGAAGCCTATGCCCAGAGTCGGACACA
The DNA here is from genome assembly GCF_032717465.1 of Coenobita brevimanus. NCBI lineage: Eukaryota > Metazoa > Arthropoda > Malacostraca > Decapoda > Coenobitidae > Coenobita > Coenobita brevimanus. The sequence continues at coordinate 41,989,475 of NC_136999.1, read as the reverse complement.
TAAAAAAAATATATATATAAGGAAAACAAATCTTTTAGGAAAAGGTTTTAGGGAAGTACTTCAATACTGTTGCGTATAATGCCCACCTGAAACTTATATACTGTATTCTGTTATGATCTATGGATTACGTCAATGTCATTATGATGTATTCTGAAGACCAGTACTCTTGGCGGTTAATGAAGCTCCCTAACACGTTTTCCCATGCAATTTATTTAGTTTCTTACACCTTACTGACCGCGTCTGTGTTACATAAATCTTTCTGATGTCGCCATAATTTGCATAAATAACCTACAAAGGAATATTACTCAGTCATATCCAAAAACAAATCGCTATGGAAGAGATGTCAGGGAACCTCCTTACCCTATCAGAAAACGAGTCAAGGGGAATAATGGAGGATTTTTAATTATGCAGTGCCATCAGGGGCAAAGGACGGACATCTACTCATAACTTCAATGCAATGCCTCTTTCTCTTTATACTTGCTACCTAAAGACGATTTTCTTAAGCTTTGAGGAGAGTATACAGAATGGTTGTATGAGATGTCACTGTCATTAATCCCTTCATTACCAATGATCTTTATTTTCAATACAGTCATCTGGAGGCAGCAAGAATAGAATGAGTACATTACCGTAGTGTAGGGGTCAGTAGCAGTAGTAGCATTTGTAGCCCTGAGTTCATTTGAAACGTGATCCCGGTGGGCTGCATTCTGAAGCTCATCTGTAGTTTACCTCCCCTTCTTTATGTGGACGGGGAAATAGCTGAGGGAATTCTGTACAATCAGGCAGTTGAGCGACCTGGTTTTAAGCACGCCACCACCTGAAAGCGTCCCTCTGCAGGCGAAGTGCAGGGGTTAATGTGGACAGAAGTAGTCATACTTTGAGGCAGGAACCAAACAACCCTATTTGAAAGGTGGATGATGATGATGAAACTTATAACGTAGGGCTACTCAACTGGTGGCCCGGAGGCCAAATTCGGCACTTGAGTCGTGTTTTTTTTGGCCGTTTAACAACACAGAAAAAAAATAAAAAAAAATTTAGCATAAAAATTCATGTATCTAGTGGGAAATGTAAACGCAAATAATATATGAACTTCTCTTTTATTTTCTCTCTCTATATATATGTGTTGAAATAGAGGGGAAAAATATAGGTATAATAATGTATGGCCCTTTTGTTAATCTGAGTTTCATATTTTGGCCCAACTGCTAGAGTAGTTGAATATCCCTGACGTAAATCTTCATAGGCTAACCACGACACTGGCAGTTGTAATGTTAAGTAAATGCAGATAAGGGAAAATGTGATTGGTTAGCTACAGATTATTATTGAAATGTGTATTCTTTGCCCCGTATTCTTGTCGATTAAGGACGCCCCCTAATAGTTCTTCCTAAGTTCTTCCTTTAGTGGGGGGAACACAGTCTGGCCATGCTAAGTGGTGGTACTACATCCAGGTTGTGTTAGGAAGAATTCTGCCACCGTATTCCCTGCGAATCGTAAAAGGCGACTTTAAGGGGCGGGGTGTGGGGACTAGGGACCGTCTCCCCTGTTTCTTAGTTCCTACAATGAGACAGGACAGGACGAGGAACTGCTATAATAATATCCAACTCAATCCTGCATCATCTTTAAACATACTTGAGGTATCATTCTCTTGGGACTTATCTTGGAAAGATCATATTATATCTCTTGTAAAATTTGCTTCCAAGAGATTACGTGTGCTAAGCCGACTCCACACCTTCATTACCCCTGCAAAGTTGCTGACTTTATACATGGGTTTTATTCGCCCCTGTGTAGAGTACAACTCTCATGTGTGTGGAGGCGTCCCATGTACAGTTCTTCTCAACAAGGTGGAATCAAAGCCTTTTGACTCATTAACTCGACTCCTCTTACTGGCTCCCTGCAACCTCTGTCTCTTGGCCACACTGTTGCATCTTTATCTCTTTTCTATCCCTACTTCAATGGTACTGCCCCTCTGAACTGTCTTCTTGCATCCCTCCACCACTACGATGGGCCCGTAGCACCAATCTCACAACAAACTCTCCTTTTTTGTCAGACTCTCTAATGCAAAAGGTAACCATTACTCCCAGTCCTTTATGTATGCAGCAGGTCAGCTCTGGAACTGTCTTCCTCTGTCTGTATTTCCTACTTCCTATGATCTCCAGCCTTTCAAACACAGTGTTTCCAGGAATCTCGAAATGGACGGATCTTAAATTTGGCTCTCTGCTGTATTGTTTTTCTTTTTTTCTTGGAAGGAACAGAATCCGAGCTCCTGGCCTTTGGTTCCTTCTTCCTTGCATAAAAAAAGTACTTCTCGTGCTAGTCTTTTTTCATTCTTTTAAACAGTAGCCAATAAGCTGATGGCAAATAGCGAAATGGGATGATTTTTAAAACTATCTTGATGTAATTTCGCTGCCCCCTTTGATGTGTCACTTGGGGCATTCAACCTGCTCGCCTGCCCCCCCACCAGTTACATGTTTGTTTCCATCCTACTGAGAGGAGTTGTATGTGGCGAGCTCCCCCACACATGGCAAGTATATTCCACATGCACGGGCAAAAAAGTCCATTGAATGAAGTCAACTGTCTTGCAGAACAAAAGAAAGTCTGGAGACTGCTTAGTACATCCAATGTCTTGGAATTGGAATTTGTGACAAAGATAAATATGCCAAATGATTATGGAGGTGACTAAGGGGCCAGCTCTGCGTGAACAGAAGTCTTGTTGTTGTAATGAGGCAGAAGCTGGCATGATCCTGAGTTTCAATACATAAAAAAATTGTGTGCGGAGCAGGGTGAATTCAGGGAGGGCAGTGGATACGTTGATAAGTTATTTGCACTAAGATTTCCGGTAGAGAAGATTCTGCAGTTGGAGAGAGAAAGATGATTTTACAATTGTTTATCTATTTTCCAACAGCCATATTGTCTTGAACCTTGAAGTTTTTTTTTTCTATGGGATTATCATTAAATCCCCTCAATGTAAACGGCTAGTTAAGATATATATATTCAGCCCCTCAAAGCGTCCGTCATAAGGTATATTTCTTAAACAAGATATAATTTTTCTCTCTGCTGTATTCTCAAAACTTTCCCTACGTTTTTAAGATTAAGACGGCCAGAAGTGGATGCAGTACTCTAAGTGTGGTCGTACTAGAGACTTTCACAAGATGAGGATGATATTTTCAGATATACATTCGAATGATCTACCAGTGAATCCGATTAATTTAATAACTATCTTTAAAAAATTGTTATTATAATTCCTAAGTCTTTTAAGGGGTGTACAATATTTAGGTAACTGTTGTTCACTGCAGAGCTTGAGAGAAAGGGGAGAAGAGGAAGGTGAACGGGAGAAGTGGAGAGAAAGTGAAGGAAGAGGAGGAGAGGTGGAGAGGTGAGACAGGAGGAGGTGAGAGAGGAGCTGAGAAAGGAGAAGTGGAGTTGAGGTGAGGAAGAAGTGGAGAGGAGGTGAAGGAGGAGGAATGGTGGAGATGAGGTGCGGAAAACTTGGGATGTGTGAATGATGGGGATGACTGTGCAATGACGAGTACGAATGGGCAGACGCTGCCGGTAAGGGCACCCCGAACACTAAAGTCCGTATTCTCATCGGTTAAGGAAGCTCTCTAACACTTTTCCTAAGCTATTTATTATATTTATTACACCTTACTGTTTTCTTTCGTGTTACCTACAGTATATCCCTCCAATATCGCCAAACACTGTATAAATAATGTACAAAACGATATTAACCAGTCATATCCAAAAATAAATCGCTAAGGAAGAGATGTTAGCTAGCTTCCTTAACGGACGAGAATACGGATAGTGGACAGAAACAGGTGTGCCATATCGACACTGACACTTGAGAATAGCTTGGAAACAAAAAGGACGGCGAGTAGGTAGGGAGTTGACAAGATATATTACAGACAGGGAATAGCGACAAGAATTGCCAGTGAATTCTTAAGATGCTAAAGGATTAATGTTCATCTTAATGTCTCCCAGCGAAAGAATCATATAGCCTGGCAGGGGAATTCCAGAATCTAAAATCAACGCATGAAAAGAAAGCTTCAGTACATGGCAAGGAGCACTGAGGTTTTCGTCTTCTAAATACTTGCGGCACGACATGTAGTTAGTGGTGTTTACTGCCTAGATGCCTTCTAACTTCCTAGAGCCATTGCGTGTTCTAAGTAAATAAAATTGAGACGAAAAGAAGCTAAAATTGTATTACTAACCTATATTCGAAACTTGCAGGTAATTTTTCATTAATAAAATTGGAATGAAACACTTTTTTTTCTCCAGGTAGTTCTATTTTCCATCATCTCTGCTTCATTTCTGTCAGCTGTTAACTTCGTGGGTCCTACGGCTTCCATATCAATGCATCCTCTTGTTCTTATAGGCCTCATCCTGCCTTCAATCTAACTCAGGTAAATCAACTAACGGCACAAATACTCTCTGTCAATGTAAGGATATTTAGAATATTTCCTACATTTCATCACTGGGTTACATGACTTCAAACACCATAGTGGAAATAACGAGAGTTTGTAGAGAGGCTGGTGGTGACTGGATGCTATGATGAGAGGGAAGGTGTTCACTGGGTGGTGTGGAGAGAGGGAAGGTGGTCACTGTCTGGTGTGGTAATAGGGGAGGTGTTCACTGGCTAGTGGTGAAAGGGGAGGTGTTCACTGGTTCGTGTGGTGCGAGGGGAGGGGTTAATTGGCTGGATGTGCTTATATAAGGACAGCGGGGGGGCGGGTCAGTACTTAGTGCTCAGCTCTTGCTCTGGGCTGTGAGGGTCCCGTTCCGGCCTCACCTGCTCCGACAGCTTTTACCATGAGTCGTGTGGTACCGTATTACTGCACACTTTGTTGTCAGTCATGTGGCACCGTGTTACTACACGCTTTTTTGTCAGTCATGTGGTTCCATGTTACAACACATTTTATTGTTAGTCATGCGGCACCCTTTCAGTACACACTTCATTGTTAGTCATGTGGCACCGTACCACTACATACTTTGTTATAAATCTGTTGATGTCGTGTTTCTACATAGTTTATTCTCAGTCATGTGGGACAGTGCTACTACACATTTTCTTGCCAGTTTTGTGGCAAGGCATCTCAACGTTGGGATCTAATTTTACAACAATACAATTGGGTTATATGCTATGTTACTAGTGATGTGCTATTTTCCTTTTCTTCCATCGAGGACAATAATTCTTACTCCCATTCTACGTATTTGTATGGACAATTTATGAATCTGTATTTGGCTATTAAAGTATATTAATCTTCTAGATGTAAATAAGAATAACAGAGGCAAAGTACCTGAATAGATGTGTCTGTATATTGCTTTATAATCGTGGAAGGAAGAAATGCGTCTCTGTCAGTTCAGTAAATGGCCTAGTTAATATATTCCTGTAGAATTCAGAACAGTCGAGATAAAATGTGGTTCTCTAGCTTGACGTTAAGATATGAAAAGTGGCTGAACTTTTGGTTGTACATGAGGAAATCCTATTAGATTACGAAGAATATATTTGAAAAAGAATGGGATAGGATGTCTCATTTCCCGACATTCCTACACTAGCAACGAAGAAACATCTACATTCTCACTATACACGCAATGCAGTACAACACCTCGGTCCGAACACTAATAAAAGCTCCCATCCCATCATCCACCGATCACAGGTATCCTTAAATTGAGGTGATCAAGAACACTTAGCTGGGCTTAGTACAGAGTGTCATGCAGCCCTCTTCAGTTATCAGCTTAGATTTGGTATGAGCAGAATCACAGATGACACATGCATAACTTGAAGAATAGGCTTACACAACACTGCGCACATAATGGAACACAACACAGCAAATGTCACACTAAGACGCAGACACAATGTCAACGATGTTAGGGAACCTGTGGGACAATCTCATAGGTGAAATTGCTTGCCTGCAGCCAGGCGAATAATGATGGAGATAAAAACAACAACAACAACAACAGCAACAGAAATGGCATTTAAATATATAACAATGTATACCAAAAAAAAAAAAAAATTTTAAGTTGCTAAGAGAAGATTTGCTGCATATATGACAGACATGTGGAAGAAGTACTCTGGGATTCCATGCGACTTTTGAAAGATTAATCAATCAATATCTTGTGGTCAAGCAGAACAAGAGAAATACAGGTGAAAAAGACAAAGGGCAAAGATATATATATATATATATATATATATATATATATATATATATATATATATATATATATATATATATATAAGTAATCCCCGTACTATCCGGACGCCTGCTTTCCGGACATCTCCACTTACCGGACATTGTGGTCCTGGATCTTCAGAACCCAAAAATGGCCAAAAAAAGAAAAAATCCCAAAATAATCCGAATTTTTTCCCACCCGTAATTTGAAATTACCGTGCGGCACCAAATACCTGTTACACCACGGACCCTCACCCCTTCCTTCCTCCCCCCTCCCCCTTCCTCTGTCAGGGTTGCCATTTGGTATTTTTCATTACCAAATGTGGGCCAATTTAGTCATGAAACATTCGTTTGATAATGAATCAGAGTAAT
>NC_136999.1:41882948-41977948 GCF_032717465.1 Coenobita brevimanus | reverse complement strand
TTTGTCAAGGACCCCCATGGGTCCACCCTCCCTTGAGGGGTGTCTTTTGGGAGTCTCACCCTGCCAAAAGTGTAGCCTCAGTAAAGATCCATTGTGTGAAACTTCATATTCTTACTTAAAAACTATGGCACTGTCTCCCTGGCCGCCGCCCCAACCCTCCACTGAGCTGAAAAAATAAATTTAAAATTATGATGCCAGTCAACAATAAATGCAATGGGAAGGATGTAAAGCCGTTGACTTACGTGATATGAGCTGGATAAGGTCGAAAACCGGAGCCAAGTCAATGTTAAAATAGTATGGTAAATGCGTTTTTGGAAGCGATATCTTTTATGAATGGAAGTAATTCCATAATCACAGGGTTGAACGCTAAAGGGACACACTGAGGATTAGCAACCTATCTGATTTAGTCACAATAACAGTTGAGAAAATTAGCTAAGAGACTGACTAGGAGAGCGTATATGAGTGTGGTTGTGGGGTAGGGAGGAGGGGGAGACTTCAGGATGAAATTGAGGGATGGGATGAAGAGGTATATGCAAGAAGGGGGTGTGAGTTGGGGAGAGAGAACAGCTAGATTGTAGAGGACTTGGTGACATGGAGGCGATTCGTTCGTGGCCACCTCTAACGGGACGCATTCGACTTGCGATGGGAAGAATGATAGCTTTACATTGTTATTTTGGTTTATGTTTTTTATTTTAAGTTTCATACAAGTAACTTCTTTTTAATGCATGGAAGAAGGAACCAAAGGCCGGGGGCCTGCAAACCCGTTGGTTCCTTCTAGACAAAAGAGATGCTTCCACTGTTACCCTCCACCTGACAGAGTCAGAGGAGGGTATTGTTATCACTGTGATCAATAGGAGTCTGTCCGCTGAGTTGGGCGGCAGGGTGGCTGGCCTGGGGTAGAAGTTTCATTTCTGAACCAGAAGTTAGAAAGTATTCACTATAGAGTCATGAAATTTCCCAGAGTTATGTGTCTTATAGTGAACTGGTGCCTTTTAATAGGTAGAGTGCTGTGTCTTAAGTATTTTTTTTAAATGAAAAAGTAAAAAGAAAATCGTTTCCGGGCTTAGACTCACAAACTAATACAGGCACAGGCTTCAAACTTTCCAGGAATATGTGTTAATATTTTTCCTGGTGCCTTATATTAGTTGGAATGCCATGAAATTATAATTATAATAATATGAAGTTGCAGAAATACATAAAACTGATTATTTTTATGCATTTTTCTGATGAAACTGCAAGTATTATACTTAGGAGACAGAAATTGTACATAATAAATGATTAGATGAATATCTAATCACGTATGAAGTTTCATGACTGTACCTAATATGTAATCATAAAAAAAATGGCCACCAAAATGAAAAATGGACGAGTTATAATTTTATAAAATCTCGTAACTTTATTACTACCATGGATAAAATACTCAAATTTTAAGTTTTAATGTCTAACTGATTGACTGAATGTAAATGAATTCTTGGGGTGCAACTGCAAGGGTCATATGCCGCCGGACATCAAGGTAAAAGATGTAGAAAAAAAAGTGCATATTCAAAGTAAGATTAATACCCGTTAGGAGAAATAAAACACAGAAAATATCAAAAGAGTAGTTTATAATATAGCAATTACTTATAAAAGTGGAAGGAGGCCCGTCTCCTGCAGAAAACCATAAACATCAGTATAATAGTTAGAGGCTCCACTAAGCATCGAGGACAGACAGTAGGCATCATCTGCCTCCTTATGCCAATGGAGGAATCTCTGAAGTAGGTTCCCCAGACTCGGACACTCGACCAGCAAATGGCGGACAATAAGGGTAACAAGGCAATCATCGCAGTACGGTTGAATCTCACAACTATTCAGGAACCCATGTGGAAGTCGAGAGTGCCCAGTGCGAAGCCTAGCAAGAGCCATCTCCAATCGCCAAGGCATGGAGGGGAGAAGTCTTGGCACAACCACTCTCTGAAAGATTTCTTTTAGTTTATTATGAGCAACACCATCCCAGTGCGTCTGCCAAAACGTACAAATTGTACTGCAAGTAAGTAGGAAGCAGGCAGTCGTTAGTCGGTTGGGGACTGTTGAGAAGATGCAGCTTTACCTAATGTATCTGCCCTCTTGTTGCCCACCACACCAACATGTGAGGGAACCCAACAGATGTCCACATGACGGCCACGACGGTCAAGAAGAAAAAGCCCTTCGAAGATTGATAAAACCAATGGATGGGATATATTAAAAGACTCCAGTGCAGAAAGAGCAATACAGGAGTCACTAAAAAATAAAAAAAAATAAAGCGGGGGAGAGTAAAAATGATTTTGAGAGAATATAAAATCGCAGTCAGTTCCATTGTATACACTGAAGAAATACCAGGAAGGCTACTGCCTCTACTAAAGGAAGAGAAGACAACACAAAAACCTACTCCGGTATCAGTCATAGACCCGTCCGTATAGACGGAGACAGAACCCTCATGAGTGGAGGCATGTTCTAAAAAGAGAGAGAGGGATACCTGAGAAGGAAGTGAGCCCTTTTTACTGACAACGAGCCTACAAAATGTCATACGAGGGAGTAGTCAAATACCCACCCTTGGGATCGGATGAGGACAAATTGCCAGTCTCAGAACAGAAAGGGCTAACATAACAGACCGGACCCTGTAACGAAAGGGCTTCAGGAAACTAGGACGGGTTTCATAAACAGAAGATAGAGAATCTTGAGAGATGATGGAACAAGAAATTGAGTCCAGAATGTGATGACGACAATACCGACACATCATCATCAATGACAGGCGTGCAAATCCAAGGGGAGTACACCAGCTTCTACCAACAAACTTGAAATCGGGGATGATCTTAATGCCCCTGTTACAAGATGTACACCAGCATAAAGCACAGAACTTAATAACTGGTGACGGGCATCTGTTGCAGAGGAGTACATCTCACACCCATATTCAACTTTAGGAAGAATAAGCGACCTATGCAAGAGGAGGAGGGTCTGATGATAAGCACTTCAAGATGTATGAGCCAAAATTCTCAAAAGACTCAAAGCTTTTAAGACAAGCTGCTCTAACAGAACGAATATGAGGAACCCAGGTTAGTCGTCTATCAAACAGAAGACCCAGATATCATGTCTCTTCCACACAGGATATTCTCCGACCATAGAGATGCAAGTCAGGGTCTGGGTGAACTCCCTGGAGATGAAAATAATGCATAGCCACTGTCTTTGTTAAAGAAAAACAGAAACCTGGAAACCCTGCTCTGTCAGAATTCTATTAAGAACCCGGTGGAACTTCCTCCCTATCTGAGACATTTTAGATGCGGTGAAGAAAATTAAGAGGTCATCAACATATAATGAGCCTCGCATACCATCAGGAAGTACACTGATTATGCTGTTGACGGTCACAGCAAAGAAAATAACACTAAGGATACCCCCTTGCAGTACTCCATCTTCCAGTGCATGGCCATTAGAAAGCACTCTCCCATTTGGACCCTTAAATAACGATTAGATAAAAACTGCTGAATAATAATAAGCAAGCGCCCACTAAGACCAAATTAATGAAGAGCAATTAAAATGCCATGATGCCAGGCAGTGTCATATGCCTTCTCCAGATTGAAAAAGACAATGGCCTGGTGTTGGTTAGTGGAGAAAGCCTCACACAAAGAAAAATCCAAGGACACGTACATCAGAAGTAGATCGCAATTTTTGAAAACCATACTGGGCAGGCGATAAGAAGTCACTTCTCCCCCAAAACCACACAAGCCTAATACTGACCATCTTTTCCAGAATTTTTCATATGGATGAAGTCAGAGAAATAGGTAGATAATTCATCACCTGTAGGTGGTCCTTACCTGGTTTAGGGATGGGGATAACCACAGCAACATCCCCAACAACCCAGAAACTCCTCAGAACACCAGGTCTTAATAAATAATGAAGGCAAAAACAAAAAGGACTCATTAGATAGGTGAGGTAAAAATGCATAAGGAATATCATCACAACCAGGAGAGGAATCATGGCACTGCGACAAATTCGCCTAGAGTTCAGAAACAGAGAATGGAACATTGTAAGACTCTCCCTCAGAAGGACAAAACTGAGACCACTAGACTCTGGGCACCTACGGTGGCAAGCTGAAGGCATATCTGTATCCTTCTGTGACACACTGGCAAAATGATCGACAAGAAACTCTGCAACAGTGAAAGGACCAACCACAGTTCCACCTGCTGCAGATAAAACAGGAAGGGAGGGAACAGTAAATATTCCTGAAATTTTCTTTACCAGGTTGCAAACCAGAGTGATGGAAGTCCTTAAACTGATGGAGGAAACACAGCCCTCCCAGGATGAACGCCTGGCCTCCTTTAACTCGTTAACTGCTCTATACAGCCTGGACTGTTGCAAGTGCGACTGCTTAGTACAGCCCTGGCTGCGCAGGTGAATTTCAAATATAGTGCCATGGTGACCAAGGCCGACCCATGCAAGCATGTTTCAACCTTCAAAACCGAAACCGAAACCGAAACCGAAAAAGAAAACGAAAACCATACATTTCAATAGGGAATCAGACACTTCGATGTTCATCTATGGCTTTATCAAGGTAAATATTGAGCTAATATTTCATTACTATATACTTTGGCATGTGTTCGCTCAATTCCTAAGACAAAATTTGACCATTGGGAAATTTCAATTTTACCCCTATGTCTGCACACCACGGACACCTCCAAAAAATCACCATGCACAGTTAACGGGTTAAAACCCGCTTCACATGAGCTCGTGCCCTCTGATACGCCATCAAATACTGAGGATCCCAACCGTGACGATGAAGTCGAGAGAAAGCGACTCGTTTTGCTTTCACTGTGGAACTGTACTCAAAGTTCCACCAAGGAACAGGATATTTAGAAAATTGACCCCTCATTCTCGTGACGATGAAGTCGAGAGAAAGCGACTCGTTTTGCTTTCACTGTGGAACTGTACTCAAAGTTCCACCAAGGAACAGGATATTTAGAAAATTGACCCCTCATTCTTGGAACAGATATAAGGGCTGCTGAGTGCAACACGTCAGTGAAAAATGACACTCCCTCAATAAGACAGCCAAACTCATTGACGGAAAGGGAAGTGGAACTTAATTCCCTGAAATATGGCCAGCCAGCCTCATCCAGAAGCCAGCGAGGAAGACGTGGCTGAGGTCAATCTACACTAGCAGTTAAGAGTAAGGGAAAATACTCGCTGCCATAAAAGTCTGGCAACACATCCCAGTTAAAATCTAAAACAGCATCAGCTGAGCATAAGGACAAATCTACTGCAGTAAAAGTTCCAGTCTGGCTTTGGAAATAAGTCATTATATCAGAGATGAAAATGCCCAAGTCCTCATCTTCCACTAAAGAGGCGAGCATGACAACCCGAGAGTTGGCCGCACTGTTTCTCCATAGTGGATGGTGATCATTCACATCTCCTAGTAGCAGAAATGGAGAAGGAAGGCCACGAATAAGGCGTCCCAGATCCGCGCTTCAACAGGAGCCCTAGGAGGAAGATAAAGACTGCAAACTGTATACTGCCAATGTAAAAACATCCAGAATGGAGATGTCCAGGTGACTGTGTGGAATATGCTGTCGAGGGAAGATAGCAGCATCTCCATGACGACCTTGGTCCGGCACAGGTTCAGAATAAAAGGCATGGTAGTCAGAAGGACCGGCAGAAACAGCTTCACCTACCATGGTCTCCTGGATGCACATGCACAGTGAAGTAAATTGAGAAACAAGATGGCACAGTTCCTCATTGTTAGCACCTAAACCCCAACAGTTCCACTGGGTGATAGAACTCACAGTGAAGGGATGATGATTAAGTGCAGAACTGTACACCCGACAAGCGAGCGGGTTTGGATTGACACTTAGGAAAGCCCTTCGGGGGAGCCTGCCCAGCACCAGAAAGCCACACACTCTGTCAAACATCCGAAGGCAAACATGAGGATGAGGAATTAAGGTTTACAACTCTCCTTCTTGGAGTGGGCATTCCAGTTTGTTTGGAAAGTGGCTTGGGGGCCACCTTTGGAGATGCAGGATGGCCAGTGCCCCCACCAGAAGTCCCAGAAGTGGAAGTAGAGTTCACAGGACTTGAATCATTTGAGGAGGCCATTCTATGCTTCAGATCTGAAGCACCAACGAGCTGTCCAAACACATCCCCAGATGGGGACCGGACCAGAGGTGAACCATCAGCTTCAGCTGTCACCTGACTAGATTCCTCAGCCTGCTGGGCAGAGGAAACAGGAGAGGTGCCGACACAAGGTTCGACAGCAGAGACATTAGGTGGCCAGTTTTCATGTTCAGAGGACTCTGACGAACAGTGGTGATGTTTCCCAGTTACAGATGAAGCCTCAGGAATACTAGGTAAGACGGGAGAAGGAGTCCGGTGAATGTGGACTTCTGCCACCACCACAGAAGTGTGTAAGCCGTCAGCCACCATAATGGGGGAGGAAACAGTCAGAGTAGTGGTCGGGTAAACATCATTCTCACAAACAGAACTAACCATGGGTACAGCATGCTGCAAACCACAAGTTGAAGGAGTGGGTACTGATGGTAGGTTACTAAATGGGGTGAAGAGTTTTTATGTAAATAGTAGAGTGTGTGTATGAGTGGGAAATGCTGTGAGTGATTGGCTTCCTTTGAGAGTGGGGCTGCGACAGGGATGTGTGATGTCGCCTTGGTTGTTTAATATTTATATGGATGGCCTTGTAAGGGAGGTGAATGCAAGAGTTTTAGGTGGAGGTCTGAGTCTGGTGAATGTTGATGGTGGAGAGTGGAATCTGAGGCAGCTGCTGTTTGCAGATGATACTGCACTGGTGGCTGATTCAAAGGAGAGATTGAGACAGCTGGTAGAGGAGTTTGGAAGGGTTGTGAAAGGAGGAAATTGAAAGTAAATGAGAATAAGAGTAAAGTGGTGAAGTGTACTAGGTTGGTAGATGGTAGGGGGATGAATATAGTTTTGAAGGGTGAGTTGCTTGAGGAGGTAGAGTGTTTTAAATACTTAGGGTCACATGTTGCTGTGAATAGAAGAATAGATGGAGAAGTGAAGTTTAGAATGAATGAAGTAGGAAAGGTGCTGGGAGGAATGAAAAAGGTGTTTAGATGTCGTTCGCTTAGAAAGGATGTAAAGAGAAGGCTGTATGATATTGTTGTGGTACGGACTGCGTTATATCAGGCTGAAACATGGAATGTAGGTGTAGCAGAGAGGAAAAATTTGAATGTAATGGAGATGAGGTGTCTGAGGAGTATGTGTGGAGTGATGGGTATGGTTCAAGTGCGAAATGATGAAGTGCGAAGGAGAACTGGAGTTGTTTGGGGGATGGCTGATAGAGTTGAGCTGAGGGTGCTGTGATGGTTTGGGCATATGGAGAGAATGGATAATGAGCAATTGGTGAAAAAGATAACTAGATCTGGTATGAGAGGTGTAAGGCTGAGAGGGAGACCACGAATAGGATGGATGGACAGTGTGAAGAGAGCGCTGGATGCGAGAGGGATGTCTGTTGAGCAAGCAAGAATGGCTGTGCGTGACAGAAATAAATGGAGAGAAATTGTGAATGAATAAATGATGATGCAGCCCTGAGGGGATATTCTCCCGCATTTGGTCTGATCAGCTAGTCAGGTCAGGTGCGGGTTAGGGGATGGGTTTATTATGATGTGGCAGGGGTAAACCAGCTCTGCTGCGGATGTCAGTGATTGCACTGCACAGTTGACCTTTGTGGGGAGTGGTGCGGTGAGGATCTGTCCCTTCTCTCCTTTGGGGCTAAGATGCGAATGAATGTGTTTGAATGGATGAGTAAATGGGGAGTGTGCCGTCCTGTCTCGGGTACCTCCTTCTCCTTGAGGGAAGCAACCTAGGTATATATATATATATATATATATATATATATATATATATATATATATATATATATATATATATATATACGGACTCGGCAATATAGGGTACTATGAGTTAGTCCATATACAAGCGCTTGTGGGCCCTTCAGGCCTCTTGTACTTGCTTCTGCGGAGGGCTCTCGCGTTTATGTGCTCTTCTAGTGTAACATTGTCACTTGGATTCTTTGCAGCTAACCAATTGATCGTGTTATTTGCAGCTTAGGGAATGGACCCTAGATTTATTTTAATTCTACCTCTGGGCGAAAAATTCTGCAGAGATCCTATGTCGGGCTTCGGGAGCAGCGTTTTTTTGGTCAAAATGTGATCGCTCATTAAATATAGTAAAAGTTTTACAACCGTGATGGGATCAAGTTTGATCTCATCAGCGAATTTTTTGCTATTTTTGTGCCAATTTTGGTGCGATTTGAATGTGTAGTTTCGGCTGCCCAAAATACACACACATGCAGACAAACACACGGCTATGCTATAGTATATTAGATATATGAACTCGGCATTTTTGGACAGTATAGGTTTGTCCTATATATACGGGACGGCACAGAACTGGTTAAGTGGTACATGTAACTTGGGTAATGGTATATCCCCTGACTCTAAAAGGTAAATAACTTTAGACCATTCTGTGTTCTGTCTGTGCCTGTGAGATTTTTTCATTCTTGGGGATTGTTTCCTCAATGTTCGGGGAATGATTCCCGTAGACTAATCACTGTGATATTTGTTGATGGATTTCGTGATAAGGCATCTGCTGCCAAATTTACCATTCCTGTTATGTTGTGAATATTTACATTGTAATTCTGGACTGCACATTTCCATCGTGCTTTTCTCCTAGAGAGGAGTTTTTCTTGAAACATGCCAAAGAAGGCCTTATGGTCAGTACAGAGGTGAATTTCGTAACCATATATTAGATAACGAACTTTTTGTAGTGCAAATATTACTGCTGGAGCTAAGTCTGTGCTAGTATCATTTTTTTTTTTTTCTGCTCCTTGTGTTTGTCTTCTGGCAAATGCAATTGGCTGGTATTTTTGACATTTATCTCCTTCCATCAGTACAGCAACTAAGCCTTTAAGAGGGGAATCTGTACAAATTATTAATGGTTCATTTAAGTTTGGATATGTCAAGCAAGGTGCACATGTATGTTTATCTTTGAAATTGTTAAATGCGAATTTTTGCTCCTTTCCCCACTGCAATACAGCTTGTTTTTGCCAGTAAGTGGAATAATGGCTCGGCTATTGGCAAATCTTTGTATGAAAGAAAAAATCCTACTAGTCCTAAAAATTGTCGTACTTCATCCACATTTGTTGGTTTAGGGAAATCACTATTTTTATTTTTTCGTCTGACGTGTGGATACCTTCTCCATTAAGCCTATGGCTAAGAAATTAAATCTTTAAAGCAAAATTTACATTTAGCTTAATTTTTAATCCAGCATTGGCTACCTTGTTTAGAAGCTGGTCTATTTTCTGTAAACTCTCATCTGTTGTTTTTGTTGCAATTATAATGTGAGCCAAACAAAAATGCCATCACCTACTATGCCTGATAAAACAATATTCAGTAATCATTGGAAGGTGCCTGGAGCTGTACAAAGCCCCATTGGCATCCTTCGGTACTGAAAATGACTTTTGTAGAAAATGATGTGATGTTTGGTAATACCCAGTGAGTAAGTCGACCGTTGAAAAGACATTTAACAACGGGATGGGGAAACATTCTGGAGTGATTTCATGATTTAGTTTGTGATAATCAATGGCTGTCTGTATTTCCCCGTTTTGCTTTGATACAAAGAAAAGTGATGCTTTCCATGGGGACACTGAAAGTTCAGTGATATTCAAAGTTAACACTTCATCTACATATTGTCTAGTTAATGCACACTGCAAATGTGCAACTCTATACGCTGGCATGTAAATAGGTTGGGTGTCTTGCCTTACGTAAATCTGGTGTTGTATTAAATTGGTAGGCTACAACCTAAGTTTTCACTGGGTAGTGCGACTGTCTGTCAATGTTTCTAGTAAGTTATTCTCTATCCCAAAATATTCTGAGTGAATCAAATGATCTTTTATGCCTTCTCTGTCTGACGATTTTACTTTGCTTGATGCCCCCAACTACTGTCACTTCATGTATAGGAGCTTGATAAGTAGTCAGATTGCATATACAAGTTCCCTTTTTGCTCTGCACATCCCCATTCATCAGATTCATTAGGAAGGTATTAAATTCTCCTCTGCTATTTATGATTTATCCAACATGAAGCATTTTCCATTGAGAGTCCTTTTACTTTACAAGAGTCTTCTAATATAATAACATTACTGTTCCTCCAACTTACTCTTAATTGTGACTTTCATTGATTTTGGTGGTAAATTTGTGTTGCAGTTAATGCTAGCTGGGTGAGTGAGTCATGGTTGGGTTGTGGGTACGTGGGTGGGTGACATGACCTTGGAGAGATGTGAGAGCCTGGGACTGAGTGACCGTTTATTATGGCATATTGTTATGTCCCCAATCCACCATGCCACAGGCTCCAACAGCAGTGATACAGTATAGGAATGACGTTGCCCAGTGACTTGTTCTTCCTATTTTCAGCATTTCGGTGTGCAACAAGACCAGCTGAAGCATTGTAAATAAACACTGGCTTCTTAAGTTGACTGTCTTAATGTTCCAAATCATTACACTTTATGCCTTCCAACTTCACTATTTTCGCAAGCACCGAAGATACACAAACTGCAATAACACTTCACTGTTTGCAAACAACACTGCACTATTTTCACAAGTACCGAAAATATTCAAAATATGCTAACAGCACTGAACTGACACATAATTACACTCAAATTGAACTGAAAACCTACTGAACTTGCTCTAGTCTCATTCTCATCCTTAT
Source organism: Coenobita brevimanus (assembly GCF_032717465.1). Lineage (NCBI taxonomy): Eukaryota > Metazoa > Arthropoda > Malacostraca > Decapoda > Coenobitidae > Coenobita > Coenobita brevimanus. Next base: position 41,967,214 of record NC_136999.1, on the reverse strand, counting down.
ATAAGCTTCCTATACAGTATTCTAGAGTGAGTTACACTTTTCCACATTTCTCGTGCATTCCTGAAGGGGGCAATGGTTACAACAGTTACCAACTCGGAGACATCCATAACATGCCAGAGTCTTCGTACAGTGCATAACACTCTAAATTATTTAACCCCTTAACCCTGGGCTTGGGGCTCGGACGATCACCCTCCCAACCTGGGATAATCAGCGGTTTTTGCCCCGTTTTCACAAATTTGCCTCCCCCCCCCCAAAAAAAAAAAAAAAAACTATAATACAATATTTTCACATTACTAATATATATATATATATATATATATATATATATATATATATATATATATATATATATATATATATATATATATATATATATATATATATATTGTTACATCTGCAGTTCCCACACTGCCACAGGCTCCAACAGCAGTAGCACAGTATTGGAAGGACGTTGCCCAGTGAGTTGTTCTTCCTATGGTCAGCATTTAGGTGTACAGTACACAAGATAAGCTAAGGCGGGAAAAAAAAAAAAAAAAAAAAAAAAACTGGCTTTGTGGTAATTCATAGATTATGAATTAACGTTTTCTTGTTCCATTCACTGGTGTTTCGGATCCTCCTCCTAAACTGTTGCTTGGCTATGTATAATGGCTGTTCACACCTTGCTGTTGTTTCTTGCTGAATAAAGCCTTACATTCAAGAGGCTAGATAAGTTTCTTATTTCACCACAATTTATTCAGCCAAAATTTTTTATCACGTGTGAACATTGCCAGTGATGGAGAAGTTTTTAAGACCAGATCGTTTTGAAGGCTCTCGAGAGACAACGCCTGCAGAGTGGAATCACTGGTTTTGCACCTTTAACAATTTCTTGGGTAGTATCAGTAGCGACTCTGATCCTAACAGGCTTAAGCTACTTGTCAGTCACGTCTCACCTTCAGTTTTCAACCACATCTCCGACTGCAAGACTTATGATGAAGCCATCGACGTACTGAAGACTATGTACATGAAGCCTACAAATGAAATCTTCGTGAGGCATCAGTTATCCACCAGAAAGCAGACAAGTGATGAATCTGTCAACCAGTTTCTCCACTCCTTCAAGTTGTTGTCAAAAGATTGTCAGTTATCCACCAGAAAACAGGCAAGTGATGAATCTGTCAACCAGTTTCTCCACTCCTTCAAGTTGTCAAAAGATTATGGATTTAAAGCTGTGAAGGCCGACACGTACTGGACACGCATGAGGCTATCGGTGACGCTTTTATATCTGGTCTTGGTTCTCCTGTTATACGCCAACGTCTATTGGAGAAAGACACTCTCACTCTACATGAAGCTGTGCAGCTTGCGCGAAGCTTGGATTCGGCTCAACGGAATGCAGAAATGTACGTCACTCCTGTCAACCATGGGATCTCTTCCTCCGCCCCCGAGAAGACTCACACTGTTGTTTCTACTCCTTGTGTTAAATCCGAGCATGAGGATACTGCAACACTACAACCAACCATGGATATGTCTGCTATTGTCACCAGGGCTGTATGTTACTTCTATGGCAACTCTAACCACCCTCGACCTTACTGTCCAGCTCGAAAGGAATTTTGCAGTAAGTGCGACAAGGAGGGACACTTCACCAAGGTGTGTAAGTCACGAGTGACGGCTGAACAGTGCAACAGTGCTTTAACGGCTGTTTTGGCAGCCGCTTCATCGCAAGCAACCCGAAGATCTGAAAATGGGTCTTCTAGCAACCCTACTAGTTTCCCTAAGCCTTCAACTGCCACTACTGACTCTGCCGTTCTGCCTGGATTTTCGACTGCCACAGCTGCTACATGTGATGCTTCCCAAGGTGCTCCTGAGGCTGCCCCTACTTCTGCATCTCCTAATGTGGTTAATCCTCATCATGCCACTACAGATGTAATGGTGAATAATGTTATTATGACTGCACTTGTTAACAGTGGTAGTACATCTAGTTTCTTGCATCCCAGTGTCACTAAACAATTAGGTATACATGTAGCAACCTCCCACGAAAATATTATCTTGGCTTCTTCAGATGTCAACTAATTTGGGACATTGTTCAGTAGACCTGAAGGTATGGAACAATAATTACCCCCTGTTTAAATTTTCTGTTCTTCCTCAGTTATGTGCTAAAGTAATTTTAGGCCAAGATTTCATGGAGATGCACAAATCCTTGGAATTTGACTTACATGGGCCAAGGCCGAAACTTACGGTATGTGGAGTTGCTACCTTGTCTATTGACCCTCCTTCTCTATGTCGTAACTTAACTGCCGACTATAAGCCTATTTCTATCCCCACTCGCAGGTTCAGTAAGTCTGATGAAGCGTTTATCAGAGAGGAAGTTAGGGCTTTACTAAAATATGGAGTAACTGAAGAGTCAGTCCCCATGGCGAGCCCAAGTCTTGGTAACTAAGGATGAAAGACATAAGTGTCGCATGGTTGTAGATTACTCCAGGACCATTAATCACTTTACACAGCTTGATGCTTACCCCTTTCCTTGCATTCTCGAGTTGGTACACTCCCTTGCTAAGCACAAAGTGTTCAGCAAACTAGACCTGAGGAGTGCCTATTACCAAATCCCTCTCAGGGACGACGAAAAATTATACACAGCTTTTCAAGCTGATGGAAAACTATATCACTCTAATAGGGTCCCTTTTGGTTTGGCTAACTCTATTGCTGTCTTTCAACATGTGATTAATTCCATTATATCTGACAATAGCCTTGAATCTACTTATGCATCCATTGATGATGTCTTAATCTGTGGATCTCAACAAGAGGATCATGACCGTAATCTTGACAATTTCAGGAATGTTGCTTCAAAATATAATCTTACCTTGAATGAGGATAAATATCAGTATGGCCTAAAGGAAATAAATTATCTTGGTTGCCTTATTTCAGTTGGATCTCTTAGTCCTGATCCTGAACACCTTAGACTTCTCATGGAATTGCCTGTCCCCTGTGATACTGCCTCCATGAAACGTACTCTCGGTCTCCTGTCATACTACTCTCAGTGGATCCCTAACTATTCAAAACTTAATCAACCTCTCTTGATCTCTCAGACATTCCCTTTGAATATCATAGCGGTGTAGAGCTTCAAAAATCTGAAAACAAGTAATTTGCAACTCTGGCTGCGTATGATGAGAATTTGCCCCTGCAAGTTGAAACTGACGCTTCTGCTACCTCTGTGGCTGCTACAGTGTTGCCACACTTTTAGGTGGGAATTATCGTACCGGCTCTTCAAAATTATCGTTTTTTCGTTGGCATTATCGTACACTATTAAAATCATTTTTATAGTGTTTAATAATCTGAAGTATTTTAAAATTGTCGCCGATACCTTGGTGTATTTACTGAAAACTTACCCATTACAATTATCTTCATCAATATCGTAATTTTGTAAGATACTGGTGTTTACTTTGGTGTATATTTATCACTTTATTTTGTACCAGAATTAGGGCATACCATGAAAATCTCATAATTATAGTAATATAATCATATCCATTACAAAAAATAATGTTACAAGAAATGCCCTTTGTGCCACTCTAGAAAATCAATCTTACTAGCAGCAGAATGCGGTCCATAGAACTTTAATAGATAACTCTTAGAAATGTGCTTCCTCTTGCAGATGATAACTCATCAAGACCATAGAAGAAGTATTTTCAGTGATCACCATTACATTAGCCCTTAAGATCACTCATCTGTCAAACTGTGGAACAATTGTATATGATTAGCTATGCGTGCCAAAAATTTACTACCATGCTAGATTTCAACCCAGAATTATCGTGCAAACCGTACAATAAAAGAAATTATCGTACGTGTGGCAACACTGGGCTGCTACACTATCTCAGGGAAACCTGTGGCTTTCTTTTCTAGGAATTTAACACCTTCTGAAAGGATTCAACCAGCAATAGAGAGGGAGGCTACTTCCATTACTGAAGCAGTGCGCAAGTGGAGATTGTTTCTCATTGGCAGAAGGTTCACCATAGTAACTGATGAACAGGCTGTGTCTTTCATGTTCAGTATGAAACACTCGTCTAAAATAAAGAATGATAATATAATGATATGGTGCTTAGAACTCTCGGAGTACCGGTTTGACATTCATTACCGTCCTGGTCCTGACAATGTTCTCTGTGACACTCTGTGTCGTGCCTGTTTCATTGCTTCTGTCTCTTCACCCGCTGCTCTTGAGGATATGCATGCCTCACTTTGCCATCTAGGAATACTAGATTGTACCACTTCATAAAGACAAAGAATTTACCTTATTCTTTAGATGATGTGAAGAGGGTATGTTCCCAGTGTGCTGTATGTTCCGAGTTGAAACCTTAATTCTTTAAGCCACCTAAAGCTACTCTTTCATGCTATGCACCCTCTTGATAGAATTTCAGTTGATTTCATTGGTCCTAAGGCTTCTTCTACTCGTAATATGTATCTCTTAGTAGCCATTGATGAATATTCTAGATTTCCATTTGCCTTTCCATGTCCAGACATGACTTCTCAAAGTGTAACATCATGTTTTCAAAAATTCTCTTTATTCGGGTGCCCTTCCTCGATCCACTCAAACCAGGGGCCTCAATTCATGTGTATAGAAGTTTGTAATTTTCTGATGAAGCATGGAGTTGTTTTGACACATTCTATCACCCCCAGGGGAATGCACAGTGTGAGAGGGAAAATGGAACCATATGGAAAACTGTGCAATTAGCCCTAAAAACTCATAAACTTAACGACTCTCAATGGGAGCTTGTACTAGATCATTTACTTCATTCTCTTAGATCACTCCTTTGGACAGCTACTAATCAGACTCCCCATGATAGATTGTTCTCTTTCCCCAAGAAATCGTCTAATGGTTATTCTCTTCCATCATGGCTGACTTCCCCTGGACAGGTATTTCTACGCAAATTTGTCTGTAACTCTAAACCTGACCCACTGGTAGAGCCCGTTGATCTCATAAGCGCCACTCCTCACTACACCAAGATTCGTTACCATGACGAGAGGGAATCCACAGTCTCCACAAGTGACCTTCCACCATCCCCCAAGGACCTGAGTTCTCTCTTGTCACCAGAGACCCCTCCTGCCGACATAATAGCGGATCTTGGCACTGGTGACTCCCGCACCTCCTCACCTGTCGCTCATCAACCAGAGCATAGTGAACCTGACACTCCTGAAGTGAACCTTCCCGAAGAACAGCAGACTCTTCGTCGCTCGACTAGGATTAGGAAACCTGTAGATAGGTTAAACTAATAATGAAGTAACAGGTTTGAGATTTGTATTTAATAAACCAGTAGATGGGATAACGTATTTAAGTACTAGGTTTCTATTGATTATATTGTAAGATTTTATATACTTAATTACATGCTAAATTTTATTGAACAAAGGATGAATCTGGTAATTCATAGATTATGAATTAACGTTTTCTTGTTCCATTCACTGGTGTTTCGGATCATCCTCCGAAACTGTTGTTTGGCTGTCTATATTGGCTGAGGGTCAGTTAGTTACTGGCTATCTCTCTGTTCACACCTTGCTGTTATTTCTTGCCGAATAAACCCTTACGTTCAAGAGGATAGAAAAGTTTCTTATTTCACCACAGGCTTCCTAAAGTTCACTGTTTTTATTTTCCAGCTAATTCCACTTAATGCCTTCCAACTTCACCACTATTATCACAAGCACTGGAGCTATACACAATGCTTGACAACACTTCATTGTTTTTCACAAGCACCGATAATATACACACTCCACTGACACTGCACTACACTCAAACTAAACTAAAAACCGACTGAACTTGAAATAGTCTCTTCCTCATCCTTACATAAGCTTGCATTGTTCGAGAATGATCTACTTCTCCACACTTCTGGTGTGTTCCAGAGAAAGAGAGAGCACAGTTACCAACTCGGAGACAACCAAAACATACCATTTTTTTTTACATTACATAACACTCAAAATCATTTACCAGACAAACTTAATTTCAGTTACATAATTTAACAAGCAATCATATAAATAAAACAATATAGAGAAAAATAACACAAAATTAATGCACAACCTACGAAATAACTATGCTCACAAACAGCAGGCAAACTGGCAACTCTGACTCATACCGGAGCTAGCTACCGTAAACATCGGAAAACATTGACATGCTTATCAAGCACCTAACTGGCAAATCCCGCTTCATAACACTACCCCTCCCTAGTTCTTTGTCATCCCAACAAAATTACACAGTATATACAAACATAAACCTTAATCCTCATGATACATCTAACTATACACAAAATAATCCTACAACATAACAGGTCTTTTTCTGTGCCACTTCCAAAGACGTCCTTGCTCCTCCACACAGTCCACTCCTCCTGGAAGGTCTTGGTCCTCTTCTGGATGCACTTCTTCTCCTGGGAAACTGTCACCATCCTCTTGCACTTCAGCTCCTATGCCTTCTTCAACATCCTCGGCTGCAGGAGAGCACGATTCTTCGGAGACTCCCCAGCAGTACTGTCCTGGCCCATGGTACTGCCACAGATGGTTCATGTGAAGCACCTTTGGGCGAGACTTCCTGCCTCCCCGAATCTTATATGTTACGTCTGATAGGCGGTCCAGCACAGTGTAAGGCCAGTCCCATGGGCTCTGCAGCTTAGGTGACTGTCCCATGTTTCACTGAGGATTGTATAACCAAACTTGGTCACCATCCCTGAAGCTCACCTCACTTGCCTTGGCATCATACTTGCACTTCATCACCTCTCCTGAAAACTTAAGGCTCCTCGCACTTGATAATGTACCTTAGGCAGTCTTTCCTGAAGATGCTTCGCATAGGTGCAGGAGTCTGTAGGCAGCTCTTCACCAGGTGATCTTCCCATTAACAAGTCAATGGGTGAACGTTTCATTTACTCAGAACTTATCTTGGAAAGATCATATTACATCTCTTGTAAAATCAGCTTCCACGAGATTACGTGTGCTAAGCCGACTCTGTTCCTTCTTTTCCCCTGCACAATTGTTGACTCTATACTGGGGTTTTATCCGCCCCTGTGTGGAGTACAACTCTCATGTGTGGGGAGGTTCCCCACATACAGCTCTTCTCAATAGGGTGGAGTCAAAGGCTTTTTGTCTCATTTACTCCTCTCCTCTTACTGACTCCCTTCAACCTCTGTCTCCTCGCTGCACTGTTGCATCTTTATCTCTTTTCTGTCGCTACTTCAGTGGTCACTGCTCCTCTGAACTGTCTGCATGCATTCCTTCACCTCTACAAGGGCGCTTAGCAGTCATCTAGCAGCAAACTCTCATCCCTTTTCTATCCAACTCTCTAATGCAAGAGTTATCCGTTACTCCCAGTCCTTCAATTATGCAACAGGTCAACTCTGGAACTGTCTCCCTCTTTCTGTATTTCCTACTTCCTATGATCTCCAGTCTTTCAAAAGCAGCGTGTCCAGACATCTTGAAATGATCGGATCTTGAATCTGGCTCTCTCTTGTATTTTGTTTTTCTCTTGGAAGGAACAATAATTGTGGGCTCGCGGCCTGTGGTTCCTTCTTCCTCACATTAAAAAAAAAAAAAAGTAACTCATGGCCCAACATCAGTTTTGCAGGGGTGTAGCTTGTAGACTCATGGAATGCAGACCGATATGCCACCAGCAATACAGGTAATTTCTGGTCCCATTCTGTTTGCCCATCAATGCAGTACATGGCCAGTTCTTGTCCCAGGGTCCAATTGAATTTCTCCACCACCCAATCTGACTGTGGACTTAGTGAGATCGGCCTGGTGTTCTTGATCCCCAGTAACTTGCAGCATTCGCAGAACACAGCAGACTCGAAGTTTCTACCCTGGTCTGAATATAGCTCTTGTGGCATCCCAAAACGACAGAAGAACTGGTGAACCAACAACTGAACAACACGAGCAGCCTCTTGATCGGGGATGGCATAGGCTTCTGGTCACTTTGTGAAATAGTCCATGGCAACACATATATACCGGTTTCCTCTTTCAGTGAGTGGCAGAGGTCCAGCAATGTCCACTGCAACTCTTTCCATCGGTGCACCCACTTGATACAGCTGGAGAGGGGTGCAACCACAATTTTAAGTCCCTTCTTGGTACAACACACATCACTGACCCAACACCCCTCTTCAACATCCTTCCACATGCCAATCCAGTAGAACCTCTGTCACAGCCGGCTTAGAGTTTTCTTCACTCCCAGGTTCCCACTAGTGATTTGGTTATGGGACTCATCCAAGATCTCAGACGTCATCTTCTTTGGAACCACCAGTTGCCAATACTTGCTGAGGCCATCGAGTGTCTCCCATTGATGCTCTAGTAGTCCGTTGTTCAAACTAAGATGGTCCCACTGACTACAGTAGCTATTGGTCATGGGGCTTAAAGTGGAAACTTCTTACCAAGATGATCACAGTGTACTCCGCTGCAGCCAGTCTAGCACTGGTTGTAAATTTGCATCCTCCATCTGAATCTTCTTCAGGTCTTCTGCATCTGATGCTGGCCCTGTCACAACCATATAGGGGCATTTCTTGCCAAGATTCCCATTCCTTCTGCACTCCTTGCTGTCCGTTCTTCTGTCTTCTCGTACGCTATTCATCAAGGTTCTCCTGCATTTCTACAATGGTGTGGCTTCTTGGGAAAATTGCTGGTTTTTGCCTCTCGTCACCAGCCTTCACTAATTTACCCTCATCCTTCTCAATTTCCACCGTCAGTAACTCAAGAGTTGCCATTGATCGCCAGCTAGTTCAATATGGAAGTCGGGCTACTCATGCAGAGACCACAGAAATCACATATCTTTAAAATCTCTCCCGTGATTTTTAATGATATACCATACGTAAGTTCTTCATGACATTATTCTTTAGTAGTTATACTAATTTCCTAGATATGCTTTAATGCGGTAAATGCATGAAAATATTACTATAGCCGTGGTGAAAGCATACCGGGTGTGACAGCATTCATGACATATTCACAAGTCTCTAGCTGCACATTTTGTTTGAAACCCATATAATTTAGCTTTCTAAAAGAACAATGCTTCATCTCCAAAATGCTGAAGAATATCTACAAAGTTTTTCATATGAAAATTGTACAATGTTTAAAGCCGAAATCGTGCAGAGACGAGACCGCAGGCAGAAATCTGATGATGCCGAGAGCTCCAAAATACCATACAAAAACTCAAAACAACACACCCTGAACAGGTAATGCCTCTAGACTTCAGGAAATACTTCAGTTTAGGCACTGTCCATTTTCCTCTGCAACGGTTTTCTATGATCTTTGTACAGCAGGGCAGTAGACACATGTGAGTTTGTTATTGTTTATAATCGTAACGTACGATCTTCAGCCGTTTCATGCTAATATTTCTTAATGAAGAATCGTTACGTGTTTCTCATAACACTGTTTATTTTGTTTTGACTGACACATACATGAAATGGATGTAAAATAAAGCTTATCGATATTTAAGGAGGGAAAGAATAATAACCGTCCCCAAACCGAGATGGTAGACTCACCCCACCATTTCTTTATTTTCCTTGACTATAATACAGCCTTTCTTCCCTGTAGCAGTGACTAAAATAATGTTGTTATAATTTCTCCCTTCCTTTTAGTGACACAGAGGGCACATAATATAAACGGAGTTTAGTAGACCGACTTTGATGTCAAAAATTAAATAGTCCGGTGAAAAGTGGCAGTTTTTCCTTGGTTAGTGACATCTGGAATTGGACACATAGCTGAAGTGTCCCACCTCACCACATGTCCAACACCCATTTGTTACCAATCGTTGGTTTCCTTGCACTGTTCCATTCTTGCTTCTTCGTCGATTTGTAACAATCCACCTTTTTGTGTCCCATCTTCCCACAGAACCAGCAACCTCCTCTGATCTCCTCCTGTTCTATCTTCCACCTGTTGCAGTCCACTTTCTGATGTCCTGGCTTTTCACAGAACCAGCACCTTCCTTCAAAACATTCCACTTCCCATACCTGCACCTTTTTTGCCTTGTTTCCTGCACTATGACCTGTTTGAAAGTGACTGTACTGGACCTGACATAGGACTCACTCTAGAGCCCTGGCTAGTGCTTCTTGCATGCTTCTTGATTGTGCCTGCTTCATTTGCACTTTAACCTGAGACGTCCTGTTGACGTATGGGTATGTTGCAACATTTTGCATTTGCCAGTCCCGTCGACGTACTGATACGTTTTGCAATTGCAAGGTCCCTAATTTGCACTATTATCAATTTTCGCTCATTATTTTTCGTACATATACACGGGACACCTTCCTCTATTCCTCAACAAAATGCCAAGCAGAGACAATGCCTTAAACCGCATCACCTCCACCCCCCCGCACGCCATTGTCTCGGCAATTCACCTGTTACCAGTGACCTGGCCAATAAAGACATTCAGGGCCAGAATGATTCCCCAATCGATGACAATGTGGAGGACAAAGTTTACATAGCTTTAGAGGAAGAAACAGTTAGAAATGATGATCAGGTAATGTGGCAAAAGAAGGTCAGGAATGGTGATGAGTTAGTGAAACAATGCTTATAATGCCTATATTACTGTTTGAAAACCCATATACTCTCATACTACATATAAATTCGTACCAAATAAATAAATACCGTTTAGGAGTGGTGTGGAATAGTTATCCTCCCATAGAACTCGTTTTCTTTGCAGCCAGCCTGATAGAAAACCCTGTAAGGTAAGGAGGTACTTCTACCTGTATCGAGTATTTTAAACCTCAGGTGAGTGATTTATCTATGAATTTTCAATGTTTCTCACCAAAAGCGGAGGTTTTAGCCAAAAAAAATAAAAAATAAAAAATGGTCGTGACTGGGGGGTCAGAGGTGCGAAAGTGGTCGGGACGTGACGGGTTAAGCTCTGCATTGTCAAGAGCAACAATGAACTGGTCCCTCTGAAGAATAGTCAACAGGTTTGGCGCTGCTCCAGGGCATGCCTTGTATGCCATACACTCCAGGTCATGAGCAAGCTGCTGTAGGGATTCTTCTCGAGCCAGTACATGGCTCTGAATCTTCTTCTGTAAACCTCAGTCTGGTACATGGTCCCATATCTGCACTCCAGCACTGCTACAAGGGACTGATAACTGTTCCTCTCCATCACTGACATCTGGCCCAGAATTTCCATTGCAGCACTCTTACAGCTAGTATAAGCTGCACTGCCCTCTGCATATCATCCCAACAATTCTGATCCACAAGTAACTCAAACTGTGCACGGTAAGCTTCCCAAGATACTCTACTATCATATTCCTGAGGTTTCTTTTTAACTGGACCCCCATTAAACCCATGCACTTCACTGGTTTGGGGCCTAAAAACTGGGGCATCAAGATTAAGGCCAGGACTTAAATCTCCTAGATTCTGATTATTCAACCCTGTATTGCTACCTTTAGATGCTTGGGATCCGTCAAGATTCACCCTACGCTGTCCAATCCTTTCATATGCTCCTTGTAGATTAACCTGAGGCTCGGCAGTGCAACAGTTCTCTACAGCCTCCATTTTCTCACTAATTAGCTTCACATGGCTGACTACTGGCTGTTGACATGCCATCTGCACTCCATCACTATTTCCTCACTAATTGTCTTCATCTGGTCGTCTACATGCTGTTTACACTCCATCACTTTATTGCATACCTCATACTTCTGCTGCTTTAGCTTGGCATCAAATTCCTTCTTAAGCTGTTGCTGTTCTTCCTTTATTTACCCCATGAATGCATCTAGCTGTCCTTGCACCCTCAGTTGTACTTCCCCCTCTTGCTCCCGTAATGCCTCTTGAAGTTGTTCATATCATTCTTTCTGTTCTTCACATTGAGCCTCTAGTTGTTCAATCTGTGCTTGCAGTTGGACACTTGTTGCATGTAATTGGACACTTAGTGCTTTTAACTGTTCTTTGAATTCTTTATTTTGTGCATGTAATTGTACTTTTTGTTCTTCACTCTGTGCCTTCAGTTGGACACTCTGTGCCTGTAATAGCTTCACAATTGTCGCCAGGGACATTTCCTCCTTCTACCTAGCTCGAGACCTTGTTTGCACACCTCCTGCTTCCATGTCAAAAGTTAGACTCACTGCAGCACTGAAATTATCCACACTCATGACACCAGTGTTATGTCCGCATTCCCCACACTGCCACAGGCTCTAGCAGCAGTAGCACAGTATGGGAAGGACGTTGCCAGTGAGTTGTTCTTCCTATGGTCAGCCTTTAGGTGTACAGTACGCAAGATCAGCTGAGGCAAAAATAAACACTTGCTTCTTAAAGTTTACTGTCTTTATTTTCCAAATAACTCCACTTAATGCTTTCCAACTCCACTATTTTCACAAGCACAGCAGCTATACACACCTTATTAGCTGTAATTACACTTAATGCTTGACAACACTTCACTATTTTTCACAAGCACCGATGATGTACAAACTTCAATAACACTTCACTGTTTGCCTTTGTTTTCACAAGTACCGAAAATATATACACTTCACTGACACTGCACTGCACACAAATTGAACTGAAAACCGATTGAACTTGAAATATTCTCTTCCTCATCCTTATTTAAGCTTGCATTTTATGAGAATGATCTACTTCTCCACACTTCTGGTGTATTCTAGAGAGAGAGAGAGAGAGTAGAGTTACCAACTCGGAGACAACCAAAATATGCCAGTTTTCTTACATTACATAACACTAAATCATTTACCAGACAAACTTAATTTCAGTTAAATAATTTAACAAGCTATCAGATAAATAAAACATTATAGAGAAAAATAACACAAAATTAATGCATAACTTACAAAATAACTATGCTCACAAATGGCAGGCAAACTGGCAACTCTGACTCATACTGGAGCTACATACCATAAACATCGGTTAACATCTAGATGCTTATGGCAATACTGCTTCTTATATATATATATATATATATATATATATATATATATATATATATATATATATATATATATATATATATATATTTGGGGGAGGCGGTAGCTTCAGTTGGTAGAGAGATGGTGTGCGGTCCCACCGGACCCAGGTTCAAATCCCCGGTAGGGCAGGGAACAGTTTAAGGATTTGAATTTAGTAAAAGCAGCCTTTACTTATCTACTAGAAGGCCCGCCGACATGACGTAAATATACCCTCGCTAACACCAATACACCAGTCCTGTATGAGACAGACCTCTCATGTATTCAAAATGGACGGTGGGTGTTAGCACCGAAGAGGTGGCATGTGGAGGTGTATGGTATATAGGAGGACTACTGGCCCTTGGAAGCAGACTGTGAAGCCTTTGCCCAGAGTTGGACACATAACATATATATATATATATATATATATATATATATATATATATATATATATATATATATATATATATATATATATATATATATATATATATATATATATATATTGTTACGGAACAGAGAAAGATAATGTACACTTCAAGTGAGAATACCAAAAATCACCACTGTCCCGCGAAGTTCCAGGCTCAAAACAAAAGAGCTAGATAAAATTACAAGTCAAAGTTTAATGCACAAACTAACAAAAAAACATTCAGGACTCACAAGGATAATGTAATGGCAAAAAACAGGTCAAATATATGGTCAACTATGTAACACCTCCCCACAAAGAAAAAGAAATTTACAAAGGAAATTTCTTATTACTCTAAAACAATCTGTCTAAAGTCTAGATAAGCAATCTGCAATAACATTTTCTTTCCCCTTGACATGCTGTATGTCTAATGAATACTCCTGAAGAAGTAGACTCCATCTTGTCAATCTCTGATTTTTATCTTTAAACTTACTAAGGAATTTCAGTGGGTTATGATCGGTATAAATGACTATGGGGTCAAAACCAGAACACAAATAAAATGAAAAATGCTGTAAACCCAAAATCAAGGCCAAAAGCTCTTTCTCAATAGTTAAGTAGTTCTTTTGAGGTGGAGTGAACTTCTTACTGTAATAATATACAAGGTGTTCAATACCCTGATCATCCTCTTGCACCAAAACAGCCACAGCTCCTGTATCACTTGCGTCAACAGCCATCTTAAAAGGCTTAGCAAAATTTGGAGTAGCGAGCACTGGCTGACTTAATAGGATAGCTTTAAGTTTGCTGAAAGAGGATTCACAGTTATCGGTCCAGACAAATTTAACTCCCTTTTTCAGTAGGTCTGTAAGTGGTGATACAAGAATTGAAAAGTTAAGAACAAATCTCCGGTAATAACCTACCATTCCCAAAAATCTTTGTAGCTCTTTCCTACTTTTAGGTCTGGGAAGATCACTTATAACCTGAACCTTAGCTGCTGCTGGTGCAACATATCCATCACCAATTACGTACCCAAGGTACTGAACTTTAGCTTGACCAAACTCACACTTTGATAAATTAGCTACAAGATTAGCCTGAACTAAACGCTCAAGAAATTTACTGACATGGCATACGTGATCTTTCCAGTTGTCACTGAAGATTAATACATCATCAATATAAACAACACACCCTGCCAAACCCTCTGTTACAACATTCATGAGCTTCTGAAATGTGGCTGGTGCATTCTTCATACCATATGGCATTACAGAACATGCAAAAGTCTTTCCTAGTGTTACAAAACATGAGATCACCCTAGCACGTTCAGTCATAGGTACTTGCCAGTATCCCTTTAACAAATCAAACTTACTTATGTACTATTGCGGACAGGAGTTCTTAGCCACCCTCGTCCAGCCAACCCGTATATGTGGCAACGTCGCATTCACGAGCACAGAGGGTGCCTTCGATGCAATTCTGCCGAAAAGTATCCCTTCAGCTTTCGGCTTGTACTAGTGGATAAAGCAATAGTAATATTTACTCTGAAGGTTTGACTCTGATAACAGAAATATATCATACTGATTATTTAATAACTTGTTTCTCGTATAGAGCCAAGCAAGTGACAGATATGTATATTTGACTCCACTCCACGATTTCCTGTAGGTCTGAACCAGCGAACACATAGTGAACAAGTTCGAAGCATTCATTTGTTACCAGGAGAGAGAGAGAGAGAGAGAGAGAGAGAGAGAGAGAGAGAGAGAGAGTAGTGAATGCCTGTGAATTTTCGAGGAATGAGGCGGAGAAATGAGGTGCTCAGCTCAGTTACCCAGGGATTTTTCCTTTCGTTTCGGTTGGCTTATGACTAAATGAAGGTAAATTATGAAATATAATAACTAGATGACGAAGTGGTAATAGGGTCTGGCTAATGATTGTTTGGTGCAAGGTGTGCAGTGGTAAGCCTAATTCCAGGCAACGGTCGCTGTCAAAAGTTGGATATTTTAAGTCCTATTTATTTTAAATAGCTCCATGTATATTTACAGTAAGTGTATGCCCCTATGGACCTATTTTCACCCTATGAATATATTTATCAATGGACATTTCACCACTCGGTGCATAATCGCCCATGGACCTATATTCCTTAATGACTTTTTTTTTTTAAGACGCCTACTTTTCTACGTAAACCTATTTTCCCATGAACTAATTTTCCCCACATGTATTTTCTCTCCATGGATGCAGGTTTCCTACATGGACGTATACCCATGGACATATATTTCACAGTGAACCTATTTTCCTCATAAACCTATTATCTGACGTGGTTATATCACCGACTGATGCGTGCAGTTGAAACACAGACTCTTAACCAACAGACGTATTGCACTATGGACCTGTTGTAACCCACTGGATATATATACCTACTTCAGCATGATTCCAGAATAATATCCCCTGTGGACCGATTTTCCGCACACTGAACTACTCCCAACTTGGACATATTCACTCAAATGACGTAATCCCAGAGGTTTTATTTTCCCACAGTCTGTCCATCCACCTACACACCCACCCATCAACGCACATACCCACAACCTTACTCAATATAGTATGTCTCAAAATTAGGACGACATAAACCAGTCTTTTGCCTTGTCCTTCACGTAGCTCCACCACCCACCCCACTTAATGCACGAACCCCACTCCACCCAACTTATCCAGCCCAACAACCCTTTCCCTCCCTCTCGCCCACCCACTCCACCTAATCCACCTGTGAAACCACCAGCCTACAGTACACTAACCAATCCACCAACCCAGTCAGTAAACCGACCAACCCACATACCATGCTCCACAAGTCAGATGACTCGCAATTCAACACACACACACACACACACACACACACACACACACACACACACACACACACACACACACACACACACACACACACACACACACACACACACACACACACACACACACACACACACACACACGCACACACGCACACACGCACGCACGCACGCACGCACGCACGCACGCACGCACGCACGCACGCACGCACGCACGCACGCACGCACGCACGCACGCACGCACGCACAGACGGGGTGGATTTCCTTACACGAGAGATGAGTCTCCCCGCTTAACTCAGTCTGTCGGTAGAAAATAATATTTTTTACAGGGAGTTTGCCAGGCCGATAAAGGGGTAGAAATGAGCTTCATTCCGGCTACATACACATGATCTTATGCAATACGAGTAAATAACGTGCTCGAGCTAAAAAGGGAATTTTTCCTTTGGCTAATGACGAAGGAGTTTATTTACCCCAGGATAACTTCTCGTCGGACAAAATGAAAGATGGGTTTTATTCTGGGTAATGCCAGTTGACTTTGTCAAATTATTAGCCAGGCCGCGTAACTTCTGTTAAATGCCTTATGTTCGCATTTTCTCTCTCTCTCTCTCTCTCTCTCTCTCTCTCTCTCTCTCTCTCTCTCTCTCCGAGGTACGAGTATGCAGTTAAGGGCACGTAGATCAGTTAGGATAAAATTGGATGGAAGCCACACTACCCGCAGGGTAATGTGGTGGCAACAAGTTTCGAACCCATAACCTTGGTCATGAATTATATCCACCACACTAACCCCGCACTCTCCTCATTCAATGATATGTGCGTTCAACATGTTTGATGTTATAAAATATCACATGATGAACATATTGACAACTATCTTACAGAATGCATAACGGTGTTATAATAAAGACTAACAAATTAAGATATTTATTTAAATACTGTATACATACTATACATTTGCATCTAACTCAGAAGGGAAAAAACTTCATCAATGGCTGCAATGTGCTCTATTCTATGGTTTGCATTGCCAAAGACCCTACTTATAAGCATCTCTAACCAATAAACGACCCTTGCACATTATGATTATCCCTTTCCTACTATTACATACACTCGTGTTTAGTAATGGGTCCATCCCCCTTCCTTTTCAATGACCTCTGTAAGTCTATTTGGGACTGATGCAACCAGATTATATATTGTGTTTTGATTCCGACGAAATGTGTTCCATTCAGCCTTGGTATGTTGTAGCAGCTCCTGCGAAGTTCTCTCGTGACCAGGTTCCCACGTATTTACCACATTACTCCACACATGCTCGATTGGGTTGATATCAGCACCTTTACTAGGCCATACCAGCAACTCTATATCCCGTTGATCATCAAACCACCGTCGAACGATTCTGGCGGTGTGGACTGGGCAGTTGTCCTAAACATATGAAATGATTATGGATCAAGAGTGCATGATTAAAATACTACTTTGAAACACGTACGCAACTGTAAACATTTACCTAGTAATTAGTAATGGTAACATTAACATTAATTTAGGTAGGCTGTATCAACTGAACGAAGGTCATTAATGCATGCAATCCCCGATGGTTTTACTTCCAGGTGCGCATGTTTAGCATTCCCCCTTTCCCCCTTTACTCAAATTTCGGGGAGTCGTATTGAAGTTTTAATAACGATATATTTATATACAGAAACTACTGAAGCAATATTATATAACCAACAAAATATAACAACGGATGTGCATATATCTTTGTGTGTGTGTGTGTGTGTGTGTGTGTGTGTGTGTGTGTGTGTGGTGGTCTTTACATGAGGTTGAGGTGTGTTTCTCATACCTGCATAAACACAATCCTTTCCGGATAAGGCAGAGCCATTGCCCGAACTGTAGGAAGCATCACTTCTTCCAATATCTCCAGGTATTGGTTGGCGGTAAATCTTCCTTCTATCTCTGCCAATTCTCCTATACCATGGAGGTGTATCCAGCCCCACATGTTGCAGCTGACATGCCCACTTCTTGCTATTTCGTAGATATTCTGTGGAGAATAACGGGTGCCGTCAGGTCGCCAGCATCTTAGACGACCATGGGTGGTGCTATGGAAAGTCTTCTCATCGGAAAAAATTACTCTGGCCCAGAAAGCCAAATCTTCCTGGACGTAGCGCTGGGCAAACTGTAATCTGGCGTCACGATGTCTCTGCTCTAACCTTTCTTTGACTGCAGGAACCCTATGATGATAACCAGACTTGTGTAATCTTCGTTGAACTGTTCGAGCAGACACCTCAAGCTGTAGCCGATTGCGAATGATGACTGCATTTGTAATGGGTGTCCGTCTAGTCTCTTCTACAATTTGCCTGTCTTCTTCTGCGGTTGTTTTACGTGGTCCTCCACATCTTGGTAGGTCAAGTAGAGATCCACTTTCCTCCCACCTCTGCAACCACTTTCTGACAGTAGATCGGCATATACCAAGCTCTCTTGATATAGCGGACACAGAAGCACCTGCATCCCTCATTCCCAAGATCCGCGCACGTACAGCAATCTTCTGCTGTGTGGAGTTCATACTAAGGAGTGAGGCTACTGTAGAATGTGTTCTAATCAACGCTGGAACACTGTCATCAGCTCGGGTTCAGGCCCGAGGGTCATTTTTCGAAACCGAACGAACTGTTCCATTACACACACACACACACACACACACACACACACACACACACACACACACACACACACACATTATATAACCTGGTGGGTGATCACATTATCGTACGGTAAAGTTGATAAAACATTATGATCCATAGATAAGAACGATAAGGTGGATATCCCGATTATTTGAAGCTTTACATATAATCGACTGTCATTAAATTTAAGGTAGAATACTTTTGAACCAGTTGCACTACTTTTGTTTTTCTTGCATCCGTCAATAAGTAACATCGGATATCTGATAGGGATAAGAATATCCACACTCTATGAGTATATTACACAAAATGCAGCATGTTCCAAATCTTCATGTATGCCTTACCAGGATTCTCACTTGGGACCTATAAAATAGAATAGTCAACAGCTTCCACCACAGAGTTTAGTGGTGGCAGTATACAGCCAGAAGTTTAAGGAAGATATATTTTATTGGCAGAATATTTTCGCACGTGCTACCATACGCATATCTCCATTCAAGCTATGAACCACGTGTCATTATTCACACTTTCAATGAAACGGGAAGATGAAGCAGTCCACAAGTTCCCTTTAATTGGTTTCATGAATAAATGACTTACACGAAACAAAGGTGATTCTTAATATCATACTTCTTTTCCTCTAATACATCCGAGTCAAGCATTCAGTTTGATTGTAACCTTAGTCAGGCACATTCATGCAATATTAACGTATATGGGATATAACTGACAGAAATATCTACCTGGCAACTAATGCACCTACGATTGCGGCGATGCCACATCCCAGGGTTAGCCAGCTGAGGGTGGCTACGAACTCCTGTCCGCAATAGTACCTAGCCTTTCCGATCTTGTCTATGCAATCTTCCACGCGAGGGAGAGGGTAAGTGTCTGTTTTGGTTATCTGATTAACACGTCTGTAGTCAATGCAAAGCCGCTGTGACCCACCTGGCTTAGGGACTAGAGTGACAGGAGAACTCCACTCGCTCTGACATGGCTCAATCATCTTGTGGTCCAACAGGTAGCCAAGCTCCTTCTGGATGAGAGGAACTTTCACTGGGTTCACACGGTAAGGAGGCAGTTTAATTGGCTTTGCATCTCCAACATCGACATCATGCATCAACACAGTGGTTCTTCCTGGAGTGGCACGGAACACTTGCGGGTACTCCTGCAGTAATGCCGAAAACTCCTGCCTTTCCTCGGGAGGTAGATGAGAAAGCTTAGTCTGGAGATCATTCATGATATCAGGATTCTTCCCCAAACTATCACTCAGGCTCATACTGCATGGGAGAGCTTCACTTGCAGACTCGGGTGGAACAGCTACAGTGCAGACTGGATTATTTTCGTCCCGCCTGTGATATAACTTTAGCATGTTGATGTGACAAAGTTGCTTGTTCTTTCTACGATCCGGTGTGGCGATGACATAGTTGACATCACTGAGTTTCTTCTCCACGAAATAAGGACCACTAAACTTGGCTTGAAGAGGTTGCCCATGAACCGGTAGCAGAATCAAAACCTGATCTCCTGGCTGAAAGTGGCGTAACCTGGACTTCTTATCATACCAAGTCTTCATCTTCTCCTGAGCAGCTCCTAAATTCTCTCTCGCCAGCTGTAAAGCAGTGGACAGCTGTTCTTTGAACTTCATCACATACTCCAGCAGGTTGACATCATCTTCCTCCGACAGCCAGCATTCCTTGAGTAGCTTAAGGGGTCCTCTTACTTCATGGCCAAACAGTAGTTCAAAGGGTGAGAAGCCCAGTGATTCATTTGGAGATTCTCTTGCGGCAAATACGACGAATGGAAGACCTTTATCCCAATCTTTCTGATGTTCCAAACAGTATTTCTTGAGCATCGATTTGAGTGTTTGATGATATCTCTCCAACGCTCCTTGGGTCTGGGGATGGTAAGCTGAAGACGTGATCTGGGTGATGCCCAACTCTTTCAGAGACTGCTTGAAAACATTTGACATGAAATTACTTCCCTGGTCTGACTGTACCTCCTTGGGCAGACCAAACTTTGTGAAGAACCCCAGCATTTCCTTAACCACGTTCTTTGCTGAGATATTTCTAAGTGGAATGGCTTCAGGATAACGAGTAGCCATATCAATCAGGGTCAACACATAAGAAAATCCTGAAGAAGTCTTAGGAAGAGGGCTCACAATATCCACCAACACACGGGTGAATGGCGCCTCAAAAGGAGGAATGGGAACTAGAGGTGCAACCTTTTCGGTCTGATTACACTTCCCCACAACTTGACAGGTGTGACAAGACTTACAATACCAGGAAACATCCCTGAAGATACCTGGCCAGTAGAAGTGTTTCAAAATGCGTGCCACAGTCTTCCTCACTCCAAGGTGTCCTGCCAAACTAGAATCATGAGCCACTCTAATGATATCCTGCCTACAAACATGAGGAATGACAACTTGATGTATAACCTCCCATTCACAGTCGGCTGATGCTGTTGGGGGTCTCCACTTCCTCATAAGTACTCCTGACTTTACATAATAACAAGTAGAAGCACCGGCTGACTCTTCCTCACTGCAAGCAGAGTTAGCTAGACCTTTCAACTCAGGGTCAGCAACCTGCAACTCAACCAACTCTTGACGAGACAAATTATCAACACTACGCGGTACTGCCTCATCTGGTGAGTGGTCCAAATTAGCAAGAAAAGTGTCAGCTAGGATAACATCATGATCATCATTATCCTCTAAATCACCAGTAACTTTAGACTTAGCCCTAATGACAGCACATGCAGGGAACACATCAGGGACATCACAATCCTGGGACGCAGCCACTGGCTCACTAGACAACTGAGGAGCTGGACACACTTGACTTCCACCAATATCATTTCCAAGTAAGAAAGTTACACCTGACATTGGGAGTGTCTCAACCAACCCAACCATAACGGAACCATTAGCAAAACCAGACTCTAAATTCACTCTGCACAGAGGGACAGAGAAGTAATTATTCCTTGCACCTTGTAAGATTACAGTGTCATCAGAGGAATTAACATTAGAGCCTAGAACACTGGTCAGCATGAGGGATTGGCAAGCACCTGTATCACGATATATTTTAACTGATTTCCTGTCATTACTGTCCAGAGGACTGACAAAACCATCAGACAGGAAATTAGCACACGAACTCTTGAGAGTGTCACCCACGTTACTGCTCAAAAGAGGAGCTCCATCATGAGAATTTAAGTTACCCATCAAAGCAGGTTCAGTTAACTCAGTTAAAGAATTCTGGGAACTCTCAAGGGTGGACACTAGACCAATTGACTGAATATTTAAAGACTCCTTTTTGTTCACATCACGCTGTCTCCTGAAACATTTCTCTGTAGTATGACCAAGCTTACCACAATAAGTACATTTACTTTTCTGAAATCTAGAGGTGAAGCTGGTATTTACTTCCTGAGAAACATCATCTTTATTCTCTTTCCTGTTACCTGTATTCTGAGTAGAGGCAACGTACTTACTCTCAGCTTTCCTTTTTTCTTTATAATATCTCTTGTGAGTGAGAACATATTCATCAGCTAAAACTGCAGCATCAGACAAAATATCTATTCTTCTCTCATCAAGATATAGGCTTACATCTTTATAAATAGACCTCTTGAAGTCCTCCAGCAAAATCATCTCCTTAAATTTGTCAAAATCAGAATCCACATTCTTAGAATTTAACCACTGCTCTAACAGATCTTCTTTGATTTTTGCATACTCAACATGGGACTGCTTATCTTGCTTATAAGTTGTCCTAAATTTTACTCTATAGGCTTCAGGAACAAGCTCATAGGCCTTAAGAATCAAGCTCTTAACTACATCATAATTATCAGATTGATCCTGAGGCAAAGATGCATAAGTTACTTGAGCTTTACCGGTGAGAACAGTTTGAAGGAGTACTGGCCAATACTTTTTGGGCCAATTAAAACCTGTAGCTACCCTCTCAAACAACTGAAAATACTTTGTTAAATCAGACTCATTAAAAGGAGGGACAAGTTTAACATTTTTAGCCACATCAAAATCATCAGAGCTAGATGATCCAGTTCCACTTTGTTTCATGCGATACTCATGGTCTGCCTGAATCCTAGCAATTTCAACTTGTGCCTCAGCCTCCTTAGCACGAGCCTGAAACTCAGCCTCCTTAGCATGAGACTCCGCCTCCTTAGCCTGAGACTCAGCCTCCTTAGCACGTGCTTGAAATTCAGCCTCCTTAACACGAGCCTCCTGCAGGGCTAGCTGTAACTTAGCTAATTCAATCTGCGTTTGCTCATTTGGAGGAGTTACATTAAACAAGCTTTTATTAATCATGCCAACAATTTGATCTTTAGAAAGATGAGAGTGAACTGCAATTCCCAATTGTTGAGCAACAAGCTTAAGTTCATTCTTTGTTCTGTTTTCTACATCACACACTGTTTGCACATTTGACAAAAAATCTTTGGCTTCATCAAGTGTAGTAATAGTAGACATCATGAATAAATCACAGTCACAAAATATCAAACAATATCCTTATGATAATATCCTGAATATCCTGATAAGAAGTCGCCAAATTTATGTTACGGAACAGAGAAAGATAATGTACACTTGAAGTGAGAATACCAAAAATCACCACTGTCCCGCAAAGTTCCAGGTTCAAAACAAAAGAGCTAGATAAAATTACAAGTCAAAGTTTAATGCACAAACTAACAACAAAACATTCAGGACTCACAAGGATAATGTAATGGCAAAAAACAGGTCAAATATATGGTCAACTGCAACAGCCTCCATCAACACGAAATTTGCAAGAGTAAATTTATCTAAGTCAGCCCTGATAAAATGAAAATACACTGGGTTATGCTCAGTTAATGCAAGATAAATTATTACGGATACAAAATATTATCAAAAATGACTGACATAAAACCTTACATTAATCACAAAAACCTTACTAGGCCTAAGAATTAACACCTTATGCTACACAGTACAAGAAAAAAATGCAGTAACACTCATACTCAAATTACACAGCTGCTAGATGGTTGGAGACTTCCTGAGCACTCACAATAATAACTGTACAGGGGAGGACAGAGATGTGAACAAAATGAGGAGTAGATCTAAGTGGCAATTAATGTAGAGACTGAGCTCATTATATAGGGGCTGGCAGAGCTTGATACAACTTGTAAGAAGGACGCGCAAATGAAGCCATGGGGACAAAGAGTTGACAATCCTGCTCTGAACAACAGAAAGAGCGACTTACTCTACTATAAGGGAGGACGGGGGGAGTGAGGTAGAACACGCTCGTGATCAAACATGCAGCATTCTGTACGTTAGAATTACACAAAGGATGATGAAATCATAGGCTATGTAACAATATATATATTTACATATATATATATATATATATATATATATATATATATATATATATATATATATATATATATATATATATATGTACACTATTCTATCTTACTTTTCTGTGCTATGTACTTGCTTTATAAACTTGCGAATATATATCAGACACATTCTGATAACAAGTTGTCTTATTTTCTAAGAAATACCAAGTCTCTATCTGGTTTTTCACTTATCTATACACACAATCACTGTCCGGTATTTGTACTTGAGGAGTGTGTGGTACTCCACTAAGCACAGGTAGATACAGAGTAGCAATGTAATATATGACTTACACAAACCATGTTCTAGTAAACACACAACACCTACAACCTTGCTCACTCCTCCAGTTCTCTCTCTCTCTCTCTTTCCTGCCGGAGGAGTAACCCTCGGAAAACCATAGGAATTTGCACTTTGTATATTTATTTCTTGGTCTCAGAACCAATTTAAGTATTAATGGATTAAGATAGGACTCTCTACTATACCAGTGATCCATTGTTATATCACTGTAAACGATAAATCTGCAAAACAAGGGATTACATCAGCATTTGTTTACATTTTCGACATCAGGCAAATCTTGCTGTTATTGCCCAACGTTTTTCTTTCCTTTCTACTTGCACTTATTTTTACAGTGAAATATCTCTCCCGTTTCTTTACAGGCAAGATATATTTGTATTTTCATATGTTGTGAGTTCTCAGGAGATTATAAATTTGTTTGTGTAGTGTATGACCGTGTTGTGACTTTATTGTTATATTTCAGATTGTAGTATAATTTTCTCTCTCTTTCCCAGGTAATGGTTAGCTTTCCTTTCTCTGTAATTGATTGCTGATAAATAATCTGCAGGTACATTACTAATCAGTAAGGTAGTCATTCCTGTATAGTTTTAACCCGCCCCATCCCGACCACTTTTCCACCACTGACTCCTCCCAATCCCGACCATTTTTGGAAGAGCAAATTTTTTGGCTCAAACCTCCGCTTTTGGTGAGAAACATCGAAAAATCATAGAGAAATCGCTCACTTGAGGTTTAAAATACTCGATTCAGGTAACAGTACCTCCTCACCTTACTGTGTTTTCTGTCAGGCTGGCTCCAAAGAAAACGAGTTCTATGGGAATGTAACCATTCCACACCACTCATAAACGGTATTTATTTATTTATTTGGTACGAATATATATGTAGTACGAGAGAATATTGGTTTTCACACAGTAATATAGGCAATATAAGCATTGTTTCACTCATGAAACACATTAACATACCTGACCTTTTTTGGCGACATTACCTGATCATCATTTTTGACTGTTTCTTCCTATAATGCTATGTAAAGTTTGTCCTCCACATTGTCATTGATTGGGGAATCAATCTGGCCCTGAATTTCGTACCGTGGCATGACATGGCTTTACTGGCCAGGTCACTGGTAACAGGTGAATTGCTGAGACAATTTCGTGCAGGGGGGGGAAGGTCATGCTGGATAAGGCATTGTCCCTGCCTGGCATCTTGTAGAGGAAGGTGTCCCGTGTATACGTACCAAAAATCACTTGCGAAAATTGAAAATTGTGCATATTAGGGACCTTGCAATTGATTCGCGTTTAAGTATGTGAATGGGATAGGCAGTGACAAAACGTGTGGACGTTAAATCACGTCCACGGGACGCTGCACATTAAACAGCAAGACCTCCACCAGTGAAACCTTCACCTGTAACAGTTTCATAAATTGAAAATGTTTTACTAGCAGATTTTATAAAACTAACTTATTATTGGTCCAGGTGCTAATCGGCAACATTTGATTCTGTTTCTCTTATAAATTTCACAGTAACTATATTTCAGAATGCCGCAGAACATCATTTGCATAGCGTGCTCCAGTAGTTTCCTGGATCCTTTTATATGGACCGTTCCTTTGTTTGCAGGATGTGCAAACTATGTCAGAGCTTAGAAGACAAGCTGACCGAGGCTACAAACAAAATTAACAGCCTGACCCATAAAGTTGATGTGCTGGAGGAGATAATTGAAAGTAACATTGGACACACTGTGGATAATGGCCCCACTGCTTGGCCAACCGCTGTCCAGGTTGACCATCCTCCTCCTGCTGTAGTTACTTCTCCCCCACCGTACAGAATGAGTTCCAGCCAGTGCGGAATGGTGCCAGGTTTGTGAGAAAAAGGAGCATCATTCCAGTAACCACATACAACAATTTTCAGATTCTCACAAAAGTAGAGGACGAGCCCCACGAGGCACGGGTTATGGGGGACTCCATCATCCGTGGTCAGTCAGTGGAATTTTGCAGCAGGTCACCATCTAAACAAAAGCGTTTTTGTATTGCAGGTGTAGGAGTAGATGACGTAACAGAGGCTGTGGATGACGTTTTTGAGAATGCGGAAAATGACACCCTTGTTATCATTTATACAGGTACCAGTGATGTCATGCGAACCCAATCAGAGGAGCTGATGGAGGAGCACAGAAAGATGATCCAACGCTGCAAGGAGAAAAACATATTTTAATTTCAGGCAAACTCCCAAGGATTAATGCAGGAAATGCCTTCTTCAGTAGAGCATTTAGTGTAAATAACAGAGTCAAGTCACTTTGCTTACAGGAAGGAGTTGAGTTCATCAACACTTGGAACCAAATTTACAAGCAAACACTATTTGTGAATGATGGGCTGCACTTGAATGCCATTGATTCTGCCTTTCTCGGTCTTTTGCATAATGATGCCGTAAGTTTTTTCTGGAGAAAAAACAAGCATCAGGGAAGGCAAACATAGATGTCATACAATCCGATAAATCAATAAGTAATGGAATCTGCCTACATTGGAAAAGAAAACACATGAAAGCTAGTCTTGTAAATGTGTGTAGTCTGCGTAATAAATTTTCTGATTTAGAGGCTCTTGTCTTTACCGAAGATTATGATGTAATTGGTATAACAGAATCGTGTCTAGATACTGAGCAGAGAAATTTTCTAGCACAGTTTATTTTACCAGGTTATCACATTTTCAGCAGTGATGAGAAGAATTGAGCAGGGTGCAGTGTGTTGTTATATATTAAATCAGAATTTCATCTAGTCGAAATTGCCAAGCCATGTATTGAAAACATCGACACTATTTATATTTAGGTTAGAAATGAATCATGTCATAAAATCACTCTTGGGTTAATTTATCGTCCAACTAGCCAGCCACTCAACATCGATAATGAAATATTCAATCAAATTGCCGAAATATCTTGTATGCAAAGCACCGTAATATCTGGTGATTTTAATTTACCAGTTCCAAATTGGGGAGAAGCCCTATCCTCATACACAGGGTTAGACCTGTATGGAAACTTGCAGGAAAGTTCTCTGTATCAATATGTAAATTATCTGATAAGTGGATCTAACATCCTATATTTTGTTTTAGCCACATCAGAAAATGTAGTGAGTAATGTTACTGTAGAAGAATTTAGCACAACTTATCATTGCATAGATACATTTAACATTAAATTCAGTGAAGACAATGCTAGTTGCAAGAAAGTGCCTGACTTCAAGAGAGCAAACTTTAAGAAATTAAAGGCAATTGTAGCTGCAGGTGAATGGCGTCCCACTGTCGAAAATTTATATATCAGTGATGCATGGAATTTTTTTTTTACAGAATCTCTCAGCATTGCCGTCAGGTTAGTATTCCAATGCGCAACAGAAGGCCTGAAAAAATTCTAAACCCAAATGGTGGAACTTTGACATTGAACATTGTCTGGAAGCAAAAAACCTTGCATATAAAAATTATAATATCAAAAACTGTCAAAGTGATAAAAATGAATACAATGCCCTTTGACGAAAAGCCAAGAAATTAATTAAATGAAGTAAGAAAAACCTTGAGGTACATATTGCAAGTATCAATAAATAAAAAACCAAAGAATTTTTCAGTTACATAAGAAGCAAAAAGGTAATAACTCCAACAATCGGTCCCTTAATCACACATATAGGAGAGCACACTGATGATGAAACTATGATGGCGAAAATTCTTAATACTTTCTTCGTGTAGGTATTTACAACTTAAAATGTACATACGATTCCTCCTGTTTCCCCCATTCCTATAGAAGAGGGCATCATAATCATTGATACTACAGCTAGCAATCACAACATACTTCTTGCAATAAACTAAATAAAAGAGAATAAAACACAAAGACTGGACAAAATATCTCCATGTGTATTGAAGGAACTATAGAATGAAATATCAGAGTTTTTATCTGAACTTTCTAACTTA
Organism: Coenobita brevimanus; assembly: GCF_032717465.1. Classification (NCBI taxonomy): domain Eukaryota; kingdom Metazoa; phylum Arthropoda; class Malacostraca; order Decapoda; family Coenobitidae; genus Coenobita; species Coenobita brevimanus. The sequence goes on along the minus strand of NC_136999.1, from coordinate 41,938,922 downwards.
TCACTTAACCCTCCTCAGGTAGACCTCTGTCCACCCTTTGGCCTCAGGTAGACCTGGGTCTCCCAGACCCAGGTCAGAAACAAGGTCAGAAAACACACTTTTGCTTTATTTATGACAGATCTAAACATGGTATGATATTCTTCAATGTATATGGAGTACAGCCATGTAAATAAACTTAATTTTTTAATTCATTATATATTTTTACCAATTAAAAAAAATAAAAAAAGGTCCTTTTCTAAAAAGTCATGGAAAAAAATGAAAACAAAATCTGATTGTAACTTTGTGCGGTGCAACTGGCAGTAGCATCATGGAGCTTCATGGTGTGATGTTGGGATGCCTGAAGCTGCGACCTTATTTGCACTCAGGGAACAAAAAAAAGCACACAGAAAAAGTAGCCGTGGGTCTCGCAGACCTCCCCCCGTGCACTGGAAATGGAGAAGAGCTCGAAATTGCCCTTTCACCCCTTAAATGGGTACAACAAGTCAGGCAGCTATTGGGGGGTACAGGGTTCTCGGGTGTTTAGAAGGTAGTTTACCAAACAAACTGGGGGGGGGGGTCTCAGAGACCCTGCTGTACCTGAGCAGGGTTAAGAGCAATAAGATGCCATCTGAATGGAAGCCTCCTAATGTAACCCCAATATGGCAACAGAGCCCAACCAGAAAACTACCGCCCAATTAGTTTTACATCGGCGGTCTGCAAATTGCTTGAAATTATTATCAGACAGAAGTTTGTGAAACCCTTAGAAACAAACAATCTCATAAAAGATTCGCAACATCATTTTTCGTAATAACTGCTCTTGCCTTACGAATCTGCTGGACTTTTTCAGTGATATACTGGACATGTGGGTCGAGACTAAATCTGTTGATGTGGTCATCCTCGATTTTCAAAAGGCTTTTGTAAAAGTTCCACACAAAAATCTCCTTCAGAAGCTTAAGGAACATGGTTTCAGCGGCAGTGTTCTCGGTTGGGTAGAAGATTGGCTCACCCGATGAAAGTAAAGAGTTGTAATACATGGAAGAGAGTCAGACTGTATAAACATTACAAGTGGAGTGCTGCAGGGTTCAGTGTTAGGTCCTATTCTTTTCTAAATATATGTAAATGATATTGATGAAGGATTGTGTTGTAAGATTTCAAAATTTGCTGGTGATACTAAGATAGGTAACAGAGCAGATGCAGCACTGCAAAGATGGGCAATTCAGAGAGATCTTGATCAACTGTTTAACTGGGCCCAAGTCTGGCAAATGGATTTCAATATAAATTAATGCAAAGAGCTAAACATTGGCAGCAAAAATGTAAGAGCTAGATATAGCATGAATAATGTCCAGCTTGATAGGGTAAACCATGAATAAGACTTAGGAGTTATAATAACAAACGATATATACAGTATATATATATATATATATATATATATATATATATATATATATATATATATATATATATTGTTACGGAACAGAGAAAGATAATGTACACTTTAAGTGAGAATACTAAAAATCACTACTGTCCCGTAAAGTTCCAGGTTCAAAACAAAAGAGTTAGGTAAAATTACAAGTTAAAGCTTAATGCTCAAACTAACAACAAAACATTCAGGACTCATAAGGATAATGTAATGGCGAAAAACAGGTTAAATATATGGTTAACTGCAATAGCCTCTATTAACACGAAATTAGCAAGAGTAAATTTACTTAAGTCAGCCCTGATAAAATGAAAATACACTGGGTAATGCTCAGTTAATGCAAGATAAATTATTACAGATACAAATTATTATTAAAACTGGCTGACAAAATGAATCCCACATAAATTACCAAAAAAAATCACTAGGCCTACAAATCAACACCTTATGCTATACAGTACAAGGAAAAAATGCAATAACAGTTATACTCAAATTACACAGCTGCTAGATGGTTGGAGACTTCCGGAGCACTCACAACAATAACTGTACAGGGGAGGACAGAGATGTGAACAAAATGAGGAGTAGATCTAAGTGGCCATGATGCAGAGACTGAGCTCATTATATAGGGGCCAGCAGAGCTTGATACAACTTGTAAGAAGGACGCGCAATTGAAGCCATGGGGACAAAGAGCTGAAAATCCCGCTCTGAACAACAGAAAGGACGACTTACTCTACTATAACGGTAGAAGGGGGGAACTGAGGCAGAACACGCTCGTGATCAAACATGCAGCATACTGTGCGTTAAAATTACACAAAAGATGATGAAATCATAGGCTATGTAACACCTCCCCACAAAGAAAAAAGAAATTTACAAAGGAAATTTCTTATTACTCTAAAACAATCTGTATATGGCATTACAGAACATGCAAAAGTCTTTCCTAGTGTTACAAAACATGAGATCTCCCTAGCACGTTCAGTCATAGGTACTTGCCAGTATCCCTTTAACAAATCAAACTTACTTATGTACCTAGCCTTTCCGATCTTGTCTATGCAATCTTCCACACGAGGGAGAGGGTAAGTGTCTGTTTTGGTTATCTGATTAACACGTCTGTAGTCAATGCAAAGCCGCTGTGACCCACCTGGCTTAGGGACTAGAGTGACAGGAGAACTCCACTCGCTCTGACAGGGCTCAATCATCTTGTGGTCCAACAGGTAGCCAAGCTCCTGGATGAGAGGAACTTTCACTGGGTTCACACGGTAAGGAGGCAGTTTAATTGGCTTTGCATCTCCAACATCGACATCATGCATCAACACAGCAGTTCTTCCTGGAGTGGCACGGAACACTTGCGGGTACTCCTGCAGTAATGCCGAAAACTCCTGCCTTTCCTCGGGTGGTAGATGAGAAAGCTTAGTCTGGAGATCATTCTTGGTATCAGGATTCTTCCCCAAACTATCACTCAGGCTCATGCTGCATGGGAGAACTTCACTTGCAGACTCGGGAGGAACAGCTACATTGCAGACTGGGTTATTTTCGTCCCGCCTGTGATATAACTTTAGCATGTTGATGTGACAAAGTTGCTTGTTCTTTCTACGATCTGGTGTGGTGTTGACATAGTTGACATCACTGAGTTTCTTCTCCACGAAATAAGGACCACTAAACTTGGCTTGAAGAGGTTGCCCATGAACCGGTAGCAGAATCAAAACCTAATCTCCTGGCTGAAAGTGGCGTAACCTGGACTTCTTATCATACCAAGTCTTCATCTTCTCCTGAGCAGCTCCTAAATTCTCTCTCACCAGCTGTAAAGCAGTGGACAGCCGCTCTTTGAACTTCATCACATACTCCAGCAGGTTGACGTCGTCTTCCTCCGACAGCCAGCATTCCTTGGGTAACTTAACGGGTCCTCTTACTTCATGGCCAAACAGTAGTTCAAAAGGTGAGAAGCCCAGTGATTCATTTGGAGATTCTCTTGCGGCAAATACAACAAATGGAAGACCTTTATCCCAGTCTTTCTGATGTTCCAAACAGTATCTCTTGAGCATCGATTTGAGTGATGATATCTCTCCAACGCTCCTTGGGTCTGGGGATGGTAAGCTGAAGACGTGATCTGGGTGATGCCCAACTCTTTCAGAGACTGCTTGAAAACGTTTGACATGAAATTACTTCCCCGGTCTGACTGTACCTCCTTGGGCAGACCAAACTTTGTGAAGAACCCTAGCATTTCCATAACCACGTTCTTTGCTGAGATATTTCTAAGTGGAATGGCTTCAGGATAACGAGTAGCCATATCAATCAGGGTCAACACATAAGAAAATCCTGAAGAAGTCTTAGGAAGTGGGCCCACAATATCCGCCAACACACGGGTGAAAGGCGCCTCAAAAGGAGGAATGGGAACTAGAGGTGCAACCTTTTCGGTCTGATTACACTTCCCCACAACTTGACAGGTGTGACAAGACTTACAATACCAGGAAACATCCCTGAAGATACCTGGCCAGTAGAAGTGTTTCAAAATGCGTGCCACAGTCTTCCTCACTCCAAGGTGTCCTGCCAAACTGGAATCATGAGCCACTCTAATGATATCCTGCCTACAAACACGAGGGATGACAACTTGATGTACAACCTCCCATTCACAGTCGGCTGATGCTGTTGGGGGTCTCCACTTCCTCATAAGTACTCCTGACTTTATATAATAACAAGTAGAAGCACCAGCTGACTCTTCCTCACTGCAAGCAGAGTTAGCTAGACCTTTCAACTCAGGGTCAGCAACTTGCAACTCAACCAACTCTTGACGAGACAAATTATCAACACTACGGGGTACTGCCTCATCTGATGAGTGGTCCAAATTAGCAAGAAAAGTGTCAGCTAGGATAACATCATCATCATCATTATCCTCTAAATCACCAGTAACTTTAGACTTAGCCCTAGTGACAGCACATGCACGGAACACATCAGGGACATCACAACCCTGGGACGCAGCCACTGGCTCACTAGACAACTGAGGAGCTGGACACACTTGACTTCCACCAATATCATTTCCAAGTAAGAAAGTTACACCTGACATTGGGAGTGTCTCAACCAACCCAACCATAACGGAACCATTAACAAAACCAGACTCTAAATTCACTCTGCGCAGAGGGACAGAGAAGTAATTATTCCCTACACCTTGTAAGATTACAGTTTCATCAGAGGAATTAACATTAGAGCCTAGAACACTGGTCAGCATAAGGGATTGGCAAGCACCTGTGTCACGATATATTTTAACTGATTTCCTGTTATTACTGTCCAGAGGACTGACAAAACCATCAGACAGGAAATTAGCACATGAACTCTTGAGAGTGTCACCCACGTTACTGCTCAAAAGAGGAGCTCCATCATGAGAATTTAAGTTACCCCTCAAAGCAGGTTCAGTTAACTCAGTTAAAGAATTCTGGGAACTCTCAAGAGTGGACACTAGACCAATTGACTGAATATTTAAAGACTCCTTTTTGTTCACATCACGCTGTCTCCTGAAACATTTCTCCGTAGTATGACCAAGCTTACCACAATAAGTACATTTACTTTTCTGAAATCTAGAGGTGAAGCTGGTATTTACTTCCTGAGAAACATCATCTTTATTCTCTTTCCTGTTACCTGCACTCTGAGTAGAGGCAACGTACTTACTCTCAGCTTTCCCTTTTTCTTTAGAATATCTCTTGTGAGTGAGAACATATTCATCAGCTAAAACTGCAGCGTCAGACAAATTATCTATTCTTTTCTCATTAAGATATAGGCTTACATCTTTATAAATACACCTCTTGAAGTCCTCCAGCAAAATCATCTGCTTAAATTTACCAAAATCAGAATCCACATTCTTAGAATTTAACCACTGCTCTAACAGATCTTCTTTGATTTTTGCATACTCAACATGGGATTGCTTATCTTGCTTGTAAGTTGTCCTAAAATTTACTCTATAAGCTTCAGGAACAAGCTCATAGGCCTTAAGAATCAAGCTCTTAACTACATCATAATTATCAGATTGATCCTGAGGCAAAGATGGATAAGTTACTTGAGCTTTACCGGTGAGAACAGTTTGAAGGAGTACTGGCCAATACTTTTTTGGCCAATTAAAACCTGTAGCTACCCTCTCAAACAACTGAAAATACTTGGTTAAATCAGATTCATTAAAAGGAGGGACAAGTTTAACATTTTTAGTCACATCAAAATCATCAGAGCAAGATGATCCAGTTCCACCTTGTTTCATGCGATACTCATGGTCTGCCTGAATAGCAATTTCGACTTGTGCCTCAGCCTCCTTAGCACGAGACTCCGCCTCCTTAGCCTGAGCCTCCTGCAGGGCTAGCTGTAACTTAGCTAATTCAATCTGCGTTTGCTCATTTTGAGGAGTTACATTAAACAAGCTTTCATTAATCATGTCAACAATTTGATCTTTAGAATGATGAGAGCGAACAGCAATTCCTAATTGTTGAGCAACAAGCTTAAGTTCATTCTTTGTTCTGTTCTCTACATCCAACACTGTTTGCACATTTGACAAAAAATCTTTGGCTTCATCAAGCGTAGTAATAGTAGACATCATGAATAAGTAACAGTCACAAAATATCAAGCAATATCCTTATGATAATATCCTGAATATCCTGATAAGAGGTCGCCAAATTTATGTTACGGAACAGAGAAAGATAATGTACACTTTAAGTGAGAATACTAAAAATCACTACTGTCCCGTAAAGTTCCAGGTTCAAAACAAAAGAGTTAGGTAAAATTACAAGTTAAAGTTTAATGCTCAAACTAACAACAAAACATTCAGGACTCATAAGGATAATGTAATGGCAAAAAACAGGTTAAATATATGGTTAACTGCAATAGCCTCTATTAACACGAAATTAGCAAGAGTAAATTTACTTAAGTCAGCCCTGATAAAATGAAAATACACTGGGTAATGCTCAGTTAATGCAAGATAAATTATTACAGATACAAAATAATATTAAAACTGGCTGACAAAATGAATCCCACATAAATTACAAAAAACCTCACTAGGCCTACAAATCAACACCTTATGCTATACAGTACAAGGAAAAAATGCAATAACAGTTATACTCAAATTACACAGCTGCTAGATGGTTGGAGACTTCCGGAGCACTCACAACAATAACTGTACAGGGGAGGACAGAGATGTGAACAAAATGAGGAGTAGATCTAAGTGGCCATGATGCAGAGACTGAGCTCATTATATATGGGCCAGCAGAGCTTGATACAACTTGTAAGAAGGACGTGCAAATGAAGCCATGGTAACAAGGAGCTGAAAATCCCACTCTGAACAACAGAAAGGACGACTTACTCTACTATAACGGTAGAAGGGGGGGAAATGAGGCAGAACACGCTCGTGATCAAACATGCAGCATACTGTGCGTTAAAATTACACAAAGGATGATGAAATCATAGGCTATGTATCACTATATATATATATATATATATATATATATATATATTATATATATATATATATATATATATATATATAATGAGAGTATGGATCAGTGGTCTCCAGGATTGTGGGTAGGATTGAAAGTTGGACTACAAATGTGGGCGATTCTGTGCGTGTATGCACCAACGCAAGATCGTGCAAGCAGAGTGAGAGAAGAATTCTGGACAAATGTGGAAGCATGCATGGAAAAGTTTGAAAGGAATAAGAAAGTATTTTGTACTGGAGATATGAATGGAAACGTAGAGAATGTGAAGGTGGATGGAGTAGTTGGTGAGTGGGGTGTGCCTCCGAAGATGGATGAAAATGGCAGTGCTTTAGTGGACATTTGTGCCAGGAGGTGGTTAATGATAGCTAATACTCTCTTCAGGCACAAAATCATCCACAGGTATACATGGCGAGTGATGAGAAGGGTGGGTGGTGATCTGCATGAATGGAAGACAATGACTGATTATGTGTGTGTGGATGAAACGTTGAGAAGGTGTGTCATGGATGCAAGAGTATATAGATGTTGGGGAAGTGGACTTTCGGACCACCACTTGGTGGTGGTCAGAATTAAAGTCCAAATAAAATGGAGAATTAGAAGGGAAGGACAAGAGTAAGTAGTACATACAAGGAGACTGGAAAAGTTACAAGATGGTGGAAAAAAGGCAAAATATTAGAGGCAAGTGGAGGATCAATTGGGTAAATATAGACTGGAGCAAATGGGAGACGTGGAATGTGTGTGCAAGATATTCACAAAAGAAATCTGTGCAGCATATGAGATGGTGTGTGAGGTGTAGAGAAGACCAAAGGGGGTGCAGGGAACAGCATGGTGGACTGAAGTTGTAAGAGAGGCTGTGGCACAAAAGAAGAAATCATATAGTGAGTGGATGAGAAACAGAGGCATGGAAGAAGTTGAGAGACAGAAGAGAGAGTTATATGTAGGGAGGAAGAGAGAGATGAAAAGATTAGTAAGAGTGAGTAAGAAGAGGGCGGATGAGCAATTTAGAAGGAAATTGACTGTAAAGTGGAGGGAATGTAAGAAAATGTTCTGGAAATAGGTAAAGTAAGTTAGACAGAGTGCAAAAAAAGTTAGCTGGGGAGTGAAAGGTAAAAATGGTATATTCCTAGCTGAGAAGGGAGAAAAAGTGAGCAGATGGAGAGAACACTTTAATGAACTGTTGAACATAGAAAATGAAAGTAATGGAAGTATAAGTGGCTGGGGAATGGCTGCGAGAAGGAGGGATGTGAGAAGAGAGGAAGAAATCAGTAGGATGGAAGTTGTGGAAGCAATGAAGAAAGTTAACATAGGGAAAGCCACAGGAATTGACGGTGTGTGTGGTGAAATGCTGAAGTACAGGGGAGAGATAGTAGCAGAATGGACGTGGAAGGTATGGAGATAGGCCTGGGAGGAAGGTAAAGTCCCGGAGGATTGGAAGTAAAGGTATAATTATTCCCCTGTACAATGGAAAAGGGGAAAAAGAAGTGTGTGGTAATCATAGGGGCATTTGTCTTCTTAGTGTAATAGGAAGCGTATATGGTAGGATACTTATTGACAGAGTTAGGGAAATGACAGAGGAATTAGTTGGAGAAGAACAGAAAGGTTTTAGGAAGGGAAGAGTTTGTGTAGATCAAATTGTCATTCTTAGATATTTAGTGGAAAAATTTCTAGAGAAGGGAAAGAAGTTGTATGTGGCCTTCATGGATTTGGAGAAAGCATATGACAGGATGGATGGACAAGGATTATGGAAAGTAATAAGAATATGTGGAATAAATGGGAAGTTGTTGAATGCTGTGAAGAGTATGTATGAGGGTGCTAAGGCTGCAGTGCATGTGGATAGTGACCTAAGTGAATTTTTCTATTTGAAGGTTGGATTGAAACAAGGATGTGTCAAGTCTCCATGGCTGTTCAGTCTGTATATGGATGGGGTTATAAAAGAGATACAGTGGATGTTGGAATGGACCTAGTGAGAGAGGGCAATGTTTGGAAACTCCCTGTACTATTGTTTGCAGATGATACTGTGTTGTTAAATGAAGACGAATGGGAGCTGCAAGGCTTTGTGAATGAGTTTGGGAGAGTGTATAAGAAACGGAATCTAAAGGTGAATCCAGAGAAGAGTAAAGTAATGGTATTCGAGAGAAATGAAGTCAGTGAATGTACAGTGAGATTGGATGAAGAGGAAATGGAAACTATGAGTGCGTTTAAGTACTTGGGTAGTGTGATGGGTAAGGATGGAAGTTTAGAGGATGAAGTGTTTGAGAGGGTACGGCAGGGAAGAAAGGTTGGTGATTCCTTGAAAGCAGTGATAAGAAATAGGGAAGTGAGGATGGAAGTGAAAAAGCCAGTGCATGACAGTATTGTGATACCAATTCTAACGTATGGAAGTGATGCTTGGACCTTGCTAGGGGGACAGAAGTCAAGAGTGAGAGCAGTGGAATTGAGTTATTTGAGAGGAGCATGGGGAGTCACATGGAGAGACAGACTGACAAATGACAAAGTGAAGGAGCACTGTGGTGTAGTTGTGGATGTGATAGGAATCGTTAGGAGAAACACACTGAGGTGGTCTGACCATGTGGAGAGGATGGAGAGCGAGAAACTGACGAGGAGAGTGTATGTGAGTGAGGTGGAGAGGGGGGAGAGGGAGGGAGAGGCCAAGGATGAGATGGAGGAATGGAGTGGAGAGGTATATGAGAAAGGGGGGTTTGAGCTGGGAGCAGGGCAATGAAATGGCGGGGGACAGGGCGATGTGGAGGCAATTTGTTTGTGGTCACCCCTTACGGTATTAAGGCGTCTGGCAAAAGATAGATAGATGGATTTGAAATCAAGCAAACAATGTACAGAAGCTTTGAAAAAAGCCAATAATTGATTGGATTCATAGGCAGAGTATTTGAACATAAATCCGATAATATCGACCTCACTTTGTATAATTTGATAGTATGCCTGCATTTGGAGTATTGCGTTCAGTTTTGGTCCCCGTATTATATATTTAGTTTTACTAGCATTAAAAGAGACAAGGTTGTTTTGTCCCCATTCACTGATTGTAGATAGATCTTGATTTATGGAGATGGCTGTATTGAGTTGAGAGGTAGAGATATTAGACTTTGTAAATGGATGTCTGAGTGTGAATGAACTATGTAGTGTTGAGTCATCTGCATATGAGTGAATGGGATTGTGAGTGACAGATAAGAGATCATTAATATGAACCAGATATAGGGTTGGCGCCAGAACTGATCCCTGTGGCACGCCGGCGTTAATTGAGTGGAAATTCGAATATACATCATCTACTTTTACTCTTATTTTCCTGTCACTAAGATAAGAAGAAATCAAAGGAACAAAAGACGTTAGTCCATAGCAAGGGAGTTTGGACAGCAGGGAACGGTGCCATACTCTGTCGAAAGCTTTAGAGATATCAAGAGCTACTGCATGAGTTTCTCCAAAAAGATCAATTGATTGATGGATGGTATGAGTTAAGAAATTGAGTATGTCAATGGTGGATCTTTCGTGGCGAAAACCGTATTGTCTATCATTAATTAAGTTGTTGGATTCAAGATGTTTAACAATATGCTTATTAATTAAAGTTTCAATACCTTACCAAGAGAAGATGTGATAGCTATTGGTCTGTAATTGGAGGGGTCAGACGAACTTCCTTTCTTCGGAACTGGGTGGATATTGGCTTCTTTCCATGAATTTGGGAATAAAGAAGTACGTATGCATAGTCTGAATAATTTAGCTAGGACAGAGGCAAGTTCAGGGGAACACTTTTTCAAAACAATTGGCGGAATTCCATCTGGACCTGGAGCTTTGTTGGTAGGTAAATTGTCTAGGATGGATTTTACAAATCTTGTCTGTATTTTAAGTGGGGCAATTTCGGGAGAATCAAGTTCCAGTACTGAGAAATTCTGGCTGGTATCATCTATGGTAGAGTTTCTTGCAAAGGTACTAGCAAAGATATCCGCTTTCCCACGTGGGTCATTTGTAATATTGCCATCTGAAGATTTTAGTGGGGGAATGGAAGATGACTTGTTAAAGTTATTATTGAAAGAATTAAGAGTTGACCAGAATATTCTATTGTCATTAGGGTTGTTAAGTAGTTTTGATGCTTGCTTTTGAAGAAAGTTTGATTTAGATAGATTTAATACAGCTTTTGCATGATTTCTAGCAATTTTAAATTGGGAGAGTGATTCAGGTGTTTTTGATTTTAAGTAAGAGTTATATGCTAATGACTTTTGGGCTGTTGCTCTGGCACAACTGCCATCAAACCATTTTGGAGAGTTTGATCTTTTAGTGAATTGTTGACTTGGTATGAATAAATCCATACCAGCTAGTATTAAGTCACAAATGTGGGACTGGGTAGAATTGGGATCACTAGAGAAGAAAGACTGCCATGGAACATCAGCAAGATAATTTCTAAATCCATCCCAGTCTGCCCTGTCAAAGTGCCATCGGGTCACCCTGACAGGTTCGGAATGGGGAGATGTAGGAGGGTTAACTAATGAGGCTTTGATGAGATTGTGGTCAGAGGATCCAAGTGGTGACAGTACCTCTATCCTGTATTGATCTGGATTATTTGTCAAGAATAAATCCAAGAGATGGGCATTATGGTCAGGATTATCAGGTATTCTGGTTGGTTGCTTTACCAACTGGGTGAGATTAAACGATTCCGCAAACAGCTCGCATTCTAGACCAGCGTCGTCAGTCCGGGCAGAATGCAATAACCATTCAACATTGTGTATGTCAAAATCACCCAAAATGGTAATTTCATTGCCAAGGGCAAGGTCAAGGTTACTCAACTGAGTAGATATGGAATCAAATACACTGGGTTCCGAAGAAGCATTGGGGGAACGATAAACGATAAACGATAAACGATAAAAAGAGGTGTCTACTATCGCAACATGTAATCACAGCAGATTTATTCTCTCTCTCTCTCTCTCTCTCTCTCTGTAAAAGAGGTGTCTACTACCTCAACATTTAGGCCTAATCACAACAGATTTATTCTCTCTCTCTCTCTCTCTCTCTCTCTCTCTCTCTCACAGTGTAGTAAACCTTTTCCTAACTTGGTTTATGATATATACTGTATTATTTCTTTATTAGTTGTTCGGATTAAACGTAATTAGACAGGTGCTTGAAGTACAGAAACCCCTAGCTGGCTGTGAACGAGAGTATGGAGGGTACCGGGTGAGGTTATGGGGTAGGAGCATAGAGGTAGGAATAGGGTAGAGTCGGCGTGAGAAGGCTCAGGTGAAGCCAGAGAACTGTCAAACGGCCATATTGGTCAAGTCAAGAGGTCACGGAACACCTACCTTACTTGAAGAAGATTGCTGTGCACTCCTACCTCTATGGCTGTGCCCATAGAGGTAAGAGTCCTAATCCTATCTCTGTGGGTGTGGCCATGAGATTATTAAGCCTTTAATACCTTCAGCTGTGTGTCCACCTGGTATTCCTCAGTGAGAATGCCAGAAACACATTAGACTTGATTCTACCTCTGGTTTTAGTTGTAGTTCAGCTGTGGGTGTGAGACGTTCTGTCCTAAGTTGTATCTCACCATCAAATAACCTAAGTCTCCGAAAATGCCCACCACCTGTGCCGCATTTGGGTGTAATGAAAGAGGAGATAAGAAATCTGACCCATCCATTACATTTCACTGGTGAGTATCTTTAGAGTGAATTATAGTTTGTAGGTTAGTATGCAAAAATAGATAAATAAATAAAGATAATACATATTTTTTTCTGTTTCCAACTAAGAAAACACTCCCACCTGGTCAGCGGAACCAAGTCAGACAGCTGTCAAAGAGGTCGCCGCCATGGTGGTCGAGTCAGGTCTGTCGGCCTCACTCTGACCTACCCTTGGTTAATCCCATATGCCGCCTCTACCTACTCCTACCTCTATGGGTAGGAGAGAAAAATGGGGGGGGTTGGGTGGGAGTGGGGGACTATGAGGAAGGCAGGAGGAGGGTATACCTCTCCACCGAGTAGTGTTACAAACAAGGAAAAGGAAAGGAACTTATTCCAAAGTCTGTACATTCGAAGAGAAGCAACAGTTGCCAACTCGGAGATATCCAAAATATCCAGTGTTTGCTTACACTACATAGCAGTCTAAATTATTTAGCATTCAAACTAGATAAGATTACATAATGTAACAAAGACAAAAAAAATTATAGAGAAAACGAGCACAAATAATTCGTGTACAACGTACAAAATAACTGTGATCACAAAAAGCAGGCTAACTGGCAACTCTGACTCGTAATGGAAGTAAGGAATTACAAGAAACATCAGGAATTTTCTATTACTACCTAACTGACAAATCCCGCTTCTCAACACTACCCCCTCCCTAGCACTTTTGCCATCTCATCATAACTACATAATGTATACAAACATAAACCTTAATACTAATGAAACATCTAACTATACAGAAAATAATTCTCCAACTTATCATGTCATCTCCTATGCCACTTACGACAACGTCCCTGCTCCTCCGTACAGTCCACTCCTCCTAGAAAGTCTTGATCCTCTTCCTGATGCACTTCTTCCTCTAGGAAACTGTCACCATCCTCTTGTACTTCAGCTCCTTGGTCCTGCACAACATCCTCGGCTGCCGAAGAGCACGATTCCTCAGAGACGTCCCAGCTGTACTGTCCTGGCCCATGGTACTGCCACAGGCAGTTCACATGTACCATCTTTGGGTGAGACTCCCTGCCTCCCTCAATCTGGTATGTAACATCTGATAAGCAATCCAAAACAGTGTCAGACCCATCCTAGCTTCGGTGACTGTCTCTTCTTTTGGTGCGGATTGTATAACCAGAATTGGTCACCTTCCTTGAAGCTCGACTCATTGTCCTTGACATCATACTTGCATTTCATCACCTCTCCTGAAAACTTAAGGGCTCCTAGCATTTGATGATGTACCTTAGCCAGCCTTTCCTGAAGATGCTTTGCATAGCCGGACATGTCTGTATGTTGGCCTTCACCAGATGGTCTTCCCATTAATAAGTCACTGGGTAAGTGTAACTCGTCGCCCAGCATCAGTTTTGCTTGTGTGTAGCAGGTAGACTTATGGGATGCTGACAAATATGCCATCAACAACGCATGAAATTTCTGGTCCATTCCATTTGTCCCTCTATGCAGTACTTGGCCAGTTCTTGTCCCAGGGTCCAGTTGAATTTCACCATCCGATCCGACTGTGGCCTTAGTGGAGTTGTCCTGGTCCTCTTGATCCCTAGTTACTTGCAGCACTGATGGAACACAGCAGACTCAAAGTTGATTTCTTGGTCTTAATGTAGCTCTTGTGGCATCGGAAAGCAACAGAAAAAGTGTTCAACCAACACCTGAGCAACAGTCGCAGCCCTTCATCGGACATAACATAGGATTCTGGCCACTGTGAAGTAGTCCGTGATGATACATATATACCAGTTTCCTCTTCCAGTGGGTTGCAGAGAACCAGCAATGTCAACTGTGACTCTTTTAATTTGTGCACTCAGTTGGTACACCTGAAGAGGAGCACAACCACATTTCTTGGGTCCTTTCTTGGCACAACACACATCACAGGCCCAACACCACTCTTCAACATCCTTCAGCATGCATATCCAGTAGAGTCTTCTTCACTCCCAGGTGCGCACTAGTGATCTGGTCATGAGACTCGTCCAAGATCCCAGACCTCATTTTCTTCAGAACCACCAGTTGCTAGTACTTGCTGAGGCCACTGGGTGTCTCCCACTGATGCTCCAGAAGCCCTTTGTTCAAATGAAGAAGGTCTCACTGACTCCAGTAGCTCTTGGTCACAGGGCTGACTCTGGAATCCTCTTCCCAAGATGATCGCACTGTACTCCACTGCAGCCACTCTAGCACTGGTTCTAAATCTGCATCCTCCATCTGCATCTTCTTCAAGTCTTCTACATCTGATGCTGGCCTTGTCACTACAGTATGGCTGCATTTCTTGCTACGGCCTTCTTTTTTACTTCTCTCATGGCACTCTAGGTGACAAGCCCGATGACTTAGGCTGTCAGCATTGCCATGTACCCACCCAGGACGGTGCTGGACCTCATAATAGTGCTAGTCCAGCTTCCCGACCCAGCGTGTCAGTTGTCCTTCTGGATTCTTTAATGTCTTCAGCAACTTCATTGCTGCATGGTCTGTCCTTATGATGAGATAGGACCATTCAAGTAAGGATGGAAGAAATCAAGGCTCTTCGTCACTCCCAAGAGCTCCTTACGGGTCACACAGTAGTTCTGCTCTGGTGAGCTGTGCTTCTTACTATAGTACGCCACCACATACTCTTTGTCATCCTTCTTCTTCAACAGGACTCCACCTATTCCATGGTCACTAGTCTCATAGTCCAAGATAAATGGCTGACTCTGATCAGGGTACGGCAATACTGGAGCACTGGCCAATGCATGTTTAAGTTCGTTGAAGGCTTTCTGAAACAGTGAAGTCCACACAAACTTCTGCTTCTTCCCCATCAGCCTGTGAAGAGTTGCAGCTAATGTTGCAAAGTCCTTGACAAAACGCCACTAGCACATACACAAGCCCAGGAAACTCTGTACATCTTGCAAACAATTTGGAACTGGCCAGTTTTCCAAGGCTGCCACCTTCTCTGGGTCAGTACGGACACTGCTCCTGCCTACAAGGTGTCCCAGGTGCTTCATTTCCTTCTGAAATAAGTAGCACTTCATGGGGTTCAGATTGAGATGCGCTGCTCGGATCCTGTTCAACACCTACAGCTTTTATAACTCATCAGCCAGTGCAGGCCTTCAAGTACGTGATATATGGAATGCTCAAAAGTAGCTGCAGAATTGCATAGGCCAAATGGCATCACTTTAAACTGCCATATACCCTGCCCATATGAAAAGTCTGTTTTCTGTCCTTCCCTGCAACCTTGACCTGATGATTTCTTACTAGTATGTCTAGGGTGGAGAACCACTTGGCACCTGACAGAGCATCCAAGGTGTCATCAACTCCTTGTAAGGGATATGCATCCTTCACTCTCACATCATTCAGGGGTCGATCATCTATGCAGCACCTAACTGAGCCATCCTTCTTCCTTACCAGAACCACTGTTTATGCTCAAGGACTGCTGGACGTTTCTATCACTCCTTGACTTTGGAGATTCTCCATCACCTTCTCCATTTCTAACCGTAGGGCTGGCGCCATCCTCCATGCTGGCTGTTTAATTGGACAGTAATCCCCGGTGAATAGACTATGCTCAGCCAGATGAGTGCACCCCAGGCCTAGGTCTCTGGTGGGGAAGACATCAGCAAACTTCATCAGCAGTTGCCTCAACTTCAGCACTTGTGAGCCATCCTAGCATTGGCAACTCCTTGAAAATAGGTCTTGTAAGTGGTCTGGCAGGTACCCATCTTCCTTGACTACGCACCTTTTGCAGGCCTTCCTCTGATGCCACTCATGGTCCACCACCTGGCACAGTCCCACAATTTCTCACTCACTGATCTGTGGCCCACGGGAGATATCAGCCACCACAACTGGCACTTCACCTGCACCTGTTTTCACCAAAGTTCTCCCCACCATCATTCCAGCCCTCGCCTTGAACCATACATCAGGCTCCATTACCCCTAGACAGCTGTCAAAAGAGCCAAACACTTTGCACGGGAGCAATAATTCTGATTTGGGGGGAACAGCTGTAGTGCAGAGCACCCTCACCTGACCACTACAATTGATATATCTCACTGCTGTGACAGGAACAGACTTTCCTCCAACCTTCAACTTCATGGAGCAAAAGTCTAGCTCACATCCAAAGGACATCAGATAATCCAGACGAGGAAGGCAAGGGTCCTCCATGTTAGCCACGAAGAGTAGAAGCATGGCCATTTGTCCTGCCACTTCAATCCAGACCTCCAGGAGCCCCCCACAGTTTTGTGCAGTTATGCCACACAATTTTTCTGATGACTCAGGCAGTCAGTGATGACATAACATGTCAGGCCTCACAAAAGTCTGCTCTGAGGCTGAATCAATCTACAGGGAACACTTCTTTCTGTCTATTTTTTCATCTGTTTGCAAACTGTCAATTGCAATTAAATTCTCTTGCATTTTCTCGGTAGTGGGGCTACTTGGGAAAAGCTGGCTGATGGTTTCCCCTTAACACCAGCATCCACTACTTTTCTGTTTCTTTCTGGTCTTCTGCAGCCTTCTTCTTATCCTCCTTTTTCTTCTTCAGACGCTGAGACTGAAGTGTCCCAGCTCACTACATGTCCAGCATGCTTTTGTTATAACTGTAGATTTCTTTGCACTGCTCTTTTCTTGCTCGTTCTTCCATTTGTAACAATCATCCTTCCTGTGTCTCAGCTACCCGCAAAACGAGCAACCTCCTTCGGTCTTCTCCTATTCTCTCTTCCACTTGTAGCAGGGTCTCTCAGTGGACCATCATGCACGGATTCCGTTTCTCCCCAACAAAGACGGTGGCCTTGAATTTCTGCCATTTGAGAGGTGTACACCCAGACTCAGACCTCCAGTTATATGGCCACAGGGTGCGATGTGTGGACAAGACAAGGTTTCTTGGTCTTATTTTTGACAGGAGACTGACGTGGATACCACATATCCATTTCCTACGACTATCATGCCTCCATGCCCTGTCTCTCTTACGGACTTTATCTCACTTGTCTTGGGGAGCTGACAGAACAATCCTGCTCTGCCTTTACCGTGCCTTTGTCAGGAGCAAATTGGACTATGGGTGTGTGGTGTACTCTCTGCTACTGAGGCAAGGCTGCGGCCACTAAATTCGGTCCATCATGGTGGGATATGTCTGTCAACTGGGGCTTTCTGGTCTTCCCCGATCAACAGTCTATTGGTTGATGCAAACGAACTACCATTGGATCTCCGCCGGCAGTCCTTAATGGTGCAGTGTTGGCACTGCCTTCACTGTCTTCCAGCCTCACTGAGTTGTAAGGCTATCTCTGAGGTCACTCTTCTCTCTTTTTATAACACCCACCCTCGCTATCCCCACCCGTTTGGGTACAGAGCGAGGGCTGCCATGGGGGAATTGGGTATTCAGCCCTCCCCTGTTTGCCCTACGTGTGTCCCCCGAGTGGCTCCCTGGCTTCTCCCAGAGGTACAACCATGCGATTACTTTCTTGAAAGGAAGACCTCCCATTCCTCACAGGCAGCTTTGTCCTGTTTTTTTTAGAACATGCCTTTTCTCACAGTGACTCCATTCCTGTATATACTGATGGTTCTAAATCCCGTGTGGGGACAGGTTTTGGTGTCATTTTTCATGATTTTAGCCGTGGTGGAAGTCTCCCTCCTTCTGAATCGGTTTTTACTGCTGAAATTACTGCCGTATTAGTTGCAGTTGAATTGATTTTTAGATTTCCACCAGCTTCTTTTACTATTTTTAGTGACTCAGCCAGTGCCCTACCAGCATTGTCTCGTGGCTTCACATCACATCCCCTAGTCTTGTCTGTCTTGGAGTGGCTGTATTTATTACATAGGCGAGGATACTCTATACAACTGTGTTGGGTCCCTGCACATGTGGGGGTCGTGGGCAATTAGTGTGCCAACTCTTTGGCGAGAGCAGTTGCCTCTCGTGTCCCATCTGAGGATTTATGTACAGCTGCTGTGGAGACTGTTTGTTTTTGCTGGCAGAGGAGGTGGGATGCAGTAGGGGCGAACAAACTCTGCAGCATTTGTTGGAACCTAGGTGATGGAGGGTATGTGGGACTTTCCTGACAATGGGAAACAGCATTGGCCCATCTCCAGATTGTCCACATTAGGCTGACTCATGGTATTTTAATGGAGAGGGCGTCCTTTTCCTATTGTGATGATTGTCTGGTTCCTTTGACTTTGCGGCATCTTCTTGTGGAATGCTCCAGTCTTGAGGATCTTTGTAGGCAGTACCTTTCCGGCTGCCAAGCCGGCAATGGATCATACCTTCTCTCCTCGGTGCTTGGTGATGAGATTTGTGCTATGGGAGGAGGCACCTTCTCCTTCATGTTGAGCTCTGGCCTTCTCCACAAGCTGTAGGGCTTTACCAAATATTAGGTTTGTGTTTTAATGATAATGTTCTCGTTTAACCTCACTCTTTCCACCACTTTTTAGTTTTGGTTGTTTTTTATACTCTTGGTTGTTTTATACATCTTTTTCCCCTTGCCTTTTATGGTTTATATATATATTGACCTTCTTTTAATGTTTGTGTTCAGTGGTATATGACCTCTGCTGTTTTGTCACATCTTCATTCATTCATTCATTCCACTTGTAGCAGTTCTCTTTTCTTTGTCCTGGTTTTTCACAGTACCAGCAACTTCCTTCAAATTTTTCTGCTTCACATACCTGCCCCTTTCTTGTCGTGAATCCTGCACTACAACGTGCCTGAAAAGTGGACATACTGGACCTGATGTAGGACTCAAACTCTAGAGTCCTGGCTAGTGCTTCTTACATGCTTCTAGGTTGTGTCTGCTTCACTTTCACCTTTCACACTGCACTGTCCAGAACATCGATGAACTGGTCCCTCAGGCGAGTAGCCAACAGGTTAGGCACTGCTCCAGGGTACACCTTGTATGCCATACTCTCCAGGTCATGAGCAACCTGCTGTAGGGATTTGCCTCGAGCCCGTACACAGGTTCGGCATTGTGCTTTGTAAACTTCAGTCTAGTACCTGATCCCATATCTGCGCTCCAGAACTTCTGCTAAGGACTGATAACTGTTCCTCTTTATCACTGACATATGGCCTAGAATTTCCATTCCGGCACCCTTCTGGTTAGTAGCATGCTGCACTGCCCCCTGCCTATCATCCCAACCATTTTGATCAGCAAGTTGCTCAAACTGTGCTCGGTAAGCTTCCCATGATATTTTACCATTAAATTCCTGAGGTTTCTTTTTAATTGGACCCCAACTATAGCCTTGCGCTTCACTGGTTTGGGGCCTAAAAACTGGGGCATCATAATTAAGTCCAAGATTTAAAACTTCTGCTTTCCGATTATTCAAACCTTTAAACTGCCCCATCCCGACGTTTTCTGGGCAGTGGTACGCCCCAGTCCCGACATTTTTGGACCTTTTTTTTTTAGACTCAAACATTCGCTTTTGGTGAGAAACATCAAAAGTTCATAAAGAAATCGCTCACCTGAGGTTTAAAATACTCGATCCAGGTACGAGTACCTCCTAACCTGACTGGGTTTTCTAACAGGCTGGCACCAAAGAAAACGAGTTCTATGGGAGGGTAACTATTTTATCCACTCATAAACAGTATTTATTTATTTACTTGGTACGATTTTATATGTAGTACAAGAGTATATTGGTTTTCAAACAGTAATATAGGCATTATAAGCCTTGTTTCACTCATTAACTCATCACCATTCATGACCTTTTTTTCCCACATTACCTGATCATTATTTCTGACTGTTTCTTCCTCTAATGCTATGTAAACTTTGTCCTCCACATTGTCATCGATTGGGGAATCACTCTGGCCCTGAATGTCTTTATTGGCCAGGTCACTGGTAACAGGTGAATTGCCGAGACAATGGCGTGCAGGGGGGGGGGAGAGGTTATGTGGTGTAAGGCATTGTCCCTGCTTGGCATCTTGTAGAGGAATAGAGGAAGGTGTCCCGTGTATACGTGCTAAAACTCACTCGCGAAATCAGTAGCAAAAATTGAAAATTGTGCAAATTAGGGACCTTGCAATGTTGCTGCGTTAATTTACGTCTCCGGGATATGAGTGCACATCATGTGAGGACGTGAATTCACGTCTCCGGGACGGGGCTGATTAAGGCTACCTTTAGATGCCTAGGATTCATCAACATCCACCATACAGTGTCTTTTTGTTTCATATGCTCCCTGTTTGCTAAAGTGAGGCTCAGCAGTGCAATATTTCTTTTCAGCCTCAATTCTCTCACAAAATATCTTCAAATGGCTGTCTACATGGTTGAACTGGTCATCTACATGCTGTCTGCACTCCATCACATTATTGCTTACCTCATACTTCTGCTGCTCTAACCTGACATCTACGTCCTCCTAAAGCTGTTGCTGTTCTTCCTTCATATCCCGCATGAGCACATCTAGCTCTCCTTGCATCCTCAGTGGTAATTCCCTCTGTAGCTCCTGTAATGCCTCCAGTGCAGTATCATCTGCAAACAGCAGCTGCTGTTTGCAGATGATACCGCACTGGTGGCTGATTCAAAGGAGAGATTGAGACAGTTGGTAGAGGAGTTTGCAAGGGTGTGTGAAAGAAGGAAATTGAAAGTAAATGAGAATAAGAGTAAAGTGATGAAGTGTACGAGGTTGGTAGACGGTAGGATGATGAATAGTTTTGAATGGTGAGTTGCCTGAGGAGGTAAGATTTCTTTAAGTATTTAGGGTCACATGTTGCTGTGGATGGAAGAATAGATGCAGAAGTGACGTTTAGAATGAAATAAGTAGGAAAGGTGCTGGGAGGAATGAAAAAAGTGTTTAGATGCTGTTTGCTTAGTATGGATGTAAAAAGAAGGTTTTAACCCATCACGTCCCGAGGTTTTCCGCACCTCCGACATCCCCCAGTCCCGAGGTACTTTTGAAATTTATTTTTTTGGCTAAAACCTTCGCTTTTCGTGAGAAACATCGAAAATTCATAGAGAAATCACTCACCTGAGGTTTAAAATACCCAATCCAGGTAGGAGTTCCTCCTTACCTGACTGGGTTTTCTAGCATGCTGGCACCAAAGAAAATGAGTTCTATGGGAGGGTAACTATTTTATCCACTCATAAACGGTATTTATTTACTTGGTACGAATGTATATGTAGTATGTGAGTATATTGGTTTTCAAGCAGTAATAAAGGCATTATAAGCATTGTTTCACTCACTAACTAATCACCATACCTGACATTTTTTTGCCACATTACCTGATCATTATTTCTGGCTGTTTCTTCTTCTAATGCTATGTAAACATTGTCCTCCACATTGTCATCGATTGGGGAATCACTCTGGCCCTGAATATCTTTACTAGCCAGGTCACTGGTAACAGGTCCTTCGCCAAGACAATGGCATGAGGGGGGGAGGGGGGAGGGGGGAGGTTATGTGGTGTAAGGCATTGTCCCTGCCTGGCATCTTGTAGAGGAATAGAGGAAGGTGTCCCGTGTATACATATGAAAAATCACACGCGAAAATTGAAAATTGTGCAAATTAGGGACCTTGCAATTGCACGACTTACTGATACGTCGCCGGGACTGGCAAATGCAAATCGTTGCAACGTACCCATACATTGACGGGACGGGGCGGGTTAAGAGGGTCTTGTGGTACCGACTGCATTATATGGGGCTGAAACATGGAATATGGGTGTAGCAGAGAGAAAAAGTTTGCATGTAATGGAGATGAGGTGTCTGAGGAGTATGTGTGGAGTGACACGTATGAATCGAGTGAGAAGTGATGAAGTGCAAAGGAGAACTGGAGTTGTTCAGGAGATGGCTGATCGATTTGAGCAGATCTGATGTGAGAGGTGTAAGGCTGAGAGGAAGACCATTAATAGGATGGATGGACAGTGTGAAGAGAGTGTTGGATGCGAGAGGGATGTCTGTTGAGCAAGGAAGAGTGGCTGTGCGTGATAGAAATGGAGAGAAATTGTGAATGAATAAATGATGGCGCAGCCCCGAGGGGATATTCTCCTGCATTTGTCTGATCAGTAGATCAGGTCAGGTGTGGGTAAGGGGATGGGTCTATTATGATGTGGCAGGGGTAAACCAGCTCTGCTGTCAGGCCCTGCAGCAGATGTCACCGATTGTGCTGCACAGTTGACCCTCATGTGGTGTGGTGCAGGGAAGATCTGTCCCTTCTCCCCTTTGGGGCCAAGATGTTTGAGTGGATGAGTAAATTGGGAGTGTGTTGTCCTGTCTCGGCTACCTCCCTTTCCTTGGGGGAAGCAGCCTAGGTATATAGATAGATAGATAGACATTGTGTCTCTAGTTGTTCACACTACACTTGCACTTGTTCTTTGAGTTCTTTCTGTCCTTCATTCTGGGATTGTAATTGTTCTTTGAGTTCTTTCTGTCCTTCATTCTGTGCCTGTAGTCATTCATTCTGTGCTTGTAGTTGGACACTTTGTGCTTTCAATATCTACATGATTGCAGCCAACGACACCTCGTCCTCCCGGCCGGCTCGGGATCTTGTCTGCACACTCCCTTGTTCCATGGTGGAGATTTTACTCACTGCAGCACTTTCTAAAAATCCACACTCCTGACACCTGTGTTTCATCCCCACCCCACACTACCACGGGCTCCATCAGCACTAGTTCAGCATAGGAAGAAAGTTGTCCAGTGAATTGTTTTTCCTATGGTCAGCCTTTCGATATACAGCACACAAGATCAGCTGAGGCAAAAAGAATCACTGGCTTCTTCAGTTCACTCTCTTTATTTTCCAAGTAATTACACTTAATGCTTTCCAATTTCACTTCACTATTTTCACAAGCACGGAAGATACACAGACTGCAATAACACTTTCTTGTTTACCAACAACACTTCACTATTTTCACAGGTAATGGAAATAATCTTCACTAACTGCATTGACACTGATCTACATTCTAACTGAACTGAAAACTGACTAAAAACTGCTCTAGTCTCTTCCCCATCCTTATATAAGCTTGCATTGTTCTAGAATGATCTACATTCTAGGAGAAGCAACAGTTGCCAGTTCTGAGATATCCAAATTATCCAGAGTTTTCTTACACTGCATAGCACTCTAAAGTCTTTAGCATACAAACTAAGACATGATTCTATCTATCTATCTATAGCCCGACGCCCTAATCCTGCAAAGGGTGGCCTCAGACAAAACGCCTCCAAGTCGCTCTGTCACCCACCATTTTCCTACCCTCCCCCCAACTCACTCCCCCCTCCCTCATATACCTCTTAACTCCATCCCTTCACCTCATCCTCGGTCTTCCCCTCCCTTTCCCTCCCTCCACCTCACCTACATACACATTCTTAGTCAGTCTTTCATTCTCCATTCTCTCCACACGTCCAAACCACCTGAGTGTATTTCTCCTGATCTTCTCAACTACATCCACTTTCTCCCCACAACGTTCCTTCATTTCTTCATTCATCAACCTGTCCCTCCATATCACTCCACATGCTCCTCTCAAGTAACTCATTTCCACTGCTCTCACTCTTGACTTGTTCCCCTCTAGTAAGGTCCATGCGTCGCTTCCATACATCAGGGTGGGATCACAATACTATCATGCAGTGACTTCTTAACTTCCAAACTCACCTCCCTATTTCTCATCACTGCTTTCAGTGAACCAACAACCTTCCTTCCCTGGTGTACCCTTTCAAGCACTTCATCCCTAAAAGTTCCATCTTTACTCATCACACTACCCAAGTACTTGAATGCACTCACATTCTCCATATCCTCACCATCCAAACTCACTGTGCATTCTGTGACTACATTCCTCTCAAACACCATAACTACTCTTGTTTACATTAACTTTAAGATTCCTCTTCCTACACACTCTCCCAAATTCATTCACCAAACTTGCAACTCCCATTCATCTTCACTCAACAGTACTGTATCATCAGCAAACAGCAACACCGGAATCTTCCATATCTCACCCTCATTCATTAGAGCCATCCCCCTCATCCACTGCCCTACTTTACACCTCCTTTACAACCCCATCCATGTATATATTAAACAACCATGGAGACATCACACAACCCTGTTTCAGTCCCACAGTGAGATAAAAAAAAACTCACTCAGCTCACCTTCCACTCTCACCATAGCCCTAGCTCCTTCATACATACTCTTCACAGCACTCAACAATTTCCTCTCTACTCCATATATTCTTAATACCTTCCACATACCTTGCCTGCCTATTCTGTCATAAGCCTTCTCCAAGTCCATGAAGGCAGCATTCACTTTCTCTTCTCTAAATACTTCTCCACTAAACATCTTAGAACAAATATCTTATCTACACACCCTCTTCCCTTCCTAAATCCCCCTTGTTCTTCTCAAACTAGCTCCTCTATTATAATCCTAACCCTATCAGTGAGTATTCTATCATATATTTTACCAGTCACACTAAGAAGGTAAATAACTCTATGGTTACCACATACTTCTCTGTCCCCTTTTCCTTTTTATAAATGAACAATTATACCTGACTTCCAGTCCTCTGGAACTCTTCCCTCTTCCCAAGCCAATCTACACAACTTCCATATCCACTCCACTACAACCTCGCCTCCATACTTCAGCATTTCACCACACACTCCATCAATTCCTGAGGCCTTTCCCATCTTGATCTTCTTCACTACTTCCACTGCTTCCGCCCTATTAATCTCTTCCTCCCTTCTCTCACTTCTTCTCCCAGCCATTCCCCAACCACTTATCCTCGCGCTGCTGTCACTCTCTATATTCAACTAATCCTCAAAGTGCTCCTTCCATCTCCTCAATTTCTCCCTCTTCTGCACCAACAATCTGTTATTCCTATCTTTGACTCCCCTACTATTTCCCCTTTGACACTGCCTTACTTTCTTTACCTCCTTCCAAAACAATTTCTTCCCCTTCCATTTCACACTCTGATTCCTCTCAGACTCTTCATCCACTTTCTTCTTCCTCTCCTTCACCAATATCTTCACCTCCCTTCTCTTGCTCACATATACCTCTCTCTTCTCTCTCTCGTGTTCTCCCCTACCTCTATTCGCTAGCCATTCACTATATACCTTCTTCTTTTGTTCCACAGCTCGTTTCACCTCATCATTCCACCATGCTGTCCCTTGCACACCCCTGCATCTCCTCCTTACTCCACAAACCACCTCACATGCTGCACCTGTCTTTTCCGTGAATATCTTACATACGTCTTCCACCCCTTCCATCTGCTCTAACTCATACCTTCCCAGTCGTTCTTCCACTATGCTCTTATATTCTGCCATTTTCTCACTATCTAGCAACTTCTCCACTATTCTCACAGGAGCTGTTTCCTCCTGCCTTCCCCTTCATCTCCTCATCCACTTTCCTTGCAGCCTTATCTTGGCCATCACTGTGTGATGGTTTGAGATTCCATTTCCCCACCCTCTCCACACTCTTGCATCCAACACTTGTCTTCTCATTCGTTCATCCACACATACCTAGTCTATCACTGCCTTTCGTTTCACAATTTCACCATCCATCCTCCTCATGACTCTCCATGTATACATGTGGATCATCTTATGCCGAAAGTAGGTGTTGGCTATTGCCAACCCCTTACCAGCACAGATGTCCACCAAAGCACTACCATTCCCATCTACTTCAGCTGGCACACCCCACTGACCAACCACTCTATCCACTCATACATTCCCCACTTTGCCATTCATGTCTCCAATAAAAAACAATCTCTTGCTCCTCTCAAACTTGTCCATAATGCTTCTACACTTGCCCAAAACTCATCTTTCACTCTTGCCACTCGGTCCTCTGTTGGCACATACGCACATACAATCGCCCACGCTTGTAAGCCTACTTTCATCCTCACCCATGCACTCCCTGCGCCCACCGTTCCATACTCTCTTATAATCTCCTTCCACCTCTTGCTTATCATCAGACATACTCCCTCACTTGCCCTCTCATTCTCATTAACTCCCGCACATATTCCTAAACCATATTCCCATACTTTCATCCTTTCACCTGCCATTTAGTTTCAGTCAGTCCACATATATCCACTCTTGCATCCTCAGGCACCTGAACAATCTCTCTTTTTTTCACTTCATCATTCACTCCTCTCACATTCCATGTCCCCACTTCAGAATGTCCTTTGTCCATTCCTTAGTTACATCTCTTGTAAAATCTGCTTCCAAGCGATTGGGTGTGCTTAGCCGACTCCGCTCTTTCTTTACCCCTGCACAATTGTTGACTCTATACAGGGGTTTTATCCGCCCCTGTGTGGAGTACAACTCTCATGTGTGGGGAGGCTTCCCACATACAGCTCTTCTCAATAGGGTGGAGTCAAAGGCTTTTCGTCTCACTAATTCTCCTCCTCTTACTGACTCCTTTCAACCTCTGTCTCTTCGCCGCACTGGTGCATCTTTATCTCTTTTCTATCGCTACTATAATGGTCACTGTTCCTTGAACTGTCTGCTTGCATTCCTCCACCTCTACGACGGGCGCGTAGCACCGGTCTGGCAGCAAACTCTCATCCCTTTTTTGTCCAACTCTCTAATGCAAGAGTTAACCGTTACTCTCAGTCTTTCATTTATGTAACAGGTCAACTCTGGAACTGTCTCCCTCTGTCTGAATTTCCTGCTGCCTATGATCTCCAGTCTTTCAAACACAGTGTGTCCAGGCATCTCAAAATGATCGGATCTTGAATTTGGCTCTCTATTGTATTTTGTTTTTCTCTTGGAGGGAACTGTTACTGCGGGCTCATGGCCTTTGGTTTCTTCTTCCTCGCACAAAAAAATATATATATATATGTTCCGTCCTGGTCTGAGGCACTTTATTCGCTTTTTAGTTTGTTCTTTTTACGGGGTGGGGCACTAACCCAACACAACCCTTTTAGTCGCCTCATACGACAAGCAGGGATACTCGGGGAGTATTCTTGAAACCCCCCTACCCCCAGGAGGGGGGGAACTGGCTACTCTGACTAGTAACGGAAGTATGGAATTGAGAAATATCGGGAATTCTCTACCAATACCTAATTGGTAAATCCCGCTTCTCAACGATATAGTTAGGTAGGGAGATATGTAGGTAGCCAGGTATATTGGTAAGAACCAGTATCGATGATATATATGATGTGGGGAATCATGCCACCAATATAAAGCCGTGAGGCATTGGATAGCTCGTTGAGGGTTTGTTTATTTTCTCTGTCTCTCCTGCATCTCTGTCTCTCTTGTTTTGTGGGCGAGTGATAGATACTTTGGGATTATTGTACTTTACTGTGACACAGCTATCGTTGTGCTGAACAAAGTAACATTACGTAACGGCTAACCTCCTGCACAACCCTCTCTCCTTAGCTTCGTTCAGTCTTCTAGTGTTCTCTCTGGCTCTGACTTCTATACCTGACTTCCAGCAATATATACTGCTTGGTGGGGATGTGTGTAATGTCTAGCACTTTTCTACAACATGGGCTAACCAACTTTCATCAGTTACCTCATGTGTTTCCTGCATAATGGATTTCTCTATCGTCTAGAAAATGTTTGCCATACGTTCGGTTTGCATTGTGGTTAGTGGATGTGTATGTCTCCACCTAAGGACTAGACATTGCAAGTGGTTCCTATTGTGCTATGAGATAAGCTCTAATGCCTATAATTATTACACGTCTGTAACTATTACAAATGATGTACTAATGCCTATACCACACTCTGTCAAAAGCTTTAGAGATATCAAGGGCTACTGCATGAGTTTCTCCATGCTGGTCAATTGACTGATGGATGGTATGAGTTAAGAGAGTGAGTATATCAACAGTGGCTATGTCAAGGCAAAAACCATACTGTCTATCACTAACAATTAAGTTGTTGGATTCATGATGTTTAACCATGTGGTCATCAGATACAATCTCAAATACTTTACCAAGAGATGACGTGGTAGCAATTGGTCTGTAATCAGAGGGGTCAGAGGAAATTCCTTTCTTTGGAATTGGGTGGATATTGGCTTCTTTCGAAGAAGTAGGGAATGAAGAAGCACGTACGGATAGTCTGAATAATTTAGCCAGAACAGGAGCAAGTTCTAGGGAACAACTGGAGGAATTCCATGTGGACCTGGAACATAGTAAATTGTCTAGGATGGATTTTACGTGTCTAGTCAGTATTTTAAGTGAAGCAGTTTCGGGAGAGTCAAGTTCTAGTGCAGGGTCGTTCTGTCTGTCTTCCTCTGAGGTAGAATTTCTGGCAATGTACTGGCACGAATGTTCGTGTCAGTAATTTTATAGTGTTACCATCTGGAGATTTTAGTGGTGGAATGGGTGATGTTAAAGTTGTTATTGAAACAATTGAGGTTTGACCAGAATATTCTTTTGTCATTAGGATTGTTTAATAATTTCGATGCTTGGTCTGGAGTTGATTTAGCGAGATTTATTACTGCTTTTGCATGGGTTCTAGCAATTTTAATTGACTAAAGGATTGAAATATTTTTATTTTAAGTAAGAGTTATTTGCTAAGGACTGTAGGGTTGTAGCTGTGGCACAGTAGTTGTCAAACCATTTTGGGGAGTTAGATCTTTTACTGAACTGTAGACTGGGTTCCATACCATCTAGTATTAAGTCATTGTTGTGGGACACGGTTGAATTGATGTCACTGGTGAGGAAAGGCTGCCATGGAATATCATTAAGATAATTTCTAAATCCATCCCGATATGCCCTATCAAAGTGCCATCTGGTCACTCTGACAGGTTCAGAATGGGATGGTTTGGGGGAACTGGCAAATGGGGCTTTGATGAGATTGTGGTCGAAGCATCCAAGTTGTGACGGTACTTTTATCCTGTATTGATCTGGATTATTTGTCAGGAATAGGTCCAAGAGATAGGCGTTATGGTTATGATTACCTGGTATCCTGGTTGGTTGTTTTACCATTTTTATGATACTAAATGGTTCAGCGGACAGCTCGCATTCCAGACCAGTGTCGTCAGTCCTGGCAGAATGCAATAATCATTCTACATTATGGACATGGAGATCACCCAAAACGGTAATTTGAGGGGTAAGGGTGAGGTTAAGGTTAGGCAACTGTGTGGGTATGGAGTCAAATATGCTGGATTCTGAAGAAGCATTGGGGAAGCGATAAACTATACAGATATATTTGGTAATGTTTAGATAATTTAGTTATATAGTGAATAATCAAAATTAGCTGAAATGAAATTAAAAATAGTGTCAACTGCAAATATAGATTTGATATATCAACAAATGTCACCCTTGTTACGGAAGTCTGTGGGGAGATGTTAACCAGGAAATCAAAATGAGAATGTCAGTAAAGGAAGAGATTTGGGGTTCTGTGAGGAACAGGGCTAGAAAGGTTATTGATTGGAGGAAAAAAGGGAATGGCATTCAGATTGGTACTAAGACCACAGATATAAGTGAAATATAAGGCCGAATCTGTATTTTAGTATGGACAGTGGTTGCAACAACCGCTGTCAGCACAGTCGCTTGATTGCGACCAGGACGACTCCCTGCCACCAGCCCTACCCTGCAGGTGAAGGTAAACAATAAGGCAAGTTTGGGGGATGTGAAACGAGATATAATGTGGTTTTGTGTTGTGTACAATAGAAATGACTGCGTGTGTGCTTTAAGTTTGATATGGATATTTTATAACTGAAGGGTGAGGTAAGTGTTGCAGCGGAACCGCTTCATGCTGTGGCACCGACAGAGTCAGGTAGGTGTGCTGCTCGGTCAAACAAATGTCACTTCATTCTCTTCCTGTCCCCGCCAAGATGGATGATAGACTGCTGAAACTGGTTAACTTGAGCCTGACGTGCAGCAGGGTCACGTTTCATTTGAACCTAGGGCTACAACAACAGCAGCTACTACTCTTGCTACTACACAATTTCTACTACTACAACTACTACTACTACTATTGCTGCTGCTGCTGCTGCTGCTGCTACAGGGATGAGACAGGGAATGTGAATATTGAATCGAGTTGATTGTGCAGTAAATACTATGCTGGGATGTGTGAGGTGTGCATGATGCTGTGTGGCGCAGTGTAGTGTGGTTTAATGTAGTGTGGTAAAATGGTGTGTTTATGAAAGTTGGTGTATTGTTTGGTGTGGGTTTGGGGATGGTGTTTTGATGTGGTCTAGTATAAAATATTTCAGTGAACTGCACTGTTGTACTGTTGTCTTGTGTGTGTGTGTGTGTGTGTGTGTGTGTGTGTGTGTGTGTGTGTGTGTGTGTGTGTGTGTGTGCTGCAGTACGCAGTTTTTTTTTTGTCTCGAAATGTATTGTAATGCGTGCTATAGTGTTGCGTAGTGTGGTGTGGTGTGATGTGTTTTGTTATAATGACTTGCGTACTATTCTTTACAAGTAAACACACATAACACAAATCATAGCCTGGTGTAGAATATTTTTTGTAGCGTGGTTATATAATGTACTGTAGTGTGGCTTGGTGTAGTGCATTGTTGAGTGTTATATGTGTCGATATGTGGTACTGAACTTTTGGTGTAATATGTTACTTTTATGCCAAAAAAAAAGACCCTTCCAAAAACGTCAAACAAGATGAAACTAAATACAGACCTGTGTCAAATAATCTAAAGATACATGAACATAATTCTGACACAGTAAAGAGTTAGACTAACATATGTTGATCGGGTGAGTGATGAAAAGGGTGGTTTTACGCAGTGGTAGAGGATCTGTTGATTAATTCGACATGGGCGATGATGAAAACAGTGGATAAAGCATGTGAGAAAGAATGGAAAATACTTATGGAATTTATGGTACAGAATGAGGGAGGGCAGGTTAAACAGCGTGGAAGTATGGAATAGATGGTTCAAAAGAAGGGACAACATGTCAAAAAGAATGGAAACATGGAAGGAGGTATGTACTGTATGTATGTATGAACGGCAAGGATGGTTTAGAATAAGAGAAAACAGGTTAGACAGAATATACAGTGCGGAATGAAAACTGCTCGATGTACAATTGAAAGAAATGACGACTTTTAATGGCTTATTCTCGCTACATCTAGACAATTTTATCAAATTTAAGAAAGGCCTCTAATTGAAGAAGTTAATGAGGGCTATATCTAACCTTTCTAACTCGAAGAATTTTTCTGAGACATAATTAAATAGACTGGAGTAGCATCGATAAAATATGGATGACGGCACTGAATTGATGAGGTTAAAAGTTATTCACGTGGCAGCGAAGCATATGTAAATATTATTTTTGGTATGTATCGTACATGAATTTCTGTAAAATATGCTACTGCAAACATGTATTTTTAAACAAACATTTCTTGCTACAGAATCTTGCCGTACTGGTGGTGTGGTGTTGATGGCAGCCGCTTTGGGAAGATTTTGGCTTAGCCTGTGGGTGTCCTGCCTTATGGTTCACGCCCCACTGCCCCGATGCTGTGGTATGTTGTTCGCTTGTAATTAATTATGCTCAGTACCATCACACATCGGATGTAATATAATATGCAAAAACTGTGTTGCAGCGCCTTGGAGTATTAAAAAGGAATAATAATACCCATATCGAGGGAGTCAAGGGCCTGCCATAGCCGTTTTATGTAAATTCAGGTAAAATTCTTCTTCTCCTTTAAAGCCTTGTACAAGGTCACCAAAAAGAAGGAAATGGCATTATTGTTACATCACACTGAAATATCGTGACGTGAAAAAGGAGACAAAGTATTACACGAATTTAAGTACCTAAATGGGCAGAACATTTGCCATCCCTTGAGCATAGAAGTATAAGTTAATAATTGCAAATGGTAAGAGCAATTTAATATGGTAGGTTTTCTGTACAGATGTGGAATATATTTATCTCGGGCTATGGTGTGTAACAATATGTAGAATGCAACTCATTTTCTAATACATAATAATTGCTTTTAAAGGTTGCTGTATGTAAAGTTAGTGCTTTCCTTGTACTGTTAGTTTTGGTAAGCATCCAAATACACTTTCCCATAAAACGGAGGAAGTTATAAGGATAAAAAACATAAACAGACATTATAAAAACACCGGGAAACTATCAGACGTCCACTGAAATGAACTAGCGTCTGTTCACCCATCTTTAAAGTTTGAACTTCAGAAATTCATGGCAACACCTTACTCGCTGAACGAATCACACAAATATGAGCTTCGTAATGCGTTGTAGGCTATGAAGAGTTGTACGCACTTCTCCCACTCTGCTGGTCGATGTTTCGTGTGTTGCGGGGACGGCTTCTTCGGTGTTATCACTGTCTATAGTGCATAGTTTATTCATTCCCTACTTCCACCGTTAGACCCATGACCACACCGACAAACTGAGCCGTCCATGCAATACATAACATACATCCAGGTGAGTTCTACTGGAACGTTATTTACGGATCGCCCTACTCAGGATACTAAACTATGCAATTTCGTGATATTCATTTGTTCTGGTACCGGACAGGGACGCCTTCACGTGGTGGCACCGATATAGCTGAGCGACCCCGCCTGCCACGTTGTATAAACGTTACTCATCCCTCGCTATCCCTTGAGAGGAAGAGGTGAACTGCAGGAGGACAACTTAAGCCTGAAGTCAACTGGGGTCACGTCTCACATGAATCTGGGGCAGGAACTACTATACCGCTATTACTACCATTAGTTTTTCTTCTACAACAACAACAACAATAACAACAAAAACTACTACTACTACTACTACTATTACAACTACTCCTACTACTACTACTACTACTACTATCACTATTACAACAACAACAATTACTACTATTACTACCATTATTACAACAACAGCCACAACAACGACAGTTACAATTATACTACAGCTACTACTACAGCTGCTACTTCTACTGCTACTACTATTACGCTTGTTCCAGACCTGAGCCAATCTGCGGGTGACCTCCATGCTGCACTGGACGCCATGTTGGCCACACAGTCATGCAGTCGCTCCTCCGTGTTTGTGCTGACAGATGGCTCGTACTGGACCTCCCTCGTGTCCAGGGTTAGTAGTATATTATCTGCTATTCCCTCTTTTTTATATGCTGGAATCTGGGCAAAGGCTTAACAGTCCTTTCCCTTAGGCCCAGCAGTCCTCCGATATACCATACACCTCCACATGACACCACTTCGGCACTAACACCCACCGTTCATTCTGATCACACAAGGGTTCAAAATAAGTGTGCAGTGATCATAAATTGTCAGTGATCAATCTGGTTTCCAAATTGATCAATCTGATTTTGTGTAGTGAAGAAATTGATTATGTGCAGTCAAAAATTCTTGTTTGTGTAAATGGAAAACGTTTGGCAATATAGCCTACCCAGAATTTCTATAGTTGTCTCGGAAATTATTTACAAAGAGATAGCATTAAGTTTAATTTTATTATTAAGGCTTTTTTATTTTATGAAAGAAAAAAAAAAGGCTTTCCTAAGTTTCTTGCTTTTTAATTTTTTCTTGGCGATTTTGGCAATCTCAGGACAGGAAATGGGGTCTGGGAGTCTCACAGACCAGTGTATCTAGCAGTCTTGCTGCGCCCGATCTTATATTCCAAAAAACAATAAGGACTGTGGAGAAATATACTGCATATATTCTAAACCCTGCCTAATTCACTTTGCTTCTCTTTCTCACCCAGTATCCTAACTTTACTTTCTCTGTTAAACTTGGGTAACGGTGAGAGCAGGATTTATCTATCTATCTATCTATCTATTGCCAGACGCCTCAATCCCGTTTGGGGTGGCCACAAACAAATCGCCTCCAAGTCACTCTGTCCCCCGCCATTTCACTGCCCTGCTCCCAACTCACACCTCCCTCTCTCATATACCTCTCCACCCCATCTCTCCATCTCATCCTCGGCCTCCCCCTCCCTCTTCCCCCCTCCACCTCACTCACATACACTCTCTTCGTCAGTCTTTCACCCTCCATCCTCTCCACATGGCCAAACCACCTCAGTGTGTTCCTCATAACGCTTCCTATCACATCCACATCCACACCACAAATCTCCTTTATATCCTCATTCGTCAGCCTGTCTCTCCATGTGACTCCACAGGCTCCTCTTAAATAACTCATTTCCACTGCTCTCACTCTTGACTTGTGTCCTTCCAACAATGTCCAAGCTTCACTTCCGTTCGTTAGAGTTGGTATCACAATACTGTCATGTGGTAACTTTTTCACTTCCATACTCACTTCCCTGTTTCTTATCACTGCTTTCAAAGAACCAGCAACCTTTCTTCCCTGCTGTACCCTTTCAAGCACTTCATCCTCCAAACCTCCATCCTTACTCATCACACTACCCAAATACTTAAACGTACTCACATTTTCCAATTCCTCACCATCCAACCTCGCTGTACATTCACTAACTTCACCTCTCTCAAAGACCATCACTTTACTCTTCCCTACATTCACCTTTAAGTTCCGTTTCTTACACACTCACTCAAACTCATCCACCAAGCCTTGCAGCTCCCCTTCGTCTTCACTCAACAACACGGTATCATCTGCAAACAACAGTACAGGGAGTTTCCAAACACTATCCTCTCTCACCAGGGCCACTCCAACATCCACTACCCTACCTTGTACCTCTTTTATTACCCCATCCATGGACAGATTGAACAACCATGGAGACATGACACATCCCTGTTTCAAACCAACTTTCAAAGAGAAAAATTCACTTAGTTCACCATCCACACGCACTGCAGCCTTCGCACCATCGTACATACTTTTCACAGCATTCAACAACTTCCCATCTACTCCATATATTCTTTACACTTTCCACAATCCTTGTCTATCCACCCTGTCATATGCTTTCTCCAAATCCATGAAAGCCGCATACAACTTCTTTCCCTTCTCTAGAAACTTTTCCACTAAAGATCTAAGAATGAATATCTGATCTACACAACCTCTTCGCTTCCTAAAGCCTCCCTGTTCTTCTCCAACTAATTTCTCTGTTCTTTCTCTAACTCTGTCTATAAGTATCCTACCATACACTTTTCCTATTATACTAAGAAGACAAATGCCCCTATGATTACCACACACTTCTTTTTCCCCTTTTCCTTTGTACAAGGGAATAATTATACCTGACTTCCAATCCTCCGGGACTCTACCTTCCTCCCAGGCCAATCTGCACATCTTCCACATCCATTCTACTACTATCTCTCCCCCATGTTTCAGCATTTCACCACACACTCCATCAATTCCTGGGGCTTTCCCCGATTTAACTTTCTTCATTGCTTCCACAACTTCTATCCTACTGATTTCTTCCTGTCTTCTCACCTCCCTCCTTCTCCCAGCCATTCCCCAGCCACATATACTTGCATTACTTCCATCCTCTACGTTCAACAATTCCTTAAAGTGTTCTCTCCATCTGCTCACTTTTTCTCCCTTCTCCACTAGTAATCTACCATTTTTATCTTTCACTCCCCTGCTAACTTCACTTCCACCCTGTCTTACTCGTTTCACTTCTCTCTAGAACATTTGCTTACAGTCCCTCCACTTTACACTCAAATTCCTTCCAAATTCCTCATCCACTCTCTTCTTACTCTCTCTTACTAATCTTTTCACCTCTCTCTTTCTTTCCACATACAACTCTCTCTTCCGCCTCTCAACTTCTTCCACGCCCCTATTTCTCATCCATTCATTATATGCTTTCTTCTTTTGTGCCACACCCTGTTTCACCTCTTCAGTCCACCACGCTGTTCCTTGCACCCCCCTCCGTCTTCTATTCCTTCCACACACCACATCACATGCTGCACATATTTCTTCCGTAAATATCTTACACACACCTTCCACGTCTCGCATCTGTTCTAATTCATATTTGCCCAATCGTTCCTCCACTTCTCTCTTCTACTCTGCCTTTTTCTCATCCTCTTGTAACCTTTCCACTCTCCTTGCAACTACTCCTTCCTCTCGTCTTTCCCTTCTTCTATTCCTCCATCTTACTTGCATTCTAATTCTGGCCACCACCAAGTAGTGGTCAGAAAGTCCACTCCCCCAACCTCTATACACTCTTGCATCCTTTATATATCTTTGCATCCTTTCATCCACACACACATAATCAGTCATTGCCTTCCTTTCATTCAGTTCACCACCCACCCTTCTCATCACTCGCCATGTATACCTGTGGATCATTTTATGCCTGAAGAGGATATTGGCTATCACCAACCCCCTCCCAGCACAAATGTCCACTAACGCACTCCCATTCTCATCTATCTCAGCAGGCACACCCCACTCACCAACTATTCCATCCACCTTCACATTCCCAACTTTACCATTCATATCACCAATCAAAAACACTCTCTCATTCCTTCCAAACTTTTCCATGCACACTTCCACATTTGTCCAGAACTCTTCTCTCACTCTTCTAGCACGATCTTGCGTTGGCACATACACACACACAATCGCCCACATTTGTATTCCAACTTTCAACTTTACCCACACAATCCTTGACCCAACTGATCCATACTGTCTTATGCTCTTCTTCCATCTTTTACTCACAACTATACATACTACTTCCTTTGCCCTCTCATTCTCACCTACTCCTGCACATATACCCCATCCATGCTCCCATTCTCTCACAGTTTCTCCTCTCCATTTTGTTTCAGTTATTCCGCATACATCCACTTTCGCAGGATTTATGTTTTCAAATATTTTGTTTGTTTTTTTTGCAAAGTAATAACTGTAATTTTTCCATTGGTTAAAACAGAAAATTTCAAGAACAGCGTTCATTTCAGGTGTTTTCGAACACAATTTCTCAAATTATTTACTTGTACATATTTCTACATTCATTAGCCTCCATTTATTTCAAAATCAAGTTTATGCAAAATGTGTAAGACTAGTTTTTTTTTTTTATTAACGTATCCTTAGCTAATATTTTACTTATTTATATTTAGTCTTATTACTAAATATATTTGGTATGCAAAACTCAAAATTGTAATATTGCTAAATATTACCTAAATATATATATATATATATATATATATATATATATATATATATATATATATATATATATATATATATATATATATATATATATATATATATATATATATATATATATATATATATATATATATATATATATATATATATATATATATATATATATATATATATATATATATATATATATATATATATATATATATATATATATATATATATATATATATATATATATATATATATATATATATATATATATATATATATATATATATATATATATATATATATATATATATATATATATATATATATATATATATATATATATATATATATATATATATATATATATATATATATCATCATCCGGACCTCCATTCCCACCAAAGGGCAGGGTGAGGAGTAGCAATGTCCAGACAGCCCAAATTTGCCCAATCCAATGGGCCATGCTTCCCTTCACTCATCATTCAAGCCCCCGGAATCCTGGCTCTATCCAATATGCCAACAACATTCACCACATTCTCTAGCTTCACGCAAACCTATCCGATTGAGTCAATCCGGATGCTGCCACATTAAAAAAGGCTACCCAAAATCCCTGATCATGCATTTCTCCTCACAACATTATTCCAGCCAGCTCGATCTCTTGTCAGTTCCCTAGCCTTACCGACTTCCAAACCTCTCTTCCTCACACACTCATCCACCATATTTTTTCACCTTCTTCTTGGCCTACCTCGCCTCCTCCCTCCTTCAAATTCGCTCAGATATTCCTTTTCCACCACTCTATTGTTATCTGTTCTCTCCACATGACCATACCACCTCACTACACTCTCTTTGATTCTGGTGTACACCGACTTTCTCACTCCACATCTATCACGAATCACATTATTTTATCCTATCCACCCTCTATACTCGACGTTCATTCCTCAGCAGCGCCATCTCCACTGCTCTTACTCTAGACTTTTCATTTTCATACTACACCATAGTCTCGCATCCGTGTGTTAATGTTGGCACTAACACTCCCTCATGTAAGCCTCGTGCAGCGGTAACTCTCAAGCCTCTGTTTCTTATCAAGGCCTTCATTGCACGAGCTACTTTTCTTCCTTCTGTCACTCTATTTTCAACTGCTTTTGCACATTTTCCTCTCTTTTCTATCACTGTACCCAAGTATTTGAACTCTCTCACCAATTTCAGTCTCTCTCCATTCTCTATAACATCACACTGGGAATCACCTTCTCTCTCAATAACCATCACTTTACTTTTTTCTACGTTTACTCTCAAGGCACGATGCTCACAAACATCAGCGAAACTCTGCACTAGCCTACCAAGGTCTTGTCCCGTACTTGCAAGCAGAACTACATCATTAGCATTCAACAAATTTGAGATATTCCATCCATCACCATTCATTACCAGCGCGGTCCCTCTCTCCATTACTCATTTTTTCACTTTCCTCATCACCCCATCCATTCATCCATATATATATATATATATATATATATATATATATATATATATATATATATATATATATATATATATATATATATATATATATATATATATTGACCAGCCATGAGGAAATTACACAACCTCGTCGCACGCCTACACCGATAGTGAACCATTCACTTAGATTCCCATTAACCCTTACACATGCTTCGCTACCATCACAAAAACTCTTGACAGCACCTAGCAGCTTACAATGTACACCACACATGTGCAAAACTTTCCACAATCCCTTTCTGTCTACTTTGTCGTATGCTTTTTCCAGGTCCATGAATGCCATAAACACCTTATGGTCTTTCTCACAAGCCTTCTCTGCCATCTGTCTCACTGCAAATATTTTATCCACACATCCCCTGCTACTCCTAAAGCCACCCTGTTCATCACACTCAAGGATTTCTGATATCACTCTTGCTTTATAATAATTCTTCTATATACCTTCCCTTATGCCACGATAATTCTAGCACTCACTTCGCTCACCTTTATTTTTGTACAGGGGTACAATCACAGCCTTTTTCCACTCTGCAGGCACAGTTTCACTCATCCATGCCTTCTTACATATCTCCAACAAGCACTTCTTTCCTCTCTGTCCACTACACTTAAGCATCTCTGCATACACCTCATCAACCCCAGCTGCTTTTTCATTTTGCAGTCGCTTCACAGCACTCTTCACCTGTGCAAGTGTCACATCTCCTGGTACTGCATTCCTTCTCTGCACACTCCCAAAACCAATCATGTTTACAGTTGCTCTGCTCTCTCTGTTCTCATTCATCAGGCTTTCAAAATATTCTTTCCCTCTGGTCCTTACTTCATCTCCATGGGTTAATAATCTACCACCTGCATCCTCCACACAATCACATTTCTTTCTGATTTCACTTCTATATTTCCACACCCCATTCCAGGATAACTGCCTATTTTCAGAGTAATTCGCATTCATTTTTCTTCTCAGATTATCATTTACCTCCTCCTTTTTCCTCTTTACTAGTCTTTTTACGTGCTTCTTCCTCTCAATATACTCATCTCTTATTTCAATTTAACCTCTATCCTGTAACCACTTTAGCCACGTCCTCTCTTCCTTCACCTCTCTCTTAACCTCCTCATCCCACCATGCCATACCTTTCTCCTTTATTGTTACTCTTGCCACACCACACACAACTTGAGCATTCTTAACTAACCAATCCCTACATGCATCCCACAGGCAGTCCAAATCAATTTCATTCCAGTTCACTGACTCTAACTCTCTGTACTTTGGTCCTGTAATCATCTGCCATTTCTTTGATACTCAGCTTCTCAACTTTCAGTCTTTTTCCCTGATTGCTCCTCTCTCTTGATCCACCTCACTCCTCTCAGCTTGATCTTGCATATCACAGTCATATGATCTGACAGACCTCCACATCATCCTCTGACAGCCCTAGTATCAGCAACCATTCCCATCATCGGCCTCTCTACGAGCATGTAATCAATCAGGCTTCGCTCAACACGATCCCCGTTTCCTCTATACCATGTATAATTATGTGCATCTTTGTACCTGGAATATGAGTTACAAATGCACAGCCTCCTCTCCTGACACATATCCTTTAGTCACTTCCAATTATCTTTTTCTCCAGGTTCTCCATAACAACCCATTATGTCATCCTCAGGTCCAGTGCCAACTCTTCCATTCATATCCCCCATCACAATCACTTTATAGCTCCTGGGCATTTCACCCAGCTCATCCCAAAACCTGTCTTTCTGTCACTCCTGTCCTCTCATGGAGCATATGCTACAATCACTGCCACTTTCACCTTCTCAGACTTAAAACTGACATACATACATCTCGAGATGAAACATTTGTAGTCTCTCATTCCACTCTGCCACACCTCTTTCATCAACAAAGCAACTCCTTCCTTACATCTTTCTCGCCCATTAATTCCCGATCTTACACATTTCACATCCTCCCACTCCTCCACTTTGCACCCTTTCAACTTCACTTCACACAATGCCATCACAGCATATCTCGCACTCTTGAACACATTCACCACTTCCACCCTCTTGCTCTCCTCATTCACACCTCTCACATTCAACATGGCCACGCTAGTCTGCCCATTTGGTTGGGGCCCCGGGCAGGGATTGGACCCTCCGAGGCTCTCTGAAACGACTGCCATGATTAAATGATTTTGGATAGGGGAATGTGGGGGACACTTAACCCCACCAGAAACCCAGGTTATATGGTTACCACCAAGCGTAGTAAATAGTTTCCTGGGTAAAGGAAACCATTTTGCTTGTCACTCAGTGTAGAACTCATATGGTATCACTCTACACTGAGTGAGTGGATGATGGGCACCCCTAACCACCATTGTGTATATATATATATATATATATATATATATATATATATATATATATATATATATATATATATATTTGTGTCCGACTCTGGGCATAGGCTTCACAACCTGCTCTCAAGGCCCAGTAGTCCTCCATACCATACACCTCTCTACATGTCACCACTTCGGTGCTATGACCCACCGTCCATATTGAATACATGCTAGGGCTGTGTCATACAGGACTGGTGTATTTGTATTAGCGGGGGTATTTTGAGACATGTCGGCGGGTCTTCTGGTAGATCAGCAAAGTCTGATTTCATGAAATTCAAACCCCTAAACTGTTCCCTGCCCCAACGGGGATTTGAACCTGGGTCCGGTAGGACTGCAGGCCACTTCTGTACCGATTGAGCCACCATATATATATATATATATATATATATATATATATATATATATATATATATATTATGGATTACAAAATTTTGCTTTAGATGTGCAGTGATCACATTTCCCTATTCTATGCTCTCGAACACATGCTTGGGCTGTCGCATGACTGGTGTATTGATATTAGTGGGGGTGTTTTTATGACATGTCAGCTGTCCTTGGGTAGATTAGGAAATTCTACCTCACTGAGATTCAAATTATTTAATCTGTTCCCTGCCCTAGACAGCATTAAAACCCGCGTCCAATGGAACCGTACACCACATCTCTACTGACTCGTCCTAAAATTATCATGTATCTATGAAGAATGCTGACTTGTTAAAACTGATTAGCATAGAACGATGCCTGTCACAAAAAAGTGCGGTGGGGAGGTAAGAGTCATAGTAGCCTGTTTCTGCCACTGATATGCGTGACATAAGCTGCAAAAGGACGAAAACTACGCCAAGTTTTAGTAAAAAAAAAAGTAATCAATCTTTCTTGTCAATCCAATGTGCATGGAGAAATAGCAGGGCAGAAGGAAACGGTAGATCTGTTATTGCAGGATGAAGAACTGATGGAGTGATTTCATATACAGACACAGAATGAGAAAATTAGTATGGAATGGTTGACCACTACTAGTCTTGTCTAATTAAAAATGATAAAGCAGAAGGAAACAGTTTAGCTTTTACTGGGAGATCAAGGACTGATGGGGAGATTTTAGAAGCAAAAGCAGAGAAGGAAATGCTGTATGGCATGGTTGATTAGAGGGGAAGGAATTTTTGTATGGCAACGGATTGATTACCTCGCCCTCGAACAGAGTTCGATGAGGTATTGTTTTTTGGTGGAATTTTGTATGTTTGTTTGTTTGTTAGCAGTATTACCGAAATACGGCTGAATGAAATTACATGAAACTTTTTTTTTTAAGGTATGTGGGAGCTGGTACCCAAAGAAAGTGATTAAATTTTAGAGGTAATGGGAGCCCCGACAAACTGGAAAAAGATGCAAACTCTCGCCAGATAACGTGAAGTGCAAAAGTGGGATCAACTTGAATTACTCTCTGTTATACAAGTTTTATGATACTTTACTGAAAATAGGATATTTTTTTGATTTATCTACATATAATGCTGGAGAAAAAAATGACTTCTTTATCAAATATATAAAAGAAACGGAAAGGTTGCGTCCATCTCCAGTTTAGGGACAGCCTCACATACGAGAATTAGTGTTGCCGAGTATTGATCACTGTCGTGTTTTTAAGTGACGAATGTAACCCATTTGTAAGGAAAAAATGGTAAATGGGTATAACGAAATTGTTTCTGTAGATAACAAATGGAGGAAATATGGTACTTAAACAATCGAAAAGATCGTATGAACTCACTGCGCTCATATGGAGAGCGCTTTCTCATGGGCAGCATGGCGTACTTTGTGTACCTGCCGCCAGAGGCCCAGGGTGGCGCTGATGACTTGTGCATACACCACATCCGATGCTCACGCCTTTTTAAATCAGGCGATAAATCCGGGAAATATAGTGCCGTGGTCGACTGCGCAGCAAAAATATATGTGGAAAAATAGATTGTAGCAGAAATGACTACGTTTTCTCAAAGCAAGAGGAATACCACCATGCTGATCTCGGCCACGGGGAAGATTTCGGCAGCACAGTTCTTACTAAGTGTACAGTATAATCAGGATAGAATCATGTCAGATTTGCCCAGTGAAACACTACGATCTTTGCGAAACTGTATGATAAATTTTTCCAACTTAACTGAGATTCAGTAACACTTGGATAAAAATGTGCTGGAATGCAAAAACACACAATAAGCTCTCTTGGCTTTTTAGTAAACTCTGTGGGGAACTTTTTCAGAGTAAATCTCGTTTAGAGCATCAGTTTAAGACATCTAAGATGAAATAATACTGGTATAATGCTTTATGCACGAGTAATAATCCCGATAGGATTTTTTTAAAGGGAGGGTACACCTCCAGACAGAAATTCGTGATACAGGGTAATTCTGCCACTTTTAGAAGATCAGGTTAATTGCACACGTCTTGCCCCCCCCTAACTCCCTCTCCTTTACCCCCAGCAAAACACTGATTTGTCAGGCAGATGAATGGGAGATATGAAGCTTTCGCTCACTCTCATGTCTTGCTGCATGTAATGTTACTTTTCATTTATCTTACTTATTAGGTGTGGCTTTATCAAGTGCATGAGAACCATCTCCAGTTCCATGAGAAGTGATTATATCGAAGTTTTAGC
Organism: Coenobita brevimanus; assembly: GCF_032717465.1. Lineage (NCBI taxonomy): Eukaryota > Metazoa > Arthropoda > Malacostraca > Decapoda > Coenobitidae > Coenobita > Coenobita brevimanus. Next base: position 41,895,192 of record NC_136999.1, on the reverse strand, counting down.
AGATTTCAGTACAATGACCTCAATCTATAGAGTCCTGGTTTCCAAATAGTTATCCAACGTTTTCTAAGCGATAGACTAAAATCCAAGTAGCAGTTGAAAGTTATATGGCCAGATACAGTCCACTCTCTTGCGTTGTCATGTGGACAGCCACATATACACTCACCCTACTTCATCCACCTACCCACTCAACCCATCCAACACAACCCACCGACCTCAACCCCTGCCACCCACCTAGCCCATCGATCCCTGCATATCCACCCTGTTTACCCACGAATGCTACACGCGAAGTTCACCCAACAATGCCATTCCAACTAATTTTCTCCATTTACTTCTCCACCCTAAACATAACCCAGCCACCTAACCCAACCACCCACTTAGATCATCCCGACCACGTAATCCGTCTTAGCCACCCTGGCGACCAACGGTGCCCACTCATCTTGGCGACTCACTTGCCCACACATCCCGACAGCCTATCTTGCCCACACGATCCCTACCACCCACCCTCACCCACTCACAAGTTCCACCCACCCTTCCCACTCACGAATTCCACCCAATTCCTGGTCACCCAACAATGCCATCTGATCTCATCCATCCACACAACCCTCCCGCCTCTCCCTGAACAACACCCCACCCACCTCACCCTGCCCATCCACTTCCATCCTGTGTCCACTCCACTCTCACTCCCACCGACCCACCTGCCCATCCACTATATTCTTGCCCAACTCCATTCACTACGCCACCCCCATTCCACTCATTTGAACCCGAACTTATCCATCAAACTCATCTTATCCAAACCGAACATACACCGACCCCTCCCCTGACCACCCACACATCCAGCCACATACCCACCTACAGTCCATCAAACGCATCCACTCACTAACCCAATTACCCCTACAACCCTGACCCAAAACCACTCCACACACCACACCCAACAACTGTCCCCCCCCCTTCTCCACCATTCTCACTGTCCACCCACTCCTGGCGATGCACCCGAACTACCACACCCCACCAGCTCAACCTCATCAACTCCCCCAGCCAGCTGACACACACACACACACACACACACACACACACACACACACACACACACACACAGAAAACATGCATAAATAGACAGACAGACAGACAGACAGAGGCACACACACACACACACACACACACACACACATACACACACACACACACACACACACACACACAGTCATACAGAGAGAGAGAGAGAGAGAGAGAGAAACTGACTCCTAGTAAGACACAAACAAAACACACACACACACACACACACACACACACACACACACACACACACACACACACACACATTGTTCCCCTATTCAGGAAAGGAAATAAACAGAATCTACTCAACTTTATAGACCAGTATCTCTGACCAGTGTTGTATGCAAGGTACTAGAAAAAACTAAGAAAAATTCTAGGTAAACCAACTGCAGTAAAACAATATGATAACAGAAAAAGACAGTTCGGTTTGCCTAGAAAAGGATAATCAGTGTTTCGAATCTATTAATCTACTATAACAGAAGTTTCCAGAAACACTACGAAAAAGAGAAGGACTGAGTGGACGGTATCTATTTTGATATTAAGGATGCATGTGACGGAATACCGCACCAAAGACTTCTTTGGAAGCTGTACCATCAAGGAGGAATCCAAGGTAATCTGTTCTGTTGGATTCAAGATTTTTTTACTCCCAGAAAAGGGAAATGAGAACGAGGTACCGTGAAGAGTGATAATTACTCATCTGATGTTTCTAGGGAAGTGACTAGCAGAGTTCCAGAGGGCTTATTGATGGCACCAATTATGTTTTTTTAGTATATACTAATGATATAGGCTAGACAGGAACATTGCAATGGGGTGCTATCTAAATATGTTTGCTGATGATGCAAAAATAGCAAAAAGCAGAATTACAGACTTTTGCAGAGAGCTACAAGAAGAATTAAACAAGCTTCATAAATGGAGTAATAGACGGCAAATGGAAATCAGTGTGGACAAAATGCCATGTAATTTAAATTTGGTAAAAGTGGAAAAGGACCAAATCGGGATTATAAGATAGGAAGCTACACATATCAGAAAAGAAGAAGGATCTAAGAGTGATTATCAATAGTATAGACTTGTTCTCCGGGCAGACCACATAAATGAGAAGGTATGAAACATGCACACACTGTTTGCTAATATGAGAATAGCATTCACATATACAAAATGAAGGCATGCCGAGAAAGATAATTACCTCGTTCATCAGACCAACTCCTCGGAATTTGCATGAGTGGTCTGGAATCCTCATCTAAAAAAATTCATAGATATGACTGAAAAAGTACAAATGGGTTTGCCACAAGATGGGCACCAAGCTTAAAGGATCTAAGCTATGAAGAAAGACTAGAAAAACCTGAACCTACCAATACTACAATGGCGAGAAGGGAAGAGGAAACTATGATGACGCTATATAAATACATCTCAGGGAAAGAAAGAAATAGACATCAGTGAACATATATCAACCTACGGGGAAGCATCAAGGCAAAGAGGACACTAAAAAAAAAAAAAAGCAAAAAAAAAGAGGTGAGAAAGACGTAAGGAAATAAAGTTACCCGAAAAGGGCAATTGATCAGTGGAATGCGCAACCGAATTAAATAATGCGTGCCAAAAACTATCTTCATAAATTTAAGGATATGTATGATAATAATGGTTTAATACACGTGACAGTACGAGCTTGACTCATTCCTTTAAAAATACAATTAGGTAAGAACAATTAGGGGAAGAACATATATGCACACACACACACACACACACACACACACACACACACACACACACACACACACGCAGATGCGGAAGGGGTGGGAAAAGGGACGGAGGAAGGATTTGGGGACGGTGAGGGGGACGGATGAAAGTGGAAGTTGTTTAGTACTCGTTCTAATAGCAGCTTGCACAGTACATTGACTCATACCTCCGATATAAACTCCTTAATTCAGCTATATTATGGATGTATATCCATTTAGGATTCCAAGGATATGCCATCCAACAGGCAACAGTTTTAATGAGCGAAAATTTGGAAGGTAGAATATGAAATATCATAATTATACTAGTTTCAGCATTACATGCTGTTCATAGTGTTCAATGATTATACAGTCAACCATCAAACAATCTTCCTTGGGAATAAACAGCATTACTGAGAATGATTTATGAGTGAAGTTATTGTGAACTACTCTCTCCTTGTGTGTGTGTGTGTGTGTGTGTGTGTGTGTGTGTGTGTGTGTGTTCTTACCTAAATTGTTCTTACCTAATTGTATCTTTACAGGAGATAGAGTCAAGCTCTGTACTGTTTACCGTGTCTTAAACCATATTTATCATACATATCCTTAAATTTGTGAATTGTTTTGGCACACACTATTTCATTCGGTAGTTGCATTCCCATTGATCAATTGCTCTGTTTTGGGAAACTGAATTTCCTTTACGTCTTTATCACCTCTCTTCTTATGCAGTTTTTTGCAGTGTCCTCTTATTGATGCTTCTCCATCTATGTTAAAGTAATCATTTATGTCTATTTTCTCCTTTTCCTGATATGCTACATTTATATAGTATTATCATGTCACCTCTTTTCCTTCTCTCCTGTAGTGTTGGTAGATTCAGTTTATTTAGTCTTTCTTCGTAGCTTAGGTCCTTTAAGCTTGGTATCCATCTTGTTTTGGTGGCCCTTTGAACTTTTTCAATCTTGTCCATGTGCTTTTTGAGATGAGGACTCCAGACTACTGATGCATATTCCAGAGGTTGGTCTAATGAATGATGTAATTATCCTTTCTTAGCATGTCTTCATTTATATCTATCTCACTCTATTGCCAGACGCCTCAATCCCGTTTGGGAGTGGCCACAAACAAATCGCCTCCAAGTCGCCCTGTCCTCCCGCCATTTCACTCCCTGCTCCCAACTCACACCCCCTCTCTCATATACCTCTCCACCCCATCTCTCCATCTCATCCTCGGCCTCCCCCTCCCTCTTCTTCTTTCCCCTCCACTCACTCACATACACTCTCTTCGTCAGTCTTTGACCCTCCATCCTCTCCACATGGCCAAACCACCTCAGTGTGTTCCTCTATAACTGCTTCCTATCACATCCACATCAACACCACAACGCTCCTTTATATCCTCATTCGTCAGCCTGTCTCTCCATGTGACTCCACAGGCTCCTCTTAAATAACTCATTTCCACGGCTCTCACTCACTTGACTTGTGTCCTTCCAACAACGTCCCCAAGCTTCACTTCCGTACGTTAGAGTTGGTATCACAATACTGTCATGTGGTAACTTTTTTTCACTTCCATGCTCACTTCCCTGTTTCTTATCACTGCTTTCAAAGAACCAGCAACCTTTCTTCCCTGCTGTGCCACCCTTTCAAGCACTTCACCCTCCAAACCTCCATCCTTACTCATCACACTACCCAAGTACTTAAACGTACTCACATTTTCCAATTCCTCACCATCCAACCTCGCTGTTACAATCACTGACTTCACCTCTCTCAAAAACCATCACTTTACTCTTCTCTACATTCACCTTTAGATTCAAAACGTTTCTTACACTCTCTCTCAAACTCATCCACCAAGCCTTGCAGCTCCCCTTCGTCTTCACTCAACAACACGGTATCATCTGCAAACAACAGTACAGGGAGTTTCCAAACACTATCCTTCTCTCACCAGGGCCACTCCAAAATCCACTACCTCTACCTTGTACCCTATTTCCTTTTATTACCCCATCCATGTACAGATTGAACAACCATGGAGACATGACACATCCCTGTTTCAACTCAACTTTCAAAGAGAAAAATTCACTTAGTTCACCATCCACACGCACTGCAGCTCTTCGCACCATCGTACAAACTCTTCACCCAGCATTCAACATTCATTTATGTATCATGAATGCTATTCTCATATTTGCAAAAGCCCAGTGTATACATGTTCCGTACCTTCTCGCTGATGTGGTCCAGCCGGGAGATAGTCTGTTATTGATAATCACACCTGTGGTCTTTCTCCTCTTTCTAGAACCTGTGTATAGGGTTTTATTTCCCTAACTTATAATCCCAATCAGGTCTTTTTCCACTATCACCCAAACTTGATTACATGACACTTGTCCACATTGAATTCCATTTGCCATGTACTACTCCATTCATGAAGTCTATTTAATTCTTTTCTTGTAGCTCTTTACAAGAGTCTGTGTTAGTAATCTCCTTTAGTATTTTTGCATCATCTGCAAACATATTTAGATAGCTTTTCATTTCCAGTGTTACTGTTTATAACTCATTTATATACCACTAAAAACATGATTGGTGCCAGCACTGAACCCTGTGGTACTCCACTAGTCACTTATTTCCATGATGAGTAGTTTCCTCTTAGTACTGTCCTCATTTCTGCTTTTTATGAGAAAGTCTTGCATCCAACAAAACAGTTTTGCCTCGAATTCCTCCTTGATGGTACTAGTTTGGTTCCATAAAAGTCTTTGCGTGGTACTGCTGTCAAAAGCTTTCTTGAAATCTGAATAGATACTGTCCACCCATCCTTCCCTCTCTCCTGTATTGCTGTTTGTTACTCTGTACATAGTAGCTCAACAGTGATTAAGTAACACATGATTGCCTGCTTCCTTTTCTAGTCAAACCAAACTGTCTTTCTGTTATCATACTGTGTTCTTCTAGATGATTTACCCAAGCTTTTCTTATAAGCTTTTCTAATACCTTGCTTACAACACTGGTCAGTGATACTGGTCCGGTAGTTGAGTGGATTTTGTCTATTTCCTTTCTTGAATAAAGGGGAAAATATTTGCTTTTTTCCAAATATCAGGTAGTTTACCTTGACTCAAGGATTTCTTGAAAATTAAAAATAATGGTTTTACATAACTCCTTTGCACATTCTCGTAATACCCAACATGAAATTTCTATCAGGACCACTTGCTTTTCCTCTGTCTAATCTACTTAACTCCTCCTGTATTACTTTTTCTAGCTATTATTTGTATATCTGGTAGTATGTGTGGACATGCGTGTTCCACATAGTCCCTCTCAAAGAATTTTGTTCTTCTGTAAAAACTAATTGAAATTCTTATTTAGTGCTTCACAAATATCTTTCTCTTGTGTATAAGTAATTCCCTCGTCCGTAATGGATTGTATTATATCTTTTACTTTAGTTTTAGCTTCTGATATAGCTTGCTAAAACAGCATTGGTTGATCACTACTTTTATTTATTTATATCCTCCTCAAACTGTTTTTGGGCTTCCTCCTTATTCTTGTATAGTCGTTTTTCTTGCCTGTTTGTAATTATTGTACGCCCTTTCACTATTAGTGTCTTCTGTATCTATTCCACAACAAATCTCTTCTTTCTTTTTGATTTTTTACATTCTGTATTGAACCATTTCTGTATTTTTCTTATCTGCTTCTTTGTGCATTTGTGGGGATGTACTTCTGGACTCCTATTTCATAATATTCACAAAAATTTTTATATACAGCATTTAAATCTTGTCCTCTAAGCTCATTTTCCAAATCAACTTCTAAGAAATACTTCTTTTAGGTCTTGATAATTTCCTTTTTTATATGTTTAGGCTCTTTTTGTAACTATCATTTGCTGTTTACTATGTCATATGTGTCATATTCTGCTATAATTTAGTACTGCATAGACAACGCTTTTGCCGAGTGGAGGGTGAGTATATTAAACTGTCAATATCATTTTCTTGCCTTGTAAATATTAGATCTAGCAATTGAAGGTACATCAAGTCCTCTTTTTTCTGGTGGTTTCCTCACATGTTGCGTTAAGAAAAACTCTTTGTACGAGATCCAGGAGACTTTTGGTCAAAACAGTTTTCTTGGCTATTTATATCTAGAGTATTCCTAATTTACTATTTGTAGCTGAAGTCCCCAGTTAGTATAATTCCTTTCCGATTTCTCTTCCATTTTATGTAGCAATGATCTTATACCTCTGAATTGTGCACTCTCTGCCAGGTCGGTCCTCATATTAAATTCATCCTTTCCCACGTGTTTGAGTCTGGGTCTTGCTTGATGTACAAATTGGCTACAATTACTTTACCTTCAGATGTGTCGATCTCTACTGCAATCAGTTCTACTTGTGATGGTATATCTAGTTTTATTTCCTTGACTTTTAGATTTTTTCTTAGTTAATTTTATAATTCCTCCTCCTTTTTTTAAATATCTGTCTCTTCTCCATATATTGAATTCCTCTAAGTTTAGTATGTCATTTGATATCCTTGGTATTAATTTTGTGTCAGTTAGGCATATTATTTGTGGTTCATTTTCTCTGGACATAATCATTCATCTCTAGTAATTTAGATACCATTCCATCCACATTTGAGTACACATCCAACTTTATCATCTTGTTTATATTATTACTCTGTCATGACATGGTTCTACTACCTTCCTCCTTTTTCTTCCATCCTGTTTGTGTACCACTTTCGTACCTGCAATCCTATTACTTTGTAAAAAAATTATTCTTGTCCTCTTCTGATCTCTTCCTCTCATTTTTTGTTTGCTTCCTCCCTTTTGTCTTTTCAGTAATTCCAGTTCCTCTTTGTGCTTCTTAGGCATCTTTTTTATCCATACATTTTTGAACTCCACTTTTCCTTAAGATTCTTTGCATATTTTTAGGTATCTCTTCCACAGTGTTTACCACTCTGGAAAGTCACTTTTAGAGGTCTTGTCTTGCTTTTCTCGTATCTTCGTGTGTGTTTGTGTGTGTGTGTGTGTGTGTGTGTGTGTCTTTATGCGTGTTTTTTGTATCTCTTAAGCCGGGCCACACATTTAAAACAGAAGGCTTTATCGTAACGTAACCCTGTCGTGTAACAAAAACGCCTGTGTGGACGGCAGACCTCGTAACGTCATTGCGTAACACCCGAGTGAACATATATGTTACGCGTTGGGGTTCGAGTCCCGATCCACCAATTGTCGGTTTTTGCGCCGTCGCATCAAAAGGATGTTGGGCAGGGTGAGGTTACGCAATGTGTGGACGGGGACGTGTGTCCGACACCTATCAACACAATGGGTACAGCCGCTACACCGAGTCTGCTCAGTAATCAGTATGAGGCTTGTCCCTAAACAAAAAAATATATATAACACTTTAGGTTTTTAGAGTAATGTACCACACGGGATCGGTCATGTTCGAGTACATGGAGGAACCACTCAAAGCCATGAAACATGTTTCAAAACCATTGGAACTTAATAGCAAAAAACAGTATATGATCCATAACGAGGTGACTTTTGTGGTTTATCTGTACGTCTGCTGTCAATCCAAGTATACCCACAGTACGGTACATACGTGGGAACACTGTGTGCCTTACCACTTCATTAGTGAAGTGCGAATTTTCTTCTGTGGCACATCTCACACACCCCTCAACACCATTTGACACCCATTCTACTTCATCTTCACCACAACCCACAAGACCACCTACCATTTGACACCCGTCTCTACTTCATCTACACCACAACTAACAGGACCACTACCATTTGACACCCATTCTGCTTCATCTACACCACAACCCACAGGACCACTACCATTTGACACTTACATTCTACTTCATCTACACCACAACCCACTAAGGACCTTTTCTACCATTTGACACCCATTCTAAACTTCATCTTACACCATGCAACCCACAGGACCACTACCATTTGACACGCGTTCTACATCATGTACACCACAACCGAGGGAACAATATGGGGTTTCCCCTCCTCCTTCAAAAGATGGTCAAAGTCTCTCTACAGGACCTAATTTGAATAAATATTTCCTACTACTGATATTTGACACACCTTGTACTTCATTGTACACCCACAACCCAAGGAATAATGTATACTTTCCCTTACTACCCTACTACTTCAGAACATAGAATTCCATTTGGTTGAGCTAGTGTGAATAAAATTATCCACTGGTAAAATGTCTTTTCATTAAACCTTAAATCATTCATGAAACTAGCTACCTTTTTCTGTCCTTTGTGTCAGGTGTCGCTTACCAGTCTTCTATACTAGATGTATTAATGCTTAAAAAAAATTACGTTCAGAACTACAGAGGATGATGTTATATATAGTTTTTATTATTTAACAAATTACTAACTATGTTAAGAAGGGTTGATATGAAATTATATGGAAAATAAGATTTACTTACCTGTATACTGTCTTGCAGTGCTTCAATGATAGCTTTCGACACACTTGCTCTGGCACAATTTCACTGACAGCCTGTTTTGAAATCTTGAACAGAATACTGCAGACTTGAGTAGGAGTCTACTGTTGCTAAAAATCGGAGTGTAAAGTGCTAACCTCCTCCTGTACCCTGTGATAGCTGGCCTCATGTGTCCTTGTCCTTTTGCTAACTCATTTTAGGTGCTACCAATCTCATGATACTCTCAAAATCTGTCGACGACATTCTGGTGAAGTTTTTGTAGTGGCCAGAAACTTCTTGGAACCTCATGTCTGCGAGTAATTCCGGCTCACTGTATGCCATTCTTCTAGTGTATAACTGTGACTGCCACGATTTTCTTTCCTTTCTCCTCTTCACTGTATGGTAATGTATATAAATATAAGCAGCGACTACGACAGGTACACTTGCCATTGTCAGTACCTAACTTATCCATTATGGACTGACTCCGACTGATAGAGGTAGGACGCATGAAAGTTCACTGACGTTACGAGGTTCGGTTACGGACTCCTCATTTCCACACCTTGTTATGCGTATCTTCGTCTTTTCTTTCAACACGGCCTTGTTACGATACGGTATTTCTGTTCAATGTGTACCAAACTTCTGGGCGAGTCCACACGTGCTCTCGAACATATATTGACAACACGGCAGGCAACCTTGTTTCAAGGAACATGGTACAGCGAAAGTATTTGGACCTGCTGTATGCAAACATGTTTCAGTGCAGCTTCAAACTCTTGCAGGAGAGGCTTCCCGATGGGATAAATGAGTGTCCATGCAAGGCAGTTGAGACTTCATCATGATATTTATAACATCGGCCTGGACGCTACTGCTCCCAACAAGTATACAGCTGTGTTCGTTACTGTGTTTCCTTATATGTTGCAAGCACTTGCTCGAGGACAGATGTGGGTTACCCCTTACTGTATTAGTCTCTCTCTCTCTCTCTCTCTCTCTCTCTCTCTCTCTCTCTCTCTCTCTCTCTCTCTCTTTCTCTCTCTCTCTCTATCTGTGTGTGTGTGTGTGTGTGTGTGTATTCTTACCTAATTGTTCTTACACAGTTGTATCTTTGCAGGAATGAGTCAAGCTCGTACTGTCCCGTGTCTTAAACCATATTTATCCGTACATATCCTTAAATTTGTGTGAATTGTTTTGGCACACACTATTTCATTCGGTAGGAATGCATTCCTTTGATCAATTTGCTCTGTTTGGGAAACTGAATTTCATTACGTCTTTGCTCACCTCTCTTCTTATGCAGTTTTTTGCAGTGTCCTCTTGCTGATGCGCTACTTATATTAAGCAATGTCATTTATGTCAATTTTCTCCTTCGCCAGATATGCATTTATACAGCAGCTATCATGTCTACTCTTTTCTTCTCTCCTGTAGTGTTGGTAGATTCAGTTTATTTAGTCTTTCTTAAGCTTAGGTCCATTATGTTTGGTATCCATCTTGTAGCGGCCCTTTGAACCTTTTCAATCTTGTTTATGTGTTTTTTGAGATGAGGACTCCAGAGCTACTGATGCATACTCGGGGTTGGTCTAATGAATGATGTTCTTGTCTATTCTTAGCATATCTTGTTGTATATCTGTGAATGTTACTTCTATTATTTCCAAGCAGTGTATATATGTTCTGCTTTATTCTCGCTTATGTGGTCAGTCGAAAGGAATGGTCTGTTGTAAATAATCACACTTATAGTTGCCCTCTATCTTTCTGGTGTATATAGGGTTTTCTTTCTAACTTACTTAAAATCCCAATCAGGTCTTTTTCCACTTTTACCAAACTTTATTGCATGACACTTGTCCACATTGAATTCCATTTGCCATATATCACTCCATTCATGAAGTTTATTTAATTCTTCTTGTAGCTCCCTACAAGAGTCTCACAGTATTAGTAATTCTCCCATAATATTTTTGCATCATCTGCAAACATATTCAGACAGCTTTCATTTCCAGTGTTACTGCTTGCATAATTTATATACACTAAAAGCAACATGATTCATTGCCATACTGAACCCAGTGGTACTCCACTAAATCACTTCTTTCAATGATGAGTGGTTTCCTCTTAGTACTGTCCTCATTTCTCTTTTTATGAGAAAAATCTTGCATCCAACATTACAGTTTGCCTCGAATTCCTCCTTGATGGTACAGTTTCCATAAAAGTCTTTGGTGTGGTACTGTGTCAAATGCTTTCTTGAAATCTAAATAGATACTGTCCACCCATCCTTCTCTTTCCTGTATTGTGTTTGTTACTCTGTCATGGCCCTCAACAGATTAGTAACACATGATTTTCCTTTTCTGAAACCAAACTGTCTTTCTGTTATCATACTGTGTTCTAGATAGATGATTTACCCAAGCTTTTCTTCACAAGCTTTTCTAATACCTTACTTACTTTTGATCAGTGATACTAGGTCATTAGTTGAGTGGATTTTGTCTATTTCCTTTCTTGAATAAGGGGACAATGTTTGTTTTCTTCCAAATATCAGGTAGTTTACCTTGACTCAAGGGGATTTATTGAAAATTAAAAATAATGGTTTACTTAACTCCTTTGCACATTCTCGTAGTACCCAACATACAAATTTCATCAGGACCACATGCTTTTCCTCGGTCACAATTTTATTTAACTCCTCCTGTATTACTTTTTTCTGCTATTTGTATATCTGGCAGTATGTGTGGACATGCATGTTCCACATAGTCCCTCTCAAAATTTTTTTCTTCTGTAAAGACTAATTGGAAATTCTTGTTTAGCTTCCTTCACAAATATCTTTCTCTTGTGTATAGGTGATTCCCTCGCCCATAATGGATTGTATTATATCTTTTACTTTGGTTTATGCTTCTGATGTAGCTGTAAAATAGCTTTGTTTGATCACTATTTTTATTTATTATATCCTCCTCAAAGCTGTTTTTGGGCTTCCCTCCTTAAAATATAAAATCATTTTCTTACCTGTTTTGTAGTTATTATACATTTCACTATTGTGTCTTCACCCTGTATCTATTCTATAATCAAATCTCTTCTTTCTTGTGATTTTTACATTCTGTATTGAACCATTTCTGTATTTTCTTATCTAGCTTCTTTGTGCT